>NC_064447.1:2238750-2558571 GCF_023343835.1 Lagopus muta | reverse complement strand
CAGGCCCCAAGGCTCAGGCACTGGCAAAACACATTGCTGTACTGCTGCAACTGCTTCACCGCACAGATTTCCATCAGCAAATGCTGCTCAAAGCTGCATCTGTATCTGGAGTTCAGCATCTCCATCCAAGCTTTTTTCCATGTAACTTAGTGCTTTTCTGTATTTTTTTTTGTTGAGTTGTTTTACAAAGATGCCCAGTGAAAAATGAAAGACAATTTACCATGCGTGCTAAAAAAGCCGTGCTAAACACTGCTGCAAATCTTATTCAAGTACCCCAACACGTCCATAGCCCGTCTAACACAACTCAGCCGACCTTGCACAGCTCTTCCTTGCATTAAATACCATGCAGGTTTCTCTGGTGTTAGCTGAGGCTGAATGTAAGCTGAGGGCTGCCCAGAATCCCTGCAACTTGTTCCACAGAGAAAGGCGCTGTTAATTTGCAGCCCTTCTTGCCAAATTAGCAGCAGATAAGGTCAAAGGATTCAGACAATAAGACGACTGTATTGATTACAGAGGTATGCAAAGGTGAGGGTGCTTACAGGGACAGAATGAACACTGACTTTTATCAGTTAATGGTAATAAATTTATCACCAGACTCCAGCCTATGCTGCTTGAAGGGCCTCATTAAGTGCTTTGGAGCTCTCAAGGGCAAAGTGTAATGAGAACCTTCCCTTTCCCTCTGTGCACAAGAAGAAGGCACATGCCCCAAAAGTCTCACCACATAGATGCACTAAGGTATAAGTACTTCTGTTGTGCCTTACACCGCTCCCACGCTGCATCTGCTGCTCACAGCACTCACTGATAAAATCACTGATTCCTGGGAGCCCTGCACTGTAGCAACTCCAGCCCATGCAGTGCTCTCTATTTCCAGTGCAAATGTCCCAAGCAGCCTCTGAGGCACCAGAGATGCTGCACTCATTCTGCTGCTGTTTCTCTCTTTCCTCTCATGTAAAATGTAGTTTTTCTTGTCACAAGGAGCTCAGGGTTCTTCACTGAGATGGCACTGTGCCATTCAGGGTACTTACCTTTGCATGGTTTTCTCCAAACAAATCTCTTGGTTTTAAATTCTACACAGGACATCGCTTCAACAGTGAGGAGAGTGGGGTTGGCCTTTGAGGAAGGCACGATTTGGTCCTGATACTTTTATGTTAGCTAATGGGGATCTCAGCTAGTTTTACAGCATTCAATAAATTAACTTTACAACATCCAGCAATGAAGCTGCATTCCAGGTTCACTGCTGGGAAAACAGCCAAATGCAAGGCCCCACTTACACCCCTGCAGCTCCACAGGTAACAGCAGGCTGCATCTTAGGAAGATGACGACCTACCGAGGTGATGGGACAACAAATGAATCAGTCTGCACTGAAAACCAGGCTCCTGTTGCTCCTATCACTGGAAGAAACATTGCTTTTGTCCATACAGTACTCGCATGAAGATATTAAGGCAATATTGGTATAGATCATTAGAAGTCATAAGCGTGTTCTTAGGTACAGCCAGATAACTTGCTGAAGGATAAGGTTTGTATTATTTCAGAGATAAAAAATGACCAAAGAGTTTTCCAAGTGAAAATCCACTGACAAGGAAAAAGATTGGGAAATGTTCACATTCACAGCGTTCACATTGCTAATTATTGATGATAAATGTTCTTCCCTCTTGAACTTGGAAACTGTCCCACAGCAGGACCTGGCTTTTTTCATTCAGGTAGATCCTGGAAACAACTCCACATTCTTGTAGTTTATATTATGAATCCTCTGTTTCAAACAAAACCTCTCTTTTTACTGCACTGGCATAAGGAGATGAGATGAAAGACGGTCAGAGATGAACAAATTTCCTCTTCCACAAGCGTGCTCAGAACACATCTGCCCACAAACAAACTACAAAGCATAACTCTGATGTCCTTGCCCAGTTTTAGCATAAGCTCTCTCTCTGATTCTGAGAATCAACCCTCCTCTTACTTTTTTCACTACAACATAAAAATGCACATGCTGCAATTTTCAATTCACAGGGGTAATTAATGGTGAACTCTGCTGACGCTTGACTTGGAAGAAGCAAAATCTGGTTTGTTAGCTCTCTGCAAAATCTCAGGAGGTTATTATTCCCTTCTGTTCTTCAGCTAGAACTCTAATTAATTAGAAGTAAGTTTAGAGAAAAAGGAAAACCTCAGATTTTAATTGCATTCACAATTTGCAGGTACACTAAAACCAAAGAAATGGGAGCAGGCAGATGTGGCTCACACTTGGATGATTTGTAATGGCAGAGAGAATTACAAGCAGCCTTTTCACCTGTGAACATGATGTTCTGATAGATACATCACAAAGAATTACTCCAAACACAGCCAGCTCCACATCCAAGGCGGCAGAGGAACTTACACTCTGGTTTAGACCAGCATGTGTCTACCACAGGGCAGCCAGGCAGTCCCACAGAGCAATGAGGCTGCCTGCCAACACCAGCATCTCAATGGGCACAATCCTCTGACCAAGGCTGTTAGCAATGCTTCTTCATTAGTTCTACTGTGCTGGCCTTCATCCACAGCCTGAGGGGCTCGGAGGATAGCAAGTAATAAAATGGAGCATCTGCCTGCCTGCTGCAATTGCACAGCGTGTGTAGAGAGGGACTGCTCTCACCTCTCAGCACTGCAGGCACCACTTGCAAGGTGCAGCATCTACAGCCCTGCACAGAAGTCAGGTTCCCTATTTCATGGCTGTCCTTTTATAGTTACTATCACTCCACTTTTTCTTATACACCTGTTGACTCTGTCATCCATCCCATGTCCCCATGCTTCAGGCTTGTTTGGGCATATTCATACATCAAGTACATAGCACATAATTTTTCTGCCAATGAACCCAGGGAAGAAATCCCACTTACTTCCACTCTTAAGCAGGCGTTGTTCCTCCTCCTTCAGCCTGTTCTGCATCAGATGCAGCATGTTTGCTGCTTCCTGGAACAGGTGAGAAGAACTGAATTAGAAAAGCTGCCCCGTCATCCAGTCAAGTAGCTAATGGATGGCCCTACAGCAGCACTTAAGGGCTCTCACAGGCAACATGAAACAAGAAAATTTCATCATTGAAAATATTTTATGGACAAAAAATCTTGAAGTTTGGGAACTCCTACTTACTTTGCCCACGAGGTCAGGATATAAAGCACAAACCCACAAACAGTGCACTGAAAATCAACCACATGTTCCAACCAGGTGCAACTTCACTTATCACACTGAAAATGAGTTCACTCATCTTCATCCCAAAGAACATCACAACCATCACAGAACAAAGGGGACTCTTTGCAAAGTGACCTTCGGTAGATTTTTTCAGCCAATATGCCAATAAGCAGCAGAAGTGGTTTGTGAAATGACTGCAGCTTTCTCATACACAAACCATAATGGAATCAATTCACCCGTTCCCATGTATGCAAACAAAATGGGAAGAAACAGCCCAACAAATGAGCTGAAGAAGTACACTAATAGGGGCACTGTGCTATTGTACAGAGTTTGGGTGCATAGGAGAGCCATGGCAGTGAGACTACATAAGGTGGTCTGCTGATTTCTAAATGTAGCAGGTTGTTAGGTAAAAATATGCTGAGGAACCCTGTTGTAATGACAGTATGCTAAAGTTGTGACATAAAGGCTGCTAAGAGCAAATGGAAAAGGGCAAATGGAACAGGGGTTGCTGTGCTAAGGAGGAGAAGCAAATCGCCATTCACAAGCCTTCAAATGAATGACAATGGTAAAAGAAAGTGTTAGGACTTAAGGACTTAAAAAGGACTTAAAAATCCTCAGTCCTGCAACTGATAAAAACTGTGATGGATCAGAAAGGCAGGAGTAGGCTGATGGGAGCAGGGCAGTGGTGGGTAGAAACATAGAATGTAAACCAGACACTTTCATTCTAGCATCGTGGACTGGTAAGAAAGCATGCCTGCCTCTGTAGGCAGTAACGGATGGCAGTGAGTTTCATCTTCTGGGATGAGCATCACAAGGTGGACTAAAGGTGAGAATGAGATGTTGGCAGCCAGGATCTGCAGCATGGGCCCTTCCCAGGAGCTCTCTCTGCAACACCATCCCCCAGTATTTTCCTGCCGAGCCACCAGCTGCTAGTTTCTTTTTCCACCTCTTCCTCCCTATCTGGTTTCTCCCATCACCCTTAAGGCTTAAAGATAATCAATGAAAGCACAGAAATGGATTAAACAAGTCTTGCACCCTGCCCCAGCAAACATTTCCAGCACAGCCCCCATGGCACCGTGCCTTTGGGAAGAAGGGTGCAGGCAAAGGAGCAGCGCTGAGCAGCCTCAGTCTGACTCTGTGTGCTTGCACAGCACACATGGCAAAGAAAATCAAAGAGGGGTACCAAAAGTCAGGGCACATCCCAGATGCCATGGGGACAAATGCATAAAATTAGAAAACATCTTTAAAATAGACCTGTTCACGGACTAGGGAAATGATAAGAGCACATGCTCAACAGGAGTTGCTGCTCGAAGCCCTGACTCACACAGTGCACAGCAGTGTGCTGCTGTGGTGGGCAAGGAGGGGGGTAGTGCATCCTTCAGCTCCAGCGCTGATTTGTGTGCTTAAAACAAGAGAAGTGGAGTGTCAGGAAATCTCTTAGCATGCAGCTGAGGCTTCTCCCCCCTCCTGCAGGTACCAGAAACACAGCTGACCTCGCAGCGAGCAGCTCAGAGCTCACTGGCAGCAAACATGTTGATTTTCTTCAGGCTTAGATCCCTGCACAGCGTGATGTGCGGTCCGATAAACACCACAGGGAGCTGCTGAGGCTGTATGCCACCATCCTGTCCAGAGCTGCTCTTCCAGCACACGAAGCAATGTCACCCGAGGGATCCCAGCAGAGCAGCACCCTGCCCACCCGGTGGCACAGTACGGGATGGCACAGTGACAGCGTGGGGTCTCTGGGGCATGCTGGCAGCAGCTGGGTGTGCAGAAGCAGGTGAGCAGCAGCCAGCATTGAAGCTCTGCTCAGTCTCTCTGGTAAACAAACGTGGCTGAAATGCTGCAGGCAAGTGCTGCACATAACCTACCCCCCCAGCTAAATGTGTCCAAATTTAGAGGCAGCATATGCTACGGAATCATGGTGTCAAGTAAACACAATTAGCGTGGTGCCAATGAATGCAAAATCAGAGCCAGTCTGCCCCCATCAGAACATGCCCCTGGGCCTTCCAGGACACCTGGGACTGAAAGTCCTGTCCTAAAGGCAGATGGATCTCTGCTGAGATTCAGCTCTTCTCTTCGATATGCAGCCCTCTCCAGATGTAGATCTACCCTTTACAGAGCAATCCTGCCAGTCACCTTGCAGGCTCAGTGCAGGCAGCCCAGCGCACTGCGTGGCTGTGCAGGATGCTGACACAACAACCCAGGCTCCAGGGGATGTGAGGAAGCACCCACCCCAACCCCTGCTCCCAGCAGGATTGCAGCACTGTGTGTGCCCCAGCTCTTTGGGTGCTAACAGACTCCCAGGACAGAGACTGCTCAGTTTCCAGGCAGCCTGCTCAGTGCTGCTTGGCCAAAGGGGAAGTAATGACCTCCAGATCAAGTCAGAGCCATTTTGCACTGCTGATGACCTGTCCATGCATTTAGCACACAAGGGTTCTGCTCAACTCCACCATAAATACACCACCAGGCATCCTCAGCAGCCCTGTGGGACAGACAGAGCCCAGCCTGCAGCGAGATGCAAGAGAGAATCCTTCTGGTGACACAGGAGGCTTCCTAAGCAAATGAGCCCTGCCTGCATTTACAATGATCTATGCTTTCTTCATGCTCATCTCAAGACTGTCCAACTGAGCAAGAACGTTATTCATCTCCAGCACGACGGATGCACTTTTCCAAGACAGATGTGTGTTCTTGATAGAATGGGGCTTGAATGAGCACAATGCAGATACTCCTTATCCTCATGTATTTTAACCAGCAAAGCAGACAACTTTTCCTCTCGTATCTGGCTATGAAATTATTTGGAAAACAGCGATGAGACACAACATGTCTGCTTGGCAGTGCTTTTCTATAATCTAATCCACTGCCTTGCAGACAAGTGAAACTTCAGCTGCAAATTCCTGCAGTAGAACAAATGGCTTTGAGAATCCTTCTCCAGAAACCTGCACAAAGCAGAGCCTGAGAAAGAATTTCTCTTTGACTGGCTTCTTATTTCATATGAATTCCAATTTCTTGAAGAGGGAGACCATTAAACACCATGTAATTATAACCACTGGCAAAGTCCACACAGCTGAGTGCTGGATCTGGGCACCAGGAGGAGAGCATTTTGCTTTTGTTTTGCTGTTGCTTTCAGACATCCAGACCCATTTGCCACCGCATTAGAGAATGCCCCCCAGCAGCTGACCCACACATCACAGCAGCTCTGCCATCCACTCACTCTGTGACTAAGGGAAGTGACCCACGACTTCCTGGCAGGCAGTCCTTTCTGACAGCACTAATGCTGCTGAGCGTTGTTCTAAGCAATAAAATCAAGTTGCTGAAATCATTCACTTGTAGACAACTCTTACCCCTTCAGAATGAAGAAGCAGCAAATCTAAACAGGCTGGGGAGAAGAAAACCAGAATTGATGTACTATTTGATCACTGAGGGCATCTCAGTATTTTCTTCTTAAGTTAACACCAAAATCGTACTGGGGAAGTTGTGGAGAAAATGCCAGCAGGATTTTGAATACAAGGGACACATTTCATGGAGCCAGCTGAGAGACAGCATGGTTACCACTGAACGGAGACAAAGAGAAGAAATGAAGAACAGACCACAGGGATAACTGTGAAGGAACGCCAGGATGACTGGTGATGGCTGCTTTGCTTTTTGCTCAGATGCTAACATCTCAATTTTTGCCTGGGTTATTTCTTCTGTTCTCAGCCATCCTCCAAACCCCAGAAATCTCTCTCAGCATCTTAGTAATGTTCCCTTCTGGTTTTCTTTTTTTTTTTCCCCCAGTGATTTGCTAGAGCATATTGGTAATCCTCCTGCTCTGTAGTGCACTCGAAGGGAACCAATTTGAGGATGGATTGAACGACTCATCTTCACCTTGCTATTAATCTCAGCAGCCGTTTCTGGCTTTGTTATAGAACAAAGCAGCTGAGATTAGCTCTTGCTGCATGCACACAATGGGATTTGTTTTTCATAATAGAGTGTTGCCACTCATTCAGTAGGGGTGAGATACAAGGACTTGGAAAAATTGCTGCCTGAAGAGAGAATGTGACAGTACTCCTAACAAGAGGAAGGCTGCTAGGTGCAGCAGTGAGTGGGGATCACGGTGCCATGGGCTGACTGCACAAGGTGCAGCCTGCCTGAGCTGCTCCTGAAGACTTGCAGACAGAGCTTCCTATCCTACTTTGAATCACCTCACCCCATATGAATATCTGGCTTTGTGATTCCATTTGACTGCAACGCTTTGAAGTTTTTCCCCTTTCTTTGAACAGGCTGCCCAGAGCTGTGGGCGCCCCATCCCTGGAGGTGCCCCATTGATGGGACCCTAGGTGGCCTGAGCTGGTGTGGGACAGCCAGCCCATGGCACAGGTTGGAACTCGATGATCTTTAAGGCCCCTTTCAACCCAACCATTCTGTGATTCGATAATTACTATTCTGTTGAGGAACGAAGACCCTGGGAGACAAAAAACGCACCTGAAAAAGTGAGGCAGCAGAATGCTTGCCTAGAGACTTGCTGATGGACCAGGATGTGCAAAGGAGCATTGTGAGGAATGATGCTGACAGCCTGAAGACATGGGGGCACTGGGAAGAGTGGGAGGGGGCTCTGCTCTGTTCTTGGCTAAGGCAGTGCATGCAGGAGCCCAGCTCTGGTCCTGTACACATGCACACGTCAGAGGGAACGAAACAGGAGGAATTAGAAGGTGAACTTCTGGTGTGCAGCTTTGAACCCAGCAGGATTACAGACCTATGGAGAGAAAGTCCACAGGCTCGCAGTGCTGCAGCAGATGGAAACAGGCGCCCCAGGAGCCGGGAGGGGAGATGGGGAGCAGCAGCTGCAAAAGGAGCGATTTTTGGATGCACTGAGCTGCCCTGCAATAAGTGCAGTAAGAGTCACGTGTGGTTTTGTCCTCCAGCCCTTAGCTGGACTGAATACAAAAGCCACAACCCCACTGTGTCTTGGTATTAAATCAAGGACAGTGCTTTGGGGAATGTGGTCTCAAAGAAGTGAGCTGCTGCTCTATTAGAAAAGAAAAACTTCTCCTAGCAGATTCTCTGGAACCTCTTATCAAGGTTCACACTAATAAATATTCAACATTTATTCATCTTTACCATTTTGGCCCGAGGTGTATTTGCAAATCACCACCACCGTCCGTTTCTTTTTATTTATTTTTAGAGAAGTCATCCTTCCAGAGGATGGACAGACACTGCATCAACTGGAAACCGTCAGCCTCCATTACAGGACCATCTGTCTCCTCCCTAGTCTCATTATTGCCATCTCCCTCAATTTGATGCTCTGAACAGCCATCGCCTCTCACCATTAAGAGCCATTTTACAGCAATCATTTCTACTGAAACACATTAAGGCATACTCGAGAGTATTTAATACACATAACTGACCCTCACCACAAATTCACCAACTGTTGACACAGCACTGCCCCCACCATGCGGTGGTGGAAGGAGAGGAAGGCAGAGAGATTCATTTCTGCTGTGGTGTCATTATTTCACACAATGAATTTGACTGTCCTTTTTCAGAGTACGTTCTTACCTTGAAACTTCTTCAGTCGCACCCAGCCATCACAGATTCCCCTGATGAATCTACCTAGAATTGAATTTTCTTGAAAAACAGCAAATCTTAACGCTATTTTACAACAGTTTGGTCTTATGCTGTCTGTTTCCTGCCTTCAATCCCATTAGCTGCTCTCTGTGCTGAAGTGGTCACTGGGAGTACTGTAATAGACATCGCAGAAGTACTTCAATACATGTGGAAGAAAAGCATTGGTCATTTAAGCTGACAGAACAGCTCTTAGCTGAGCGAAGCACTGACACAGCGCTGAGAGAGGCTCAGCATTGTGACAAAGACCAAACCAGCATCTGCGTTCATCTCTTCACAGCACGTGGGCAACTCTGCATCCTCCCCTAGAAATTCTGACACAAACATCTTATTTATCAAAATGAGCAACTAAATCTGATAGGTCACTGCAAAGTGCATCTGCGTCAAGGACAGTCACAAAAAACCACTAAGGTTTGCTCAGAAGGCTTATCTTGAGAAGGAGATTAACTCAACTTTCTTTGTGCTATCATAAAAGCCAGGGGAAAAGAATAAAATATTCCCTTATGCAATTAAACTTACTAGAAGAGAATATACATCTTCCTAAAGGTCCAATAACTACTTAGCAGTTCTGATTTCCTACTCATAAACACAACAACAACCACTTCACACAGAACAGACAAATGGGAGCTGGAAGGGCACAGCACACTTCATACTGGGAAGCAATGAGGCAGTGCCCTGAGATGTCGGTGCAAGCTCTCCTGAATAAAGAGACTGTGTGTGAAGGTCTCACCTAGAAATTGATGCAACTCAGAAGGCAGGACTGAACATAAAGAGCAAATCAGCTCAGGGAGACAAATTCTTGCACTATCAGTAGAGTTTAATGACTTGCCCTATAGACTGGAGCGTCCTATTTCTGCTTTATGTGAACCCTCCTTGCTGTTTCCCAGAGCTCTCCCCTCTTGTTCTTATAGAAGAAAATGGTAATTCTCCCTGTGGCATACTTCTTCATCCTGTACAAAAGCTTTCTGCACAGGTTTCTACACCTTCTCCAACACCTACACGTTATGCTGTTCACTCAAATGCTCACCGAGCAGCTTCCCCCGAGGGGCTGTGTGGTCCTTGGAGGCTTTCAGGACCTGACCAGATTAAATCTTGTGTAATGTGCTCCAATGCCATAGCTGACCTTGGGCTGGAGACCTCATGAGGTCCTCTCCAACTAGAATTGATCTGTGAATTGGTGATCGAGAAAGCAGCTTTAATAGTTATTAAACCCTCTGAGGTTTTTTTTACTAAAAAAAATCATCTATCTCCAATAGTCTGCCCTGATGCTGTACTCTATTTGTTTTTTGGCTACGTATTATGATGGATGGCAGCTCAAAGAATTTGACACAAGCTACATGAAGGCTCCTGAGAAGGATGGCAGCTCAGCCCCCTGCAGCCTTACTCCTTCATTACAAGCCCTACCAGTCCTAAACTCAGTGCTGTCCTTTCTTCCACAACCTTCCCACCCCCCTCTTCCTAAGCTCTAACTATGAGGGTCCCCTCCTGCAAGCACACACACACACTCTTTCATCACAGCCAGTTTCCCCTGCACCCAGGTGTGCATTTTATACAGCATGGGTCATTTCTTCTCTGATTCATGTAATTATTCTCTTACCTCCTTCTATCCGGTTAACAATAAAAGGAAAAAGGCATCATAAATGCAGAGAAGCCTTCACAAAAAAAAAGCAAAAAAGCAGATGACATTTATACCAAATGTTCCTGCTGAACTGGCTTTCCAACGCTGCTCCCAGAGCACTCTGCTGTGCCACCAGCCAGAGCCAGCCCACTGCTCACATCAATTGGGCCATTTGGATGTGAGGAATGTTGCAACATCAAGATTCACCAGAATAGGTACAAGCATAAATGCCTTTTTAGGCTGGTTGAAGCAGTGTAAGTGTGCTGCCCACGGGCACATCTACACTAGGTTTAGTTTCTCCTTTCACGTTAAGATCCAAATTCAATGAGGCTGACGGAAGGCCTGTAATTAAATGCCCCAAGAGGATGTAAGAAATCCTCCTGAACCACCCAGGAACACCAATCAGAGCCGAGGAGCAGAACATTATAGGCAATACAGCACTGAAAACACTGCTGAGGATTTCTATGACCACCTATGACAGAGCACAGCTCAACAGGATCACGGACAGACAGAAGGGCTGGAAGGGAACCAGTGAGACTGCAACACAAAGCGAGGTGAGATCACAGGGCTCTAACTCATCCCCAGCCCTGAGTGATAGAAGCAAGCAGAACTGAGAAAGAAAGAAAAAATTAAAAAGGACCCAGACTAGCATTTTCTGCCCAGAATTTTCCAGCTGAACTGCTTGCATACAAGCTTCAAGTCAGCACTAACACTCAGGAATTCATTACTGTCTGAAATTGTGTCACATAGGATGGGCTGTATCCTGAGATTCAAATGTAGCCATCATTAGATGTAACACAAGCGTACTATTATTGCAATTCCTCTCTATTTTTCCAATTCCCTTTTGTGGAAGACGTGAATTACAATGACTCAATAACAGCTCATTGAGCATTCCCTCCAGGTATTATGCTTTATTGTACTAACTTACTAGCAATATTGGTTGGACGTGTGATTTATTCGAATTAATGTACAACTCTGCAATGTAAACCTGAGGTCAGTTTGCAGCGTGTGAAGAAATTAAAATCCCAATTGGTATTGATTGGAAGTTAGTAGTCACAGCTGTGTCTCATTCACCACCACAGAGCAGGCACTGACTGCTAGAGTCTAATGTCAGGATTACCTGCTCCGTGCCCACAGGCAGCACAAGCCCTCTGTGTTCCCAGGGGTACCATGATTATTTACTCTTTTCCAGGATAGCATTTATTTCACCAAAGAGCAGTAGTTCTTGGTGAACCTCATGGTTCCAGGAACTGGTCACGGCATTGCTGCCTTTTGTCCAGAGATCAATTAGTTCCGATACAATCCATGTTTCTTAGAGCGAATAATCACCTCCTAACAGGTGGCTGACATGGTTTATTTCTTATTTTCTACCCAGAAAGCCCCACATTAAGAGGGAGTGCCAGCAAGCCTCAGTCTTAGCAGTGCTGTTGTTGGAGACCAAGCATCGAAAGTAGAGACCAGGGGACAACACAGGAGATCCCAGCTCCTGCTGTCAGGACAAGGCTGTAGCTACGATGTTGGAAGACAGGAAAAGAACTCTTCTTAAATTTCCCTTTGTGATGGTTTAGAGAAGAATAAAGTAGACAACACTACTGATGCAAACAGATCTCCCTTGATAGGGATGGCATAGTACCCTGATAGAAAGATGTGCTGTGGGCCCCAGGATCTCTTACCTGTCCTTAATCCTGATGCTCAACCCTTCTCCAATGCTTCTGCAGTTTCATGGCTCACAATGTAGTATCCACCTCAACCTCAGAATCAACTCCAGTGAACCCCAGGAGTGTTCTGGAGTATTCAGGGAGGGAAGTAAGGGAAGGACTCTAGAAGTTGCCATAACTCCTAGTGCCAGCTCAGCGTGAGGCGGGCATTAGGCACAAGGGCTCTGTCCACGTCCACCATTCATAACTGTGCAGTGTTTCCTTTTCATACATTTCACAGAATTAAACTAGAGATTGCTTCCACACAGCTGGAAATCTGAGAATTACCTTACGATTGAACATCACATTCTGTTTTTCACTTTGAGATTATGCAAGCCTGTGTGAGTCAAAATGCTACTTTTCCTTGCTGCTTTTCTCTGCTGCTAAGTACCTCCTGCATTTCACATACACCATTTTAACATTACCTACTTGTGTCACTTATTGCAAATCAGTTGCAAAATGTCAGTCTCAAAATAAGTGTTATTTGACCTCTCTCAACCAACTCCTTGGTTTGTAACCACATAGAGGTTTCTGGTAATGATTTCATGCGTGTGTGTGTTGATCTCCAAGGAAAAAAAAACAAACTTGATCCACGTGATCAGTGTTGCTTCAGGTGAGCTGTGATTGCCTCCTGTTTTGAGCACAATTCAAGCTAGATTTCTGTTACACAATTCACACGTCTGAAATACTTTTCAGTACTCAAAAGCATAATACAGGAAGACAGGGGAGGCAGAAAAACTGTCACATAAATAATCCTCTTATCCTATCTTCTTAGCAAATAAGACTGGGCAAAGAGAATACTTAAAAACTAAAATGCAGAAATGCACAAAATAGACCTCGTTATCCTGTAATGTTTCTTCAGGAGGGAGGTTACTGCAGGAGAAATTCAGCAGGACAAGGCCAAGAGCTGAAAGTCAAGCAGCTACATAGCGTCTGATCTCTAACAGCTCTGACCCATTTCCAAGCTTTGCTACCACTGAAAGCCTCACCATCTCACGCCTCACAGAAACAAGCTCTGGCACCACAAGGAAGCTGCTCATCAATGACCACACTGTGCACTCCGTGAGCCCTGTGCCCCCGATCCTCCTCCGCCTGCAGAGCAGTTCATACACAACAGGACCAGCTTGTTTTGTAGTGGCAGCAGCAGCACAGGCCTGGAGCAGCCTGTGCAAGGGGTCTGTGTCTCAGCACAGCACCCAGCTTGGAAACTCAGGACCCTCTTCACTCTTATTGCTGAGGAGCAGCTGGAGGCACAATCTGAGTGTTGCTGCTGGTCAGAAAACCTTCCAAGTGATGAACCTGTAACAAGCAGCTCCTTCCAAAAAAATCACAGCAATAACAAGTGCAAGAAGATTTAGCAGCTGCCCTGGGAAGTCATCCTGAGTCCTACCAATCCCCTCCACTCTCTTAATGAATCCCACTTCTCAGATCTGTGGCTGAATTTGATGTGAGAATGCATTCCTGCATCACCCTCCTGTCACCAAGCCCCTGCCACAGCACTCCTAGCTTTTTCTCCTTTATCCCCAGTGGCCATTGGCCTATTCAAAAACCTCTCTGCCTTCCCACACATCTTTAGCCCATGGAAGTAAATCTCACCTCGGGCTCCTTTTTAAATTTACTTAAGTCAGTGAAAACAGTGTTGTCAACACAGAGTTGCAATTCTGCACTTGTATCTCCTGAGCTATCAGAAAGTAGTTAAGACTTCATGAATATCAGTTTTGTTCTCCCCAGGCCAACCTAGGGGGTATCAGGCATTAGAATACAGCGTGGTTTACGTGGCATTTTTAGGGTTTTAATCAATTCCTGTTTGATCTCCAGGTCTGTGAAAATAATAAGTTCTAGAATCTGTCAAGTATGAAGACCATTAGGGAGACAAGGGCGAGCTTTGTTTACCCATCTGGCACATCAGATATCAGGGGAATCCTAACAAATACACGGATCTTTGAGGGCTGAGCAATGTTCATCTCAGCTGTTTTCATTTCCCACAAAGTTTGTGCTAAGGTTTTTAATGTGAGGCAGTATGAACGAGGCACCAGGAGCAGGCAAGCACACAACCACTGCAGGGCATTCAGAGGGACCCCTGAGACCCAACTCTAGTTGCCATGATATCAGGGAGCTGCAGACCTTTGCTTCAGTGGAAAGAATGCACGGGGCAGCAACTCCTCGTGCAGCTCCATCTCGTCTGTGATGCTCTTCACACGCCGTGCCACCTTTTCTCTGTCTCCACAATCTTCTCCTTTTGTGAGACCGTAATTTCTCAGGCCAGCAATTTCCTGTGCTCCTTCCTCCTATGCTCAACTGCCCTCACTCTCCCCCTCTGCATTGCCTTCCTCCTCCTCTTCCTTTTCCTCATTTTCCTGCCCCTTGGGATTTGCACGTCTCAGCCCACCATGCTGTCAGACTTGAATGCTGGACTGAATGCCAGAACAGAAGCAACAACAACTCAGATGCCTGTGCTTACTTTTACCTCTGATATTCAATGTCATTTAGCAACTCTGGACCAGGACTGCTCTCCTGGTACCTATAAAAATGCTACCAAGCAGTCATAATTCAAGTGTACATTAGAAGATTAAAGACTGTAACCAACCACTTTTCATATTAAACTCCTGCCTGGCTATTTCAGAAAGCAGTCATTGCAATGGGAATGTTAGTATTTCAAATGGGACAGTACAATGCAAAAGATATAAAAAGCAGCAGAACCCAAGCTTATCTCAGAGTGCAGCAGATGTTGGGCAGCCCTTTGTGTACATATTCAGAACAAAACAGCTGCTTCAGGCACGGAGCTCTGAGAGGAAAGCATTAGGTCAATGCAGAAGGGCTTTTATTTGGGCAGGGTGGGTTGCAAAGAGAAACTCACAACACTGCATTTGTGTGTTTGTCTTTTCCCTTGCTCAAACTTTCATCACGATGCACTGCTTACTGCTTACTCAGCAGAATGATGAAAAGGAAATGGGTTTCAGCCACCTCAAACCAGAGAGAAGGACTGAGTGGCTTAGAACATCTTTGTCCACCATTCCATTGTATTTCTTAGTTGAGATTTCAGTGCCATCATAGAAGCAGTCTTAAAACACCCTATGAGGAAGCAGCTGAAGGAGAAGAAAGCACTTCAGCAATGTCCTCTGAGGAGAACAAGAAAGAATAAATTCCACCTAGCAAAAAAAGGCCAGCAAATGCTACAGGATATTGCCAAGTTATTTTGGCACTACACAAACTAGTTCCAAAAAAGTCTTTTTAACTGGATTAGCCTGCGTTGTCCTTTAAAGGACGGGCATCCATTACAGTCTGTAGAAAAACTCAGCCCACAAATCTGAAAACCCCATAAACTTGGAATTTTATAGCAGCCAAAGTTCCAATAACTTTAATGTCTAACATCAGAACCAATTTCATCATAAAAATGGGGTAAAAGCTACCGAACTGCACCGACTCTTTTTACATAGTAGAAAAATAAGAACAAATCTTCAGGAAGACGTGGCACATAAATCCAGGCTTCTGCAAGAAGATGGATTAACAGCGTGAGCAGCACAAGAGAACAGAATAAAGCAGGTGATTGAAAATGAAAAAAGAGGGAAAGGAAACCACAAAGACAAAATGCCCTTATTTAAATTCCTTGGATCCAATAATAAATAGTGCATGACAGTTTGTCAATACATATGAGAAATTCACCCAAAGGAGGAGTCATGTTAGGACTTCCGACGTGCCCATGAGCAAGAGTGGAGGGCAGACATAATTCCAGGTTTCTCATATGTTTCAAAGTGTTTCCACAACAAACAGGCAGGGACTCTGCAGGTGGTAATTTCATCATCAATTAACTGTTCAGTTCTGCCAATTCATTTGGCTGAGATTCAATAGCAAGCCTTCAAGATTCTCCTAATGCTGAGGGATGTTTCTCAGCGCAGTGCTTGGCAGGAGATGTCTGCCAGCTGTCCTCCAGGCAGCGCTCCGTGTTACTGCAGACACTGGGCTGGAAAAGGGATGGGAATGTCCAGGTTGGACGGGGCTGTGAGCATCCAGAGGGAGGTGTCCCAGCCAACAGCAGGGGCTGGAATGAGATGATTTTAAGGGTTCCTTCCGACCCAAACCATCCTTTGGTTATATGAAGCTCAACACCACAACAGCACGGACTGCAGAGTGCTGCTCTCTGTGCAGCCATACATTCACCACTTGAAAGAACAAACCAAAGAAACCCACACAGAGAGCCAGCACCGTGGTTTGGAAAGGCCACGCTGTTTCAGCTGCTCAATGTCACTTAATTAAAATTGTGTGCTTGGGTACAATCTTTAAATCACTTTTCTAATTAGGAAATGCACTCTGGCCTATGTCATTAGCTGTGCATCGTCAGCAGGGTACCAAAACAGCTTTGAGGCTAAGGACACTGAAGATTAGTCTCATTATTCAGCAACGGCCTCTCAATCAGAACAGAAGTTCCTCTCAAAAACATTCAGTGAGTCAAAGAAAGGGGTCCAGAAATCAGTTCTCAGTACTGAACAGCACCTAGAGTGCTGGTTTAATCTAATTACATTGCCCTTGCTTTTTCCTAGCAAGCTATTTAACAAAATGCATGGCAGTGATAAAAGAGTTGACTCTCACTTCCACTACAGAAGATAATTAAGATTTGTTTGGTGGAACAAAAGACAAATACAACTGAAAAAAAAAAAATCAACACAACTTCCAGTGTGTTTAACAGCTCAAGAGGCTGCATATCGAAACAGATTAAATGCAATTATCCTTGTTATTTTTCCTCTGTTGATTCTGAAAACGATACAGAGATGATAATCTCAAAGACAGCACGCAGCATCTGTTTGGGGCAAACTGCTTCTGTTCAAGCTTGTAATAAGGCACCCACTGTTCTGCTTCATGACCTTGCAGCCAAAAGTGAGGAAATACTACCTGAAAAGCAGACCAAGACTGAGTGAGATGCCATAATGCTTCCAGGTTGGCAAGAGACTGATCACTGGATTGCTGCCCACAGGGAGACGTTTGGAGCCACGTCCTTTAAATATTCTATATATGTTAGATACTCCAGCCTTCCATTCTTGCTCTCTATGCTACTTTCTTCTTCCTTTTTTTTCTTCTTCTTCTTTTTTGGTATTCCCAAACACTCCCTAAGGAAACAATTTAACAGACTAATATAGGAGCAGTGAATTGAGATAACCTCAGGCTCCTTCCAGAATTAGGATCAAGCTATAGAGTTAGACTTGAGAGGTGAACTCCATGCTGGTTGCAGCCAACACGATGCATTTTAAAGATGCTTTAAGCACAGGTAACTTTATCACTTGAGATCATAGTAAGAAACAATCCAGTGCAGGCCTCCAGTCAGGGCAAGAACATTCCAAATGCACAAGACCAAAAGGTATTTTAACATCAAGCACATGTAAATTAAAGATGTTGCCAGCTCTGATGCTTGCTAATCCATACCACACATAACAAGTGACAGAAGTAGGCTCAAAATCCACATCTTTTTGTCACAGCCTAATTCTAGACAATGTCAATGTATTGCTGACTGCTTACTGTCGTGGATGAAAAGCCAAAGGACAGGGGTGGATTCTCTTGGTGTCTCCCAGAAGGAATGAGCAAAGGTAAAAGAAAAGTGCTCTTCAGATTCTAATCACAGGAGCACTCCTGAATGACAAAGGCTTTTCCCTCATCTTATTATCTTTTAATAAAAACCCTCCCAAGAGCTGTAAGCCAAGTCATTACTAACTTCTGTGCATGAATTTATAAGCAGTTCCAGGTACTCACATTCAAAACATTTCTACTTTTGGTATTAAGTCTCAGCGACATTTGAACAGAAGGGAAAAATATAATCAGATTTTAGGTTTCATTTCAAGATTAGGATTTAATAGAGGCCTTTTTTTTTTTTTGGCAAAAGATACGGGGAAGAACTAGAGCACTATTAAACAAGATGTGAAAACATTAAGCTAACTACAGGTTAGAAATGCAGAATAGCATCTACAGAGATAGCTTACAAAAGGGGAGATTAATGGGAAATTGGTCGGCAGCGATTAACAAGTATCTTAAAATAAAGGTTTACTTTCTCCTCAGGCAAAAATGCAGCAAAAACATTTGATCCTTCTGAACAAACTACAGTATGCTGCTTTTCCTGTGTCCAAGAGGCAATGGAAATGACTACGTTTCACCCTTCCTGCCTGAAGGTCTGAAGCCTGGGGGTGAGGCGCTCTGTACTTTGTGCTGTGCAGAGACAGACTGAAGCAGAAGAGGGACTATGAAGTCACCATACCTTATTTCCAGCCTGAATACAGGTCACATATATTTTACTATAGCTCAATGCAAGTATGAATATTGAGGGCCAATTATTTAAGGTTTATTGGCCGCTTGTTTGTTTTCAAATCAAGAGGCACACAAAGACACGGCCACAGCGAAAAGTGCAGCCACAGGCAGACACAAGGAACGTGCACAGCTCCCCCTTATTTCTGCCAGGAGCAAGGGTGAGTTGTGTTGACAACATAAGTAATGACCTGCATTAGGAAAAGCCAAGAAGTGGAAGCACTGGTTCACTCAAACAAAGCACAGCACACCCACCAATACTAAGGCCCAAGGGGAGATCACTCACTGAAATCTCTCTTCACAGTGCAAACAGAAAACGTACTGAGTAAAGGCTGCTAGAAGAAAACCCAATATCAGTAAAACATGAACCTGCAGAAGCTGAATGAAAGGCTGGCTGGAAGTGCTGCAGTCCAATGAACACCCAAAGGAAAGGAAAGCATCAAGTAGGATGAGACAGGGATGTGTATTTTCTACTGAGAATCACACTGAGCCAATACAACTCAGCAGATCAATGCAAGATCAAAACAAGAAGTCTCTGTGAGAGAGGATTCCAACTTAACTCATCTTCTCAGTGATACTTTTGCTATGTTTTCATTGAAGACAACAACTGTGACAAAACCAAAGCCTTGCTGCTAACAAACCCTTACACATCAGTCGTTGGCAGACAATAAAAACAAGTGTTTAAGAACTCTTAGCACATAGGGTGAGCACAGCAAACAGAAAATGAGGAATACTGAAAATATTCTTCACGATCAACCTTTCCCCCAGAGGGTGGTGAGGCACTGGCACAGGTTGCCCAAGGAGGCTGTGGATGCCCCATCCCTGCAGGCATTCAAGGCCAGGCTGGATGTGGCTCTGGGCAGCCTGGGCTGCTGGTTGGTGACCTGCACACAGCAGGGGTTGGAGCTGGGTGAGCATTGTGCTCCTTTGCAACCCAGGGCATTCTAGGATTCTATGACCAAAAAATGACATTTGAAAGAATCAAGGGAAGTGAAAGAAGCATCATTACATTGGTTTAACTTCACCAACTGAAAAAAGCAAAGGTGTATCATGTCTGAGAGCTGTCACTGCTGCACGTCAGTGAACTGCCAGTCATTCAGAGCTGGTTCTACAACAAGTAACAGGTATTACAGCATTTTCTGCCATATGGCCAAGGACCAGAGAACACAGAGTCTTGCTGAGCATTTCTAAGCTGTTTTACCTCAAACATCTCCTGCTCAGTCCGACGTTGATTGTCCAGGAGCTGCTCCTGGTAGGTTAGGTTATGGAATTTTTCTAGGTAGCTAGTGTATTGCTTCTGCAGTTGCTCTTCAATCTTCTCATATTCATCCATAAAAGCAGGACTGGAGACAAGAAGAACAAGCTACTCAGAGAAATACAGACCTGGACATGAAGAGTTCTGAAAAAGCATTCTCATTTTCACAGCTGTTTTTCCACGTCTACAAAACCAACCTAAAAGGACCTTCTCTTTTTAAGGTTACACACTACTTCAAGACTAAAAGCATAAGAGGAAGGAAAATTATCCTATCCTGTGAAAATTTTACATAGCAAACAAAGGTCAATTTGTATCCACCACTACTTCTTTCCAAACACATCACCCTCCTGTTCCATAACTCCAACAGGTGTGCTTGTTGTGTGGCTGGGAAGCCACTTCTTCATTGGAGACATATCTGCAAAGCTATGCTGTGTCATTAGAAGCATAACTAGTGCTGGCACTGATGATATGCTTTATCACAGCTGCGCCCCACAGAATGCTTCTGCTGTTTGATGCTTCCCATCTACCCAACATACTTCCACTGAAGTGTTACAGATCAAAACATGAGTATGAATCCACTGTTATTTTTTCCACCACTCATTTTTTTCTTATTTATATTTTCTTTTTTCTTCTCAGAAACAGAGAACGATCTTTTACATTTAACCAAAGGGGTGTGGAATCAACCCAAATGGTGAATCTGAACACTTTGATTTTATGGCAGGCTGTGTCATATGTATCATATGTGCCCAGAGGAACATATCCCAACAAGAATACCAACTTCCCTTGGTGGCTGGGAATGTTAGAAGCCTCTGGGAACAGGGAATACGTCACCTTCAGCAGAACCATCTGGCACAATTTATGCTCAAAGACAGCATAAAAACGAAATGCTACCTGGCCATTGCTGTGTGCAGTTCAAGCAGCAAGTAAGTTGCCCCCAAATAATACCCTGGGATTATTAAGAGCCCTGATAATCTGATTTCAAATACAAAGAAACTGGAAAAAAAAAAAAATATTACAATCTAGATTACACACAACAAATGACAAAAATCTTTTCCACGTGCCACCATCTCAGTCTCATTCCAGACTTCACTCCTTGCTGCTTGAAGCACTGAGAATGCACACAGCATCTCATGCCAGTGCTCATGCACACAGTAGATAATCAGTTGTAACCGTTACCGAACGCTCTGCAGGGTCTGCAGCCTCTTCTGGCTTCTTTCCAGCTCCAATTTCCTTTTTTCAATCTTGGCTTCCAAATTGGCTTCGTCCAAAGCCACATTGCTCAACATGTCCTTGGTCTTTTGGACCTCTTCCTAAAAGAGAAGGATGGTGAACCAAGGTCTGCACTGGAATAAGTACAGTTATCTTTCAGACACTGATCTGCATTCTTTCTTACTGCATGCTTTCAAATAACTTTATAACAATGAGGTAGAAGATAAACCAGCTTTTTTGTGGTCAGGATAATGAACTATCTGAACATTTACTAATTAGAACACCTACTTTTTTCTCCTAACATTCTTAAAGAAAGAAAAAAAAACAGCACCCAGAAACACAGCTGTCCTGGGCTTCAACTTTTTCCTTTTCATCAAAAAGGAAGGAACGATGCCGTCCTCACAAAATCTGACAGGACACAACAGGTAAGCATCTGAATAAACATGGAAGAGAAACGCATTTATTTCTTGGTACCATTTTAGTGAGATTTTGGGATTCTGTCAATGTTTTTTGTTTGTTTTTTTTTTTTTTACCCTTCCTGATAAAAGCCACTTTAAAAAAAGAAGTCAGTCTATCCCATTGCCTTCACCCTTCCCTGAGTCCTGCTGTATCCATCTTTTCAAAATCCAGGAAGCATCCCAAGCACTGTAACACATTACAGGAATAAGGAGGGGAAAGTGGGAATACTTCAGCCTGCCCAAAGAAACGAGTACCTTCAGTGTGCTCCTGCCCTAGAAACTGTGATGAGTGAGGGGGACAGAGGACTTCACATTTGCTGAAGCTCTAGCAGTAATTGCTATGTGCTGTTCAGCTGCAATAAGTCATTTCAGTGACTGCTCCAGAACTAAACCAGCTGAGCTATGTGCTACATTGATATTCTCAAGAAGCCAATTGCTCTAATATTTTCCTTTTAGTTTATTAGCACTACTGCCTAGAATATCAATGCACATTAACATTTAGAGTTCATATGGACTGCAAGTAGGAAGAGAAATATAAGGAAAGATTGCCTGAAGCATCTACTGCTTATACACTGGCTTTTTAAACATGGAACTCCATGCCTTGTAATTACAGAACTGGATAGGATACAGTTTGCAGCTAAATAACTTGCAGTATTCACTAGAATTTAATTAACTACTATACTTGCACAGTGCCTAGCAGGGCAGCTACTGGCCCAGAGATACAGAGCCCAAGCACTGGAGCAAGAGCAGCACTCCAGAGTCGAGGTCAGACCAAGGCACCTGTGAAACTAGAAGCACAGTGATGCCCAGCCATGCCCCAGTCAGCACAGCACCTGCTCTTCTCATCCCCTTCCCAGTTCAGCTATCCTGCTTGCAGAGCCCAGCTTCACAGCTCCAGGGGTACCAACACAATCTGAGTTCCAAGTATATCCCTTGTAGCTCCTTGTGATCCTAATAAGTGGTTTAAACAACGACGTCAACTCCTGTGCTGGTGAAGTCTATCATTCCTCTAGAGCTTCTGAAGCTGCTGCTGAGCCCTTGACAGAGGCAGGGAACATGACTGAAATGCAGAAGGGGCTTCCTTTTCTCCCAAAAGGGAAGATGTCCTTCAGTGCAGCTGATGACTGCAACATGAAGGGTTTGTCAGCAGTCACCAGCTGGAGGAAGGTATCAACACGTGAAACCAACACAGCCATACAGTGCAACAAGCTAGCAGCAGGGCTGCTCCTAGCACCTTCCTCTAGATGCTGCTAACACAGCACATCTGTGCTGCTCTAGGCTGTGATTTCTGAGTGCCAGCTCGCAATCCTCGCTGTGCAGACACCTCTTCCACTCTGCCAAGGAACTACCAGTTACATTTAACAGGTTTGTTCGCTTTGAACAGGACTTATTTACCAATAAACCACCAAGATGATCAGTGGCTCCTCATTACCATGACACAAAGCATCATCACACACCAATCTCTGCCTTGATTACTTTGTGTTTACACATCTAATGTCACCTAAAGACCAGTACCCACATCAGCCCTGAACGGAAGTTCCACATTACCTGTTAAGTATCCAGGTGGAACATTACTTAGCCCAGCAGAAGGGAGGAAGGATAATTCTGCAACAAAATAAATATCAGTTTGCTTACCAGCACACATTCAATGGCAACTTTCATCATCTTCTCAGCTTCGTTTATCTCCAAAGGTCTGGCAATAGATTCTGTTCTTGCTTCCTATGAGACAAAAATACATATATAGATTTAAACACGACACCAGGAAGTTAATATTTACAGAGCAGAGGATGGCCAAACAACAATAACTCAATTATCTGCTAAATAAATGCTGCACAACTTATTATTTATGCTCTAAGGCTCAACAACCAAAAGAATGGGAGGTTGTGAAAGGGTCAGTTAAGTGAGGCCGGGGTCAAGCAATTAAGGTAACTTTCCAAAACAAGCTCTGTTATCATTTCAACTGCAGCTATTATTGAATGCACATTTTGTGGAAAATGCACTGGTTATCAGGTGTTAAACAAAACACACTACAAAACAAGATATCCTCACCTTTACAACACAGCTAACATAGGCAGCTGAGCACAGTGCCACATTTGCAGAGACAGAAGCAGAAGGAACCCACTGAACCAAGCCAGGCCAGTCAGCCCCTATGTGCTTCCTACAGCCACATGAAAATGAGGTGATGCAGATGTATGGGTTTCTGCAATTCTGGGCCCAGGTGATTCAACCTCCTCCTCAAAGCAGCACTTCTTGTTTATAGCCCAAAGGAGGAAAAAAAGAGCAACCACCCCAAAACAAATGCCCACAGCAGCTCTGGGGACAGCTGGGCTTAGTACTCACCATGCCCTCATCTGTACCTTGTCTTACATCAACCTGGCTGAAATGAAAACATTTGATTGGTTGCTGATTTAGGAGAAAAGGTGGGAGGTTTTCCCAGCTGGAAGTCCTTAAAATCATCTGATGTTGGCAAACCATTTGGTTACAGGTGGATCAAGACAAATAGCACCTCTCTAGAGAACGCCTGATTAAGAAGCTGGAATTGATCATGTAAGATTGATGGGTCTTCTACCTTCCCTCCACCTCCCATGGAATTTCCATGCACAGACCACAGCCTTCTTGGAGAAACCCACACCAGTTTCCAGCAGGAGGCTCGGCCCTGCAGTCACACCTGCTTGCATTGCCAGGCAAATGAAGGGTGGTGCTAAGGTAGAAATCCTTCCAACTGCTGGACCAGTCAACCAAACTGAGAGGAGGATGCAGGCAGACCACAGCAGCTTCCCACACATACAGCTCCCTCCATTTATTTCATGGATGTTTGTAACAGCTTCCCTGTGTGTCTGTCACTGGGACACGTCCTGCAGCCCTATGAGAACTCTTGCAGGGAAAGCTTTAACCTGTAGCATCTCTTTTGACGAAGGGCCCTGCAAATGGACGCACTGAACAGGGCTGAAAAGAAGGTGGCTCACACCAGTGTGCTTGGAGAAAAGCAAAACATTCCACGAAGACTAGGAAGATGTTATGGAAAGCACTTCCTTTGAAACACCAAAGCTGGCTGATTACATCACTGAGCCATCAGCACGCTGAAGACAATGACTTCCAGGTAACAAACCTGCTCTGACACTCTGACTCCCCACAGGAGCAAACCAGGCATGCTTCCCTGCCAGCCCCCCTCGCCACCACCACTACTTCTTACCCTGTATGGAATACACTCTGACATGGCAACTGGCACTTTTAAAGCTTGTGCTCGTGGGTACAGACAGGCTGTACACTTAAAGCAACCCAACGTTTGTACATTTAAAGCAATGTACTCTTCACAATTAGGTGTACTGATCAGAATGCATACTATAATACGCAAGAGGTTTCCTTTAAATTAACCATTAAAAATAGAGTTCTCAGGAGAGGTGAAAAATATAGAAAAAATTATTGATGCCAGAGGAGCTACGAAGCAGAACAATTTAGGACTAAGCCTGGTAATTACAACTTAGGAAAACAAACATATACAAAAGCAGAGAGGTATTTGTGGACAAACTGGCTGTTTACCACTTACTGGTGCTTCCTGTTCCAAGTGTTCAGAGCTCCCTGGCTATAGTTTTACATGATAAATACTAATTAAAAATCACGGAAGCCAAGTGTAAAATTATTTTTGATGAACCAAAGCTGACAATTATTAAAGAAAATGCACAAAAGCACATAAGAGATGACATTGGCTGGCACTTCTACCCACTCGGGATCAGCTATTTGGCACAGCGTGGAGCAGCTGAGATTTTAATTCTTCAAGTTTTGCATCTCGCTTTGGACGAAGCCAGTTGGAAGCACAACCAAATGCACTGGCTGCCTGAGACCCAAAAACTTGGTTTTCTTTGGAAATGAGAATGTCATTAGGAAGTTGGGAAGCTGTCAGATCCCAGCCAGCTGCCTGCCCACCAGGCAGAGCCCAGAGCCCAGCCTGACAGAGCACTGCCTATGGGGAGCAGAGCTGACCCTGAACGCGCTCTGCCCAAGTTGCACCAGCCTGGGCATCACGAGTGAAGACAAATTCCCTTAAAGCAAAACTGTACTGCAGTTGTTTCAGGAAACACCACTGACCCCAAAGCCTTCAAAACACCATCTGTGTAAATAATTTACTCAAGTGTCCATCCCTGCTGAACGCTGGTGCCCTGGCTCCCCCACCAGCTAACTCACACCCACTGCATCACGTCCTGTTGGCACATCTCCCTGGGTGCACCAAGGCCATCCCAAACTCACAGGCTGCCTGGTTACCAAGTAATGTCACCACACAGAAAAGCCAAAGGCACAGAAAGCACAGCCAGGGTGTGCTAATGCACCCCACCACTGCCTTCAGAGGTATTTCCCCCCCCTCTAGGAGCTTTATCTATGGTTAAAAATGAAGAGCTGCTACTGCAAAAACAAGCCTAGCAATTATCCAGTGAATCCATTTCCAATCAGCTATAGTTTTCCATCACGGTGCCTCAGAAGCAGACAAACCAGGTCCTGGCATGCCTGATGAATGGGGAACAGGATGTACATCTTCTGAAGTGCAGTAAGGACTGAAGGCGAGTAATTAAGCACGACTGGCACACAAGTCACTCATGATAAATGTTGTGTAATACATGTATATCTTGTGCAGGTCTAGCAGAGGTTTCTAAACATCTTTTTTGTCATAAGGAGCAGACACGAAAGCTTTCTTCCAATGTACAAGTCTCTGTACGAAATGTTTTCTGACCCCAAGTTAAATCCTGCCTGGCAAGCTGCAAGACTGCTGCATACATAAATACCTCCTCACCACCACCTTCTGCTGCCTTCAGGAGGCATTATATCCCACACTCTCTCCAAACACAGGTTTTGTAACTGCTGCTATCCGTGCAGGTCATAAAACTCTACTTTTAGACCATTCACTATTCAGGGAGTCCATTAACATGCACTGTGAGCCCATTTGGCCCAAACAGAACGCATCATTAGGCGGAGCTCTGCATGAACAGGAAGGTAAGGAAGGGACGTTACAAGGTTCCTTCAGAAGGCCTTGATTATTTCCACTACCTAGCAGCCTATTTTCTTCCTCAGGAAATTAAAGCCCAAGCTAATTGAGGTTGCTGCTGTTTCCAGGCTCCCATGAAGCTGTGTCCCTGTATGTTCATTGCAGCCCGCAAACAGCAGAGGCGTCCCCTGCCTCCCCTTGGAGCAGGGGCCCCAAAGCAGGAGGAGGCTAGCGATGCCTCTTCCAGTAAGAGGCCAATGAACATGCCTCCTGCAGCACAGCCAAAGCTGCCTCTGTTTCCCATTCCAGGTAGAAATGGCCTTGGGCAGCACAGACGGCTGGGAGCATGGTTGGTGTTTGTATAAAAGGATGAAGAGCAGAGTGCCCAAAAATGCAGGCTGGCAAAAGTCTGCTCAGCATCTCCTTTCAAAGTGTTTCCTTTCCTTATTAGTTACAATAAAAGGAAGGCTTCAGGAAGGTTTATGATCTCTTCAGAAAGAAAAAGCAGCAGCAACAACACCAGAGTGTGTTCCTCAGCATCTTTCACACCTTGACTACAGGCAAATGCCCCAGCAAAGCTGCAGTGAGGCAGGAACAGACAGCAGGTGTGCAGCACAGCCAGCCAGAGACAGTTCAAACTCACAACTCACAGCAAGGCTGTGACTTCCCTAAGCACTGCCCTGCAATGTGGGCTGCTGTTCTCAGCACAGCTTGGCCATGGGGTGGCTGCTGTGCTCAGGGACAGAAATACGGAGAGGCTCTGTGATGCAGAAACAAAGGCAATTTAAGTCAGCGCATTTTCCCCTTATGTAATGGAAGTTTTGACACAGCCACTCTCGTGCCTGACGAAGGAAGGTTAGGAACAATGAGGAACTCGAACCTCACCAAGCATTCAGAACAGTGCTTGTGATTTAGCCCAATCATCAAGTGGAACTACTTGCAGTCATGCAGGCTTGGCAAATTCTTTGACATACAAAAGATGGTTTGGATGCAATTTTCTTCCCAGCCATGCTAGAATGGTTTGTCAAAACCATCAGGCGCTGAGCTCCAGGCATTCAGATATCCCAGCTAGTTGATAAAACCTTCCCTGCACTGAAATAACTGGTTCACAAGATGCAAAGGTGCCACCTCTCTGTTTGCTAATGATGCTAAGCCAGATGCTAATGGGAAGTTCATTAGAAAATCCTTTGTTATGTAAACCACATAACCAAAAATGCTATATCCACATCATATATAGCCATGGTTCTGGTTAAAGCAATCCAAAGTGTAGGGCAGTCTCTGCTCGACTTCTCTGTGCAACTGCAAGGTTTCATTTTGGCTTCTCCCTTTGCATTCATCCTCTATGCTCAGAAAGAGTTAAGCTGGGGTTTGGTCTGAAGCAGCAGTTGGAAAAACCCACCTGCAGTAAGCCAGGTCATTCTCCAGAGCACTGGACATTTCAAGCCACCAATTTCCACTGGAAATCACTTTACCTCTGAGATGTGCGTGGCAACTTTGCAGCCAAAGCACAGGAAATGAGAGAAATTAGTTTACCCACTTCCCCCAGGCAGCACCAGGTGCCCAGAAGGAACATTTGGCAGATGGAAAATGCTTTCAGTGCTAAAACAAAACAATTTTTTGTAGTTAACTTTCATAGAGGACCAAAGGGAGCAGCTGCCATTCAGTGAGAGCCACCTCTGTCCTTACAGAGGCAGGCAGCACACAGCACCGAGTGGGGAGAGTGCTTTGGGGGCAGCTTTTCTGGCATTTAACTAATGCCATCTCAGTGCCACAGCTGGATCCAAATGCCTGTAGCTCTCCTGTGAGGTTAATCCAAGCACATCACAAGCTGAAGTTGGAAAAGAGATTCTCAATGGCTGCATCAGTGCTGGAACAAACTTACACTGTGTGCATACATAACAGTAACACATTCCAATGGCCCTCACTTAGAAATGTATCCTCAGTAGACTGGGGAGCATTTTGGCTGTTAAGAGCTTTAATCTACACAATTACAGAAACTATTTCCACAAGAGGATAGGAGGGACTACACAGTTTCAAGGTCACAGATGGAGTGAGAGCCAAGAAAAGAAGCAGCACACAGACCAAAGGGGCTGCCCAGCCTCAGCACAAGCAAAGTGCATCAAAAAAAAGACTACTACCACCTTTCTTCAGTTTTACACAGCTTAGAGCTAACTGAGATTTAGTAAACCCCCCCCTCAGAGACTGCAATTATTTCAGTTTGTGTGTGTTTTGGTCATCCTGAGCATTGAAAATGGTGCAAAGAGAGACAGGGAAGAAGAAACCTGAATAACAGACATGCCTTCCTACTCCATACCCAAACAAAACCCAGCATTACCAACCTGAGGGGAGGAATAAAAGCTAGAAAACCAAAACTGCAAGTGCCTTGCTCTTCTTCCAAAGCTGGATATAAAGGCTGTGAAAAATTAGGGCCATACAGTCATGCAATGCAGAATTCGTCCCAGTAAGAGAGCAAAACAGAGCTAAATACATCTCTGTGCATAGAATTTGTGCTGTGCATATTCAAAAACAGACTCTTTGAATTCCAGCTTTCCAATCTCTATGCTTGGACCGCTAAGAGTGGAAGCAGCAAACTGTCTCGCCAAAGTTTGGGCCCAATGCATTTTAAAACCAAAAGGCTTTCTGTAGGGCTGTTCGCTGCTCCTTCTTCTCAAACATAAAACCTGGATTCTTAGTGAAGCCAAAAGGGACACGTGTGACTTCCATCCAATGAGACAAGCACAGCTTTAGGTACTTGTTGTTTTCCTGCAGAATCTTAACCAGCTGCATCATAGTTTGAACGAAGCAAAGGAGCGCCTGCAGGTTTTGATGCTTTGATCCCTGCAGTGTTCCTAAATGAAGCACTGGGTGACCTTTGGTGGCTGTTTTTAACGTTATAGATTAATTCTGAAAGCAATTTACATATATACCAGAACGCAGACAGGAAATGATGGATTTATAAAGGCCTCAGAAAGGCACACTGCCACATTTCCAGGAAAACAAACACACTTCCCAATAAATACAGGCACGTTTACATCAACATGTACCTGCAATACATCTAATAGAGACTTTCCCTTAATAACTCTTCTCTCCTTCAGCTGAAATTTGTTTTCATTCAGAAAGTAATTTATTAAAGTGACCTATGGCTTGGAACAATCATTTACCTCATGCATAACAATTTTCCACACAGCTCCTATAGCAACTATGTGCAAAAAGAGCTCCTCTAAAGAAAGGCAAGGTTGTGACACAAATTAGAGTCAACGTGTCTACAGGAAATAAAAATGAGTTTTACTTTACTTTTCCCAGTGATCTTTCCCCAGGAGGTGCAGAGACAAGGAAAACAGATGTGTTCAACCCATTAGTGCCAAATGCCAGCATTTCCTTTACAGCTACAGGAAAATGAAGCAGCCTTCACCCAGGACAGAAACAAGACCTCAGCTTAACTAAGCCTAGGTACTGAGATCCTCCATTTCAGCATTTGGAAATGGATGAATTGGAGGGGAGGAATAAAAAAAAAAAAGGAAGAGGTTCAGGGAACAAAAAACCACCATGTTCTCTAATTCATTAGCACTGTATCACATCCATCAACACGTTTTAATATATGCAACAGGTTCAGCACATAAAATGTGATGAAGAAATAAACCCAACTGCTCTCCTATTGCTCTCTAACAGCACAATCTCTCCACCAACGCCATTCAGTGCGTGCATTACTTAGCCATGCAATGTCAAAAGAAAATAAGCAATGGAAACAATAATCTTCACATTAAAAAATAGTAGAAGTAACCTTCAAGGAATGGCAACTGATTTGCTATCTACACACAAGGCTCTAATTCCCCACGTGAGGTCACAACTCACAGCACTTCTGCCCACTTGAAACAGAGTGGGAAGGGCAGGCATAGGATCCCATCCCAGCAGGCTGTGGAGGAAAGAATCCAGGGAGGACAGTGTGAAATTACAGGCAATTCTTTCCTGCCCTCAGCACTGGCTGTTTAGAAATAACTGCAACTCCACCAGCTTCCACAGCCATTATCAGACTTAATGGCGATGGCAGAAAACAACTGCATTTGGCTCCCAGCCCCTCACTTGATGAGCTCATTTCATACTCAAGCGAGCTCTATATAGCTCAATTACTTTAAAATATTTGGAAGGCAAAATGAGGATGATGAAATCTAATCTATCAGGTTACAGGTAATGAATCACCTGTCCCAAGGTTACCATAAACCCCCTATTTTCCCAGTGACGCCCTGCCCTCCTGCCACCAACTTCAGGTAGGAAATCCCCTTTAGAACCCTGAGGATGCTGCACTGTAGCCAGGATGGAGCTGCTGCTGCCAGGGGGCTGCTTTGGGCTGCCACACTGAGCTCCCTTTGCCCTCCTGCTGCTCACACACACACACAGGAATGGCAGGGCTGGCAGCTCCCGGCCCCACTGATGAGATGCCCAGCTTACCTGGAAAGAAGTTTCTTTACAGAAGTTCATTGTGGAAACAGAAACGTGGTAGAGAAGTTCTACAGGATTAAAACACAAAGCCTGTGGAGTTTCAACAGCTTTCAAAGGCTTTTGCAGCACAAAAGGCCAAGCAGCAAGCTGCATGGTGGAGTGCTGAGCACGCTGCTCAACCAGCTCAGCCCTACTGCTCCACAGAGCTGAGTTCACCTCCCACCTGTAAGCTTGCTCTGTGCTTCCCTCTCCTATCTGCTTCTAGAAGCACAGAGCCACGTTCAAGTCTGAGGCACCATAGCTCTGCAAGGTTAGTGCTCCTGAACTGAATCACAGCTATAATGAATCAAAACCGTAGCATAGATGCTATCAGCAAACCATAAAACAGCATTTCCCCTTATTATTTAAGCTTTAGATGGGAAGAGAAAGCTATTAAACCTGTTTCACAAGCACAGAAGCTACAGCAGCCATATCCACTCGAGGGTGAGGTTTTTGCTCTGTGGCTCCTGAAAAGAAGGAAACAAAAGCTGGGGGAAACCTCTTCCATTAAGTCTCACTTCTGTTTTCCAACCTCTCCCAAAGGCACTGGTGTTCCTGCCTCCATCAGCTCCCCATGCAACAAGGGGCACGGCTGCCAAAAGCAGTCAATCTGCCCAGCACTGGTGTCGTGGCAATTCCCTGCTACAAGCAGCCTGTAAACAACTCAGAATAACAGCTTTAAGTTCAGTTCATTTTCAGGAGATTGCTTTCTCCAGCACATGGGCTGCAAATAATTTTCACAGCACCTAAACTGCCGTTTTGTAAAAAAAAATAATAACAACAGGTATATTTTTGTGAAGAGCCTTCCAATTCCTAGCAGCACACAAATTCTTCATCCCTTCCTATCAATTCACACGTTCATTATAAGATTCAACACATTTGCCAGAAAAAAAAAACCAAAACGAAGAGATCCCAGTTAAAAACACTCCGTGTGAAAGTGCTTGAATTGCTCCCATTTTACAACATCCTCTCAGCAGAACGGGGCACACAGCCCCAGGGAAAACCATTACCCACTGCACTCCCAGGCACAGGCCCAGCACTGGTTCCACTCCAAAGAGGCCATGGCTACTACTGGCTTTTATCCCTTTCTCTTTCAAACACTGCAAGTGCAGAGTCCTCGTTTGCAATAAAGAAACTGACAGCAACAAGAACCAAAAGATGAGTAATCACCATCACCAGTAATCTTTAGAAGGCAAGCATAAAGCCACGCAGCTAAAGGGAAAGCTGCTTAGTGCAACCTTGTGGCTCTGTAACCCCAAAACAAACGGGGTTTTCAGCTCCAACAAATCACTCAGAAGGCTGAAGCCAGGAACAAATCACAGGAACACAGCATCACAGCTTCTGTGCTGCACTCTGTTGTGCTTTTAAGATACAAACTCAGAGCTAACGAGGCAGAAGCAGAGGTTGTCTTTCCCATGGCAGGATTTCCTGAAGATAACAAATCCAGTCCGTCAGACCTTTTTGCAAGATGTAAACTGAGCACCTCTGTAAAATCCATCAGCTGCAGCTCGTGCCCTCAGTCATTACGTCATGAGAAAGACACTCTGTAGAGTAAATAATCAATTGTCCTTTTACAAACTGCCCTTTCAACAGAATAATGCTGAAGATCTCTTAATGGGTGCAAGGAGAAGTGGCTGCAACGAAGCACTCATCCAGCTCTTGATTTGTCATTCCATGTCCTCAGTGCTCTGCACTCGTGCAAGTCCCTTTTTGAAGGTCCACTACTGCAGTCACTTGGGCTCCTAAAAGCCTCAATTTCAAGAGATAAAACAACGCCCAATTTCAAAGCAATGCTTAATGACTTCTTAAACATGTGTACCTGGCCTGTACCTGACCTTTTAGCTGAGTTCCAAGAGGTGCTGCCCACACTAACAGCACAGCTTGATGTTCTAAAGCAAACATTAACACATTAGGTGGTCTTCATGTGAAAATTATTTCAAAGCCAGGATATTAAGCAAAGAATACCAGGTGAGAAGTAACAGATTAACCATTCTGTAAGACTTGTCTATGTTGAATTCAGGTGGATTATCACTCCTCTCTTCCTTCTAAAGATATTCATGTCTTTCATGTGGCTGAACACCACGCTGTTGTATCTTGCAGGAGAGGCAATGCTTCACACAATCTCTGCACTTCACCAAGAAGGATTTAAGAGCATTAGCTGCCAAGGCACACAGCCTGCTGCCCTTACAGGATGTGCTTCCCACAGCTCAGATGTTACAAACCTGAAGATGACCAAAAAATGATGCCAGAACTTCCAGGGCTTCCCTTGTCTAAGTGTCTATTATCAGTAAACAAATAACCTCCAGCATTACAGATAAGCACATTAGAGAAACAAATTGAGAGATTTATTGGCAAAGTTTGATGGCACGTCTGTGACTTCATGCAGTAGCTGGTGATTTTACAATTAAACTGAAAAATCTGTACCCTGCAGGCTTCCATGCCTTTCAATTACTGTAACAGAAATAATGAGCCTTGCACTTGGATAACTCAGAGCATTAATAATTTATCTTTCCAAATATATCTATCAGCACTGCTAGAACATAAACACAAAGTCAATATTTCCAAACGGTTCTACAGAGGTTACTTCAGTTTTCTTCTAAAGGAGAAATGCCAAACTGTTCTCTCAGTTTCACTGCAATCGAGTATTAATAAAACCTGAGTATTAATATGAGTGGGAAGAGAACATAAACTTTGACCCATTCCTTCAAGCAACACAATATTCATTTCAGATGCAGCTGTCACAAGCAGCTGCTTCCCTTTCTGCACCTTTCACCTCTGCAGCATCTAGTGAACAAATGTTCTTATCCACTCCCCATGATGTACTTACCCTCAGCTCTACCTCTTTACCAAGTAAGTCGTACAGACTTGCTCCTTTGGAGGTGATTTCAGAAGCAAGCTGCCTAGCTGCCTTCAAGTCAGCAATCTGGAAACACAGCAGGAGCACAGAATAGTAAAAGAGCATTCACAGTATCACAAAGAAAATCAACAACAGATTTTTCTTATTTTTGTGTTAAAAAAGGAGGCCAGCACAGAGACTGAAGCTCTGCCACAGCACTGAAGTTGTCCACTGGAGTCAGATTAAGCCCACCTCTGGGCTTAAACTTGGCCTTGGTTAAGCACCATTTAGACACAGGCTGCCTGGTGAGACCCCAGACACTTCAGGTCAGTGATAAAACCTCCTCAAAGCTGACTCAGCCACGTGTTGGTTCATGTGCTACTCATGGCAAACAGAAACATCTTCTCCTTCATATGCACAGGTGTGTACACCAAAAGGTATGTGAGCAGGACAGTGTGTAAGCACTGAGCAGGGATCGTCTAGAAGTGGTTTTCCACGTGATCTCTCTGAGGTGCTTTCCTCATAAAGAGGAATAATTGTGGTTCTGCCATCTTTTCAAGAACAGCAGTATTACAGTCTAACAGGCAGACACCACAGAGCATTGCTATAAAATAATCAAATTCTATATCAGGATATAGGAGAGGAGCTAAAAGTAACGAAAAGCAGCAACAAGAACTCTTGTTTAACACAGCGTGGCTTTCTTTAGTATCTCAGGAAGGCATTTAAGGGCTTGCATGGCTTTGATGTCTGTTAGGATAATGTGGAGATTCCCTTTTTGTTCAGTGCAAACTGGCCCAAATTCCAATGTTCAGTCAGTCTTCTGGAAGCTCGCACCGCCGCAGTGATGTTAGTAGACAGAAAATCACCTTCATCCTTGTGCACTCCAACATCTCTACAATTTTAACAGCATTTCAAAACAATTGTAACCAATTTGGTGCCACTATTTCTTTGTACTATGCTTCTGGATATGAGGACACAGAGATTGAAACAAGTCCTGCAGTGCAGCCAAGACAAAGCCATCCAACTTCCTTGTGAGAACGTTCTCTGACAGAAAATGCATTTGTTTTGCACAGGTTCACACAACACAACCTGCCTACACCAAGAGTACAAGTTTTCCTTACTTTTGAGCCAAGATCAAACTTGAATTTGCTGCTGTCTTCTTCAGTGATGTCTGTGCACTCCACTCCCTCCGTGTTCATCGCACCGTAAAGCACAGAGGTGACCTTCAGCAGCTCTCTCACTGCATAGCCATCTGCCTGGTACAGCTTCTTGGTGTTGAGCTTTATGTGGGCCTTGGTAGCCTTTGGAAAGAAAGAAACCATCACGCCACAAAGAACAACAAAATCTCCATTTGCCTCTTCTGACTTCACTCAGAAGCTCCCACTGGAGGCACTTGTCTGCTTCAAATAAATCTTCCTGTTTGGAAAGAGATTTTCTTAACCATATCACTGTGGTTTCTGAAGAAATCTTTCTGAGATGTGTGTACTTTCTGTATGCCAGAACATTTGCAGATAATTGCCAGAATGAAAAAACTCAAACTATTCATTAATTCTTCCCCATGTGAAGCTCAGCAAAAGCCCTGTGCACCACTTAAACTCAAATTAAGTTTAAGTGGAATGTAAGTGCTGCCCAGGCCTTGTGATGATGCTGCAGAGAGGTAAATTTCACCCTTAACGAGTTACAAGAATAAGATCAATTATCCTAATTTAACTGCCTTCTCTTCCAGCAGTAGCTTCAGAGTATTTTATTGTTTCTCAAATTATTCCCTGTTACAACATTACTGACTTCATTCTCTTGCCTTCCATCTCTGTAAAGAAAAAAGAAAGTCATTAAAAATTACAATACCCTCCTTTTATACTTCAAAATAGCAAAGGAGAAAAGCGAGCATCATAGAAACCATGCATCTGTCAGAGAATGGACACAAGTGTGGTCCTTGCACCCCCTGCCAAGTGGCTGCACCTCCCTCATGCGTGCAGCACAGTGAGAAGAACAGGTTATTGATGCTGTGCACTCCGAACAGGGCCACTGTGAGACCTGCAGCACAAAAACCCTCCATCGTTTTGGAAAATATTGGCTGCCACGACCTCAGCTGAACCAACACGGAACGAGGAAAGCCAAGCATGTGCTCTTCCCCTCTCCTTCAGCAGAAAGGATCTAAAAAAACTGAATTGTGGAAACAGTGGGGATTCAATTTTAAGAGAAGTTTGTCATTAAGTGGACAGAACCTGTTAAACATCCACTGCACAAAGAAAACCTACACACCACGCCATGAAGGATGTGGTTAAAGACAGGAATTCCAATTTCAGCTCCATTCAGCCTCAAGAGAGAAAAATCAATGTCAAGCAAAAAGAAAAAAAAAGTGTATTTCACTCAAATTTAGGAAAACAGAGGCAAAGCCCACATAGAACCACATGTATTTCCCAGACTGCCATAATGGCACGGCTTGTTCAAGCAGGCAGCCTCATGTCTGAGGTGTAACCTGCTATTTTACAGCGGTGGTAAAAGATTTGTGCTGAGCAAAATATGCCTCAATCTAATGAGAAGGTATGCACAACAGAATGCTAAAGTCTGATTCGATACCGTAAGGAAAACGTGGCACCCAAAATTGTCTGTACATAACCAAGAATCTCTTCTGAATCTGTTTTAAATAGATCCTCTATATCTTTCACTCTTACCTTTTTTCTTCCACTCCAAGAATGCAGTGATGAGGATTAACACCGTTTTAGCATTAGATGAGCAGTTCCTGATTGTGTAAAGCCAGATGCAACAGCACAAGACCTCAGTAAGAACCCGATTTCTATGCAAGCTCAGGGTCACTGCCACTGCAGGATCCCACAGGGCCTCGATTTGGAGCCATGCAATCACAAACCCAAGGGAGCAGCACCAGGCCCCAAACAGCCTCTGAGTCAAGCAGGAACATTCCTACCAACCTACTCCTGGGACTCAAATGAAACTACACGCAGGGTTAGGGATGGAGTTGTATTGCTTCTCTCACTGCAGCAGCTGAAGCTTTACTATCAGTAAGTCCTAAAATAAAGTTCCCTCTACTTTCCTCTTTTTTTTTTTTTATTTTCAATCCTGAGCAGAAGACTCTGGTCAATTTTACAACCTGAATGTGATTACTTTGGAGAGGAAACAATGCTGCTTGCTGTTTGACACACATCACAAGCATACAGTACAGCTCAGCCACCCCTCACAAGGAAACTGTAAGGGATTAGGGGCAAAATCATCCACACCAACATGGAACAAGCATTTCAGTGGGAATTAAGCTGACGTACCATGAACTGAGCTACAGCCTTAATGAAGAAAACCCGGTCCTGTTCTGTCTCAACATCAGGGGGAATGTCAGACTGAGGTTCATACCTGTGGAAGCACACATGGATTCGGATGAGAAATTCACGTGCAGGTTAAGGAAACTGCTTCACCTGAGAGGCAAAGAAGTGAAAAAAGCCAACATGTATGAGCCTGGCAAACAGCTCCTGCTGCAGCTAGGGCTGTCAAGGCCCCACGGTGCCACGCTGGGGCTGTGCCCAAAACGCACAAGTTGTAAAGCCTGAGATGTTTCTCCATCAGGAATTGGTCCTTTGGGACACTAAATATGTATTTTCAATCAGGGTTCTGCAAAGGAGCAAAATGGAGTTGGCAATATCAAGTCCAGGAAACGCCTAGAAAATAACCTCCTACTTAAACCACAAAGAGCTGACAGCAACCAAACTGACCTCCATCACCTGTGGCTCCACAATTCAAAACCACCAGGTTAATACTGCTAGCTTTCAGGTGCTGAATGAAAATGCCCTGTGCCAGCTTGCTATTGCTGGCAGTAACAAAGCCAGACGTGTTTCCAGCCTCTCAAAGTACTCAAGAGTGAGGTCCCTGCCCTCAGAGATCCTTCCATAAATATTACTTTCAAACCCAAATGAAACAGAAAGAAAAGAAAACAGGCTGAAAGTTTGTGAACTGCTTTTAAAAAAACATCAGTGAAATGCAGAAGCTTCTAGAAGTCACCACCCTACAGGATCCAGGGAAGAAAAAAGAGAAATTCCTGCGATCTTATAAAAGGCTCTGAGATTTCCAACATTCAGGCAGACAAAAAACCCCAATCTTCTCTTTCAAATCATGTTTGCAATTAAGAGCAAGGTACGTGCAAAGCATCCTCTGTGCTCTAAAGTGGAATCAAAAGGCTTCTCAAGCAGAAAAGCTGCCTGTTGCTGCATGAGCCTAACTCTGAACAGAGAGGGATGCTGGCGTTCAGTTGAGGTTTGGTCTGAAATGAAATCACCTCCTGTCAGCTGTCAGCAATGTTACAACACACCAGTTTGAGCTTCGTAAGCACGTGGGCACATTAAAAAATGCTATTTTAAAGAGCAGCAGCTTTAATTTCTGGCAATTGTCGTGTGGTGGAACTGCTACAAACCATGAGGGAACTTCTATTTATGTTCTGAAACATGAGGTGAAGGCAACAAGTAACGCAGGCACTGTGTGTAACAGGGTAAAGAATGTGTAGGTAACTCAATTCCAGCACTTCTGAATAATTTTATAAGTATTCCCCTATTTTATTTTATTACTATTGTGACAACATTCAGGAAACACATCCACTACACTTAGATTCCCAGCTGTTACATTAATTACAAATTCAGGCCAAAGAAACAGCAATTAGGCAGGCAGTTCACTGTCATGGTTCATGGTTCACTGTAATATTGCACGTTAGGAGCAGCTTTGGTTGTTTTTCCACTCACGTGGAGGAAAGAAGATAACTTGATTAGGAAGTCACGTCCCATAAACACTTAAACAAAGTTTGTCTGTGGGTTTGGTGGCTGTAAAAGTACAGCAGGACAGCAGTAGGTGAGCATCTCTTTTTGAAACAGCACAGACGCTAAACGAGGCCGAGGCAAAGCAATGGCAACCGCAATAAGCTCGAAATTGCGCCCCGAGGGGCCGCCACTGCGCATTGGCACGGCTGGGGAGCGGGGTCCTTTCAGTGTCTAAAGGGGCAGTAAGGACGAAGGGGACGGCCTATAGCAGGAGCTGCCGTGGCAAGGCGAGGGGAAACGGTTTAAAAGGAAAAGAAGGGGGATTTAGACTAGATATAAGGATAGCGATTAGGCAGCGAGGCACCAGCACAGGCTGCACAGAGAGTTGACCGTGCCCCGTCCCTGCAGACCGCCAGGCGAGGCCGGGCGGGCTGTGAGCCGTGGGCCCCCCTGCTCAGGAGATGGGAGCAGCCGGGCTTCGTGAGGCGGTTCGACGCGCACGGAAGGCATCTCGGCACACCGCACAGCCCGTACCCACCTCCTCACCAGCCACAGCAGCAGCTCGGCCACCAGCGCGAAGTTCGGCCCGTGGAAGTTCTCCATGGAGACGAGGCGGGGATAACCCAGCGCCCGCAGCATCTCGGCCAGGTCTGAAAGAGAGCGCGCGGCGGGGCTGAGGCCTACCGACATCGGACGGACCTCGGCAGCCGACCCCGTCACGTCACTACAAAACGCTCCGCGGAGCGACAGAGGGATTTGGAAAGAGCTTCTCCGTAAATCGCAGCCGCCCCCGGGTCCCGCCGTGCCCGCCCGCCCCGCGGAACTCACTCCGCACATCGCGGTACGACATCGCGCCAGGCCGCGCCGCGCGTCGCTAAGGCAACGCGGTACGGCGCGGCGGAGGGACCAAACTTAGGCGGAAAGCAAAGAACCTGGGCATCCTGAAAGCTGAACGTGAGGCAGCAGTGAGTGATCACAGCTCGGAAAACAAATGGGATCCTGGGCTCCATCAGCAGAGGGGTGGCCAGCAGGGACAGGGAGGTGACCGTTCCTCTCTGCTCTGCTCTTGTGAGGCCCCATCTGCAGCACTGCGTCCAGGGCTGGAGCCCCCAGGACAAGAAAGACAGGGAGCTGTTGGAGAGGTGCAGGGGAGCCACAGAGATGATCAGGGGCTGCAGCACCTCCCCTATGAGGACAGGCTGAGGGAGCTGGGCTTGTTCAGCCTGGAGCAAAGAAGGCTGGGGGTGACCTCATTGCAGCCTGCAGTACCTAAAGGGAGACTACAAAAAGGAGGGGAGTCAACTCTTGGAAAGGGTGGATAACAGCAGGATGAGGGGAAATGGTTTGAAGTTGAAAGAGACAGGATTGAGGTTGGATGTCAGAGTGAAGTTCTTTGCAGAGATTGTGGTGAGGTGCTGGAACAGCTGCCCAGAGAGGCTGTGGATGCCCCGTCCATCCCTGGAGGTGTTCAAGGCCAGGATGGATGGGGCCCTGGGCAGCCTGGGCTGGTATGAAATGTGGAGGTTGGTGGCCCTGCGTGTGTCAGGGGGTTGGAGATTCATGATCCTTGAGATCCAGCCCTGGCCGTTCTGTGGTTGTGTGGTCTGTGCTCTAAGGGGATTGGCCTGGTTTCATCAGGCCGGCTCTGCAGTTTGGAGAAGCAGTGCTCCACTTGCCAGCTCCAAGCACTCGAGATGTGAGATCCAAAGCGCATGTATCACCCAATTGGTGATAAATGTGCTGCTCACCTCAGCTCTTCCTTTCGTACTCAAACACGAATACCAGGCAGCACAAATGTGCTACTGGAGTGGGTGCAGCTTTGGAGCAAACCGGGGTGCACCGACGAGCAAACCACAGCTGCAAAGCTGTGCCCATACCACAGCATGTAAGCCCACCTCCATGGCCCGTCTCCCATCTCCCATGGCCACAGCACGGCCCAGCTCACACCTAAGGGCTTTTTCTCCTTCACCACTACAAAAGCTGGAGATTTTGTTGGAAAAGAAGCTCCTGAAAAGAAGCCAGTGCAAACCATGCCTTGGTTTGTGCAGCAGGGAGGGAGATTTCTGCAGCCAACAAGGAGATGGATGGAGAAGGTGGTGCAGTCTCAGTGCAGGGACAACCCGACCTTGCAGCATGCATCTGCTTGCTTCTTCCCAAAGTCCAAAGAGAGAAAGAGCAATTTGGTCACATCTGCCCACATGGGATCCCCCTGCAGCCAAGAGAGCTTTCTACTGCTTTGCCCCATTATCATCATTTTAGAACCAGAGGGATCTCACCGGTCTCACCCTGCTCCTCCATCTGCCACCATCTCCCTTTTTGGTTGTTTATTTTCATTTTTAGAGCTCTACTGTTCTTTGCAGTAGAATGGCAATGCTTGACATTGAAGTTACTCTCATATCCCTGTAGCCAAATTCTCACATCCTCACATCGCAGCACCTGGCACACTGTCCTTAAGCATTTCTTTTCCATAATACTTTGTGGAGAGCTGCTGCTTTGCATTGCTCCCATCACACGCAGCCCAGAGGAGCAGCTGAGATTCCTGTGCCAGATCACTGCAGCAGGGACTTCTGATGCTCAAAGATCCCAAATGAACTGCGCTCAGCAGCAGGCAAGCCATGCGGGGCAGCTTGGGGACAATTTGGGGACACTTTGGATGCACCCTGGAGACACTTTGGGGTGTAGGAGCACAGGAACAGGAGCTGTGGTCACAGAGCCCTCCTGGGCAGGCTGAGCCATGGCAGCAGAACTGTGCCCATATCGCATGCAGGAGGCTCCTCTGTGCCCCAGCTTCATCCAAACCCCCACCCTGCCTTGAAACGTACGTATCTAAAGCTGAAAAATGTTTACATGTATGTATATTATTATTAATGAGAGGAAGAAAAGGCTTGGGTTGCATCTCATGTCTCCAGAAGAAAGGATGGGACTTGTAAGGAGCAATTCTGAGCTAAGGAGGATGGGGGACAGCTGGGGACACAGCACAGCTTATGCCAAGGGACCACAGGGATGTGGAGCTCTGCCTCCGGGGAAGGGAAGCATCCAGGAATGTCATGCTCCCAGTAATTACTTTGCACGGCAGCTCCTGCCTGTGCTGGCATTAAGGGAGCTGGGAGAGCCAAGCAGCAGCCCATGTATCAAGCAGAAGGGGTAATAAATCAACCGCCTGCTTGATCACTCAGCAGATAAGCAAGAGAGGCTACTTAGGGTGAAAAGCATCCCCAAGCAAATAGACTTCCAGATCTATCCCAGGCTTTGTCTGACGGATGGGGACAGCAGGCACTGGGCTCCCAGCTGTAAGAAGCACAGTGATATTCCCACCTTCCAGCAGCTCCCTTCAAAGCTGAGTGACAGCGGCCCTGCCTGAAGCCAGCTGGAAGAGCTCATCTCCCCTGCATTCACCTCATTTTGGGGTGCCCAATGTAAGGTGCCTTGGCACAGCTGCATTTACTGGCAGCATGGGGCTGGAAGCCCAGGTCATTACCACTGCCATGGGAAGGGATCCTAAATCACGTTCTGTTCATCGAAAGTTATGGTCTTTCCAGCAAAGCCAACATTTTGGCTGCTGACCTCCATGGAAGGATGGTGGTGGAAAGCCCTGCCCAGCAGCAATTCCTGCTGCAGTGAGGAAATGCAGGAGATGCAGCTCGGCTAAAGCTGGGTTTGTAGAGTCCTTGAAAATCCTTTATTTTTGCAAAGCCCTTCCAGTTTTACAAGAGAGTACAGGGATTGGAGGCTGCAGTGCTCCCACCTCTGCTCCCACGTCGGTGCTGAAGATGCCCCTGCAGCAGGGCTGAGTCTCTTGGGACAGCAGCAAGTGTGCATTTGGGTAAGGAGCAATGGGATCCTGCAGGCTGCCCAGCTCCCAGATTTTGGGGAGCAACATCTGCCAGGTGTGTGTGTTGCATTTATCCCATCCTGCTGGGCCAGCCAGGAGGACAGCAGCGGATGGGATGAGATCTGCTTAAATAGGTGGGAATGGAGAAGTCCCACCCAGCTTCTGAATGGGCAGGAGCAAAATGAGAGCTCTCTCAGCCCTGAATTACGGATGCTGGGGTTACAGCGGCCACACCACGGTGTAAGGATGCAGCACTGCCTGCTGAGCCCTGACATATGGAGGAGGGCAGGCTGTGCCCTTCTGCAGAGGACGGGTACAAAGAGTCCAGCTCTGGGGCAGGATGTGAATATAGATGACTTTCACAGAAGTTCTTGATCTTATCGCTCAGCCTTCCTGTCTGAACGAGGCGAGAAACTCGGTGGAAGAGAGGGGGATTTGGGCAGCTCTGAATGCAGAGCTGTGACCCAGGTTCTGCTGCAGGCCACTGGGAGTGATGCCAGATCCAACAGCAGCCCTGTGAGCCCAGCACAGATCTGTCAGAGCAGGCGGTGGGGCAGGGAGTGTCGCAGCCTCCCCAGGGGCACGGCTCCATCCCATACACGTGTGTTCCTTGGGATGCAAGGACTCACCTGGTCCGTGCTCAGAAAAGCATCTCTCCCTGCCCCCCAAGGCTCTGTGCCCACCAGCATCTCACAAAACTACTTTTAGTGGGAATAAATTCTCTGCAAAACCCACAGATCCACACGAAATCCATAATGATCCCACCAGTGGGAAGGGTTGCAGAGGTGCTCAGCTGGTACGGTCCTATTGTAAGAAAGACTCTCCAGCATCTAATGGCACGAAAGGCTGATTTTCCCCTGCTCTTTGCAGGAATACCCCAGGGCACCACCCTTATGTGGGCACAGGGCAGTGAGCAGTGCTTCCCAGAGGGCAACGAGAGCTGTGAGCCGCCCCACGCTCCGTGCTGAGGAAAGGGAATTGCTTTGGGGTGAGTTTGGGGGCAGAAGCGTTAATTCTGATGGTGGTGCACCAGGAGCACTGCTGGGGGATGTGGTGGCACTGGGTGGGCACTGTGCTGCTCCGGGCTCTGGCAATTCTGGAGATTTGTTTTCAGCATCCATCCCTGCCTGAGCCAGGGAGATGTGAGCAGGATCCAGATAGTGCTGAATGCGTGCAGAACCGTCTGACAGGAGCAAAGCCCAGGGCGAGCAGCTCTGAGCTTCCACAGATGTGCTTCCACAGCGCTGCACTGCACTCTCACAGCTACCTTTGATAGCACCACCTGCTGATATAGAAATACTTTGCTTTTTAAGCGACCAAAGCCCATCCAGAGCTCAGGGCAGGCGTGCAGAGCAGAAGCCCCAGCGCACAGCCCCATGCTGATGCTAGATTTCTGTACCCAGCGAAGCTCCAGCACCCTTTTCTGAGAAGTTCACTGAATAATTGCAAATCAGGACGTGTTGATTCACATTTCTGTTCTGCGAATTGCTGCTGTGTGAGGACCAACAGTGCTGCTGCACTCAGGCTGTGCCTCCGCTCGGTGCTCAGCTCCCCCAGGCACCGTGGGGCTGCACACGGCAGGATGTGGGGCACAGATGTAGAGAGCCCACACAACCCTAAGCAGGGACAGGGACACTGCTGTTCTGGAACAGTGTGGGGAGATGGAGCTGGCTCACATCCAGCCACGCTCAGCGGTGCCCCATGGCCAGGATCCAGCCCGGCTGAACCGCAGTCGCTATGGAGACCCTGCCTGAGGGCATCAATATGGAGAGGCACGGTGAGTTCCTCGTGTCCCTGCTCCACCAGCCCCAAAAGCCGAGCTGCATCCAGCCCTGGAACACGGGAAGCCCAGCCAGTGGCCCTCATGGCCAAACAGTGCCAGCAGCCAGCAGCCCTCCTGCTCCCAGGGGACCCTGCAGGTGTGTTCCAGACCACCGAGCATCCGTGTGTGCTGGCACCAACCACTCTGCTGTGGGATGGCGGCCTCATGATGCAGGGCCATGGGGAGCCTGACCCCATCCCAGCCCCAAATGTGTGCCCCGGCGTTCTGCTGTGCCCCAGGCTCCCAGCACAGCCACATCGCAGCAGCTGTCTGCATCCAGGAGGAGAACAGCAGAGCCCCGGGGAAGCAGCACAGCAGCAGCGCCCCATGGCCACGTGCCTCCTGCTGTCCGTGCTGTTATCCCCACTTCCAGCAAGGCTGCTCTGCGGGGAAGAGCCCTTCTGGCCCAGCAAACACTGCCTGCAGACACAAACACTCCTTTGCATCGCCCTGTAGGATTTGCAGCATCCCACAGTGGCGTGGTGGGCAGCACCGTGCTGTGCCCTGTGCTCAGTGATGCTTGTGCAGAGAAGCCCCACGGCATCCACCTTTCATCTCCACCCCACACTGCACACACCAGACACAGGGCCACTCATTTCACAAGCTGGGGAGGGCACCCTGAGGGCACACATCCCCCCGGGCAGCAGGTTGTGTTTCACTCCGAGCAGCCAACGCTCAGCCCTCCTTCGTTTCACTTCAGCAACAGATGCAGCTGCTAATTGCTCTGAGCTGCTTCCCTTGTGCAGAGCCCACCGGATTGGTTTCAGGGTAAACATCACACCCTTTGCACAATGAATCGATGCCATCGATGTATTTAGGGACACCCTGTCCCACCTGCTTGCCCCACACTTTGTCCCTGCACTGCCTGCCAATGACTTTGGTGGACACCCCGGTCCCCCAGCACTGCTGCCCGCTCCCTGTCCCCATGGGTGAGGTGACCCCAGCAGCACCCCACTAAAGCACAGCCACCACAGCGGGCACAACACCCCGTGCCCCTCCCTGGGCTGTATTAAAGGGGTCCGCACCCCTCACCCCTCTGTCACCACCTCTCCAAGGGCTCAGGGGACCCCTTCTCATCCTCGCCTGTTCCCCCCCCTTCCCCACTGAGCCGCGCTCTCGGTGGGGCGGCCCTCATTGAGCCCCGGGAGGCGGTGCCGCCCCCACCCCCCCTCCTCCCCCCCGTCGGGGCTCGGCGTTGGTGGGAAGCGGCGGGGCCGCATTCGCCGCCCGTTCGCTGCCGCGTTCGCGTCGCTGAGCCCCGGGCTGCGGAACGGCCGCGCACGGTAAGGGAACCGGGGGGCTGCGGGGGGAGCCGTGCTGAAATGGGGGGGTGCGGAGAGATCGGCACCCCTCGGGGGTACTGGGAGCCGGGTAGGGAGGCTGCGGGGGGGCTCAGCCAGGGGGATGCGAGGCGAGGGAGAGCTCTGATGGGAGGGAGAGCTCTGGGGGGAAGGCTCCGGACCCCAGTGGCACCCGCCGTGCCCCGGCCCCGCCGCCGACCACCTGGGGCAGCCGGGCTGCGGGGAGCGGTGCGGTGCGGTGCGGTGCGGTGGCGGCTCCCCGAGGTGTCGGGGTCCGGCAGGGACACGGCCCGGGGCTGAGCCGGGACCAACCGCGGGGAGCAGAGCGCCGGACCCGGCACAGCCATGAGAGACGCCCCGGGTCCCGGGTACCTCGTGCATCTCGCGTGGATGTGCCTCTTCTCTGCCGTGCCGGTAAGGGGCGGCCGTGGGGACCGGAGCTAGGGGAGGGTTGCCCTCGGGGCGTCCGTCTGAGCCTCTCTGCGCCGCAGCACGGCGCGGCCAAGGTGCTGGAGAGGACCTTCGAGGAGTGGATGCGGTACCGGGATGAGTGCCTGCGGAGGATGGCGAGCGAGCCCTACCCCGCAGGTACGGCTGGCAGCGGGGCCGCTTCGGGTCACAGCGTCACGCCCCGAGGGCTGCGGGTCTGTGCGCCTCGTGTGGGGCAGCGGGGAGGGCTGAGCTGCCGGCATCCGACTGTCGGCTTCTCCCCATCGACCCAAGGGCTTTTCTGCAACCGCACGTTTGACATGTACGCCTGCTGGCCCGATGGCAGCCCCGGCACCGCCGTCAACGTCTCCTGTCCCTTCTACCTGCCCTGGTTTGAGAAAGGTGACGCTGAGCCGCGGCCGTCCCATAGCTGGGGCTGTGGGGTCTGGGGCTGAGCGCGGTGGGTCGGGATGAGAAGGGCCGGGAGCACGTGTGGCACGGGGAGGGCAGTGAGAACATAGTGCCTATGGGTGCCCACTGCCATCTGGGGGCTGGGCACCCCGAGGAACTCTGTGCTCCGTGCCCGCAGTGAAACACGGGTTGGTGAGCCGGCGCTGCGGTGCTGACGGGCAGTGGGTGATGGTGAACGGCAGCCAGCCGTGGAGGGACTACTCACAGTGTGAGGAGGAGCTGGAGGATGGCGCCGAGGAGGTGGGAGCCTGGGTGGGGTGGGGGCACCCCAAGGTACGTGGTGGGCAGCGGGTGCTGAAATCACAGGGCTCGCCTGCAGGAAGGCGCCCGCAGGCTGATGGTGAGCTTCAAAGTGCTGTACACCGTGGGCTACGCGCTGTCACTCCTCACCCTCATCTCCGCTCTGCTCGTCCTCACCGTCTTCAGGTAGGAGCAGGGCTGCGGGCCATAGTGTGCCCTGGGTGCAGCTGAGGGCTGCTGACCCTATGGCTCTCCCCAGGAAGCTGCACTGCACCAGGAATTACATCCACGCCAACCTGTTCGCCTCCTTTGGGCTGCGGGCCACCTCGGTGATGGTGAAGGATGCGCTGCTGGAGAGGCGCTGGGGCGCAGAGGTGCTGCAGGTGGCCGATTGGCAGGCACTGCTCAGCCACGAGGTGAGGGCATGGGGGGTGTGGGTGCATCCAGAGGGTGGGTGAGCTCTTGGGCCGTGCACCCAGCCCATGGGCCGTTGGTGTGTCCGTGCAGCCTGTGAGCAAGTTCCTGAGCCGCTCAGGGATCCCATAGGCAAACTTTGGTGCTGTTCCCCCACTGTGGCTGAGCACTTTGTGCCCCCGTTCATTGTGAGGGAGCTCTGAGGGATGCATGTACCTCACAGTGGAGGCCTTGGTGCACCGTGCACACCCTGGCTGAGCTCTTGGGGCATCCTTGCGTGTGGTGGGTGAGCTCTTGGGGCACCCCATGGACGAGCCCCCAGCCCCACGCCGTCTCTCTGTGACAGGCAGCACTGGGCTGTCGTGCAGCACAGGTGCTGATGCAGTACTGCATCCTGGCCAACCACTACTGGTTCCTGGTGGAGGCCGTCTACCTCTACAAGCTGCTGATCGGTGCAGTCTTCTCTGAGAAGAATTACTACCGGCTGTACCTGTACCTGGGCTGGGGTAGGAGCCACCCGGGTGCATGGTGGCATGGGACCGTTCCTGTGCCCCACTGCTGCCCCACAGTGTCCCCAGCCTGGGGCCGGTTTCTCAGCTCAGGCGGGTGCTTGGTTTTACAGGGTGTGCTGTGTGACTTGCAGGGACCCCCGTGGTGTTTGTGGTGCCCTGGATGGCCGCCAAGTACCTGAAAGAGAATGCAGAGTGAGTGGCTGTTTGTGGGGCCTCATCCTGCACCCCAGCACCTTGCAACCACACCTCTGTCTGTGTCTCGTGGGCAGGTGCTGGGCGCTGAACGAGAACATGGCATACTGGTGGATCATCCGCATCCCCATCCTGCTCGCCTCCATGGTAGGAAACCCCTGCGACAGTGCTGGAAGCTGGGGCAGCCCATGGCTGGGGTTGGGGTGAAGGGAGGGATGGCCCTGCTCCATGCATGCCCCGCACTGTCGCCCCAGATCAACCTGCTGATCTTCATGCGGATCCTCAAGGTGATCCTGGCCAAGCTGCGCGCCAACCAGAAGGGCTACGCCGACTACAAGCTGCGGTGAGCGGGGGCAGCAGGGCAGCCTGTGCTGCTTCCTCCATCCTGTGCCTCATTACATGAGAACCTTGAGCTCCAATAAGAGCTGCTCCCTGCTGGCTGCCGTGCCCATGGGAAACCTTGCCCTCTTTCAGGCTGGCCAAAGCCACGCTGACACTCATCCCCCTCTTTGGGATCCACGAAGTCGTCTTCATCTTTGCCACCGATGAGCAAACCACGGGCATCCTGCGCTACATCAAGGTCTTCTTCACTCTCTTCCTCAACTCCTTCCAGGTGAGGTGGAGCCACAACCCATCCCGATCCTGGGCCATAAGAGTTGGGGGCCCTCTCTCCCTTCCTTCTGCCCCGATGGTGACCCAGCTTGGGACAAGGACAGCCCCCTCTCCCCAACCCATGTGGGCAGTTGGTGTGCCTGCACTGGGAACGCTCTTAGGGACGGCCCCAAAGGCAGCACAAAGCCCCCATCCCAGGGGACTCACAGCCATCTTTGTTTCCATAGGGGTTCCTGGTGGCCGTGCTGTACTGCTTTGCCAACAAGGAGGTACATGGCTCTGGTTTGGGGTCGGGGCTGTGGAACGGAGTAGCTTCAACTTTGGCTCATGGGGGTGGGTGCTCTGCTCGTGCTGGGAAGGGCATTGCCAGGGAAAAGCCGTGGGTATCTCACCCCAGGTGAAATCAGAGATGAAGAAGAAGTGGCAGCTGTGGAAGCTCGACCACCCCACGCTCTGCTGCACGCAGTGACAGCAGCACCGCAGGGCTCTGCTCCTGCTGGAGGATCCGATTCCAATGCTCACAGTGAGGGAGCAGCCACCAGCAGCCCCACGTGCGTGCAGAGCTGCAAGGAGCAGAGCCTGCTGCCACCAGGCCCAGCCGTGCACTGGCACCCTACCTGTGCTGGCTCCAGTCACATCCCGAGCTGTGCCAGCACCACGCTGGGCATTGCACTCCTGCTCTCCTCACCTAAGCCAGGGCCACCTTGCCACCTCTCTGCACCGAGGTGCTGCAGCAGCTGCTTACCACCGCCCTGCACAGAGCAATGCAACCCCCACCAGCCTCTTCTTGTCCTGCCAGCTGCCAGCTCTCCTCCCCAGCACAGCACCGCAGCACCTCCTGCAGCAGCCTGAGCCCTGACACTGCATCGGCTGCAGCAGGAGCTCTCTTCCCAGCTCTGGTGCCCCCATAAAAGCTGATTGCAGCAGCCTCCCACCCCCAGCCCCTCACTCTTCCCTTGGGTAGCAGAACAGGTCTGCTGCCGAGGCCGCAGCTCCCATCACACAGCGCTTTGCTGCTCCAGCAGCAGGGAGGAGGCAGCTCTTACTCCCAGCTCCATGCAGGTGAATACGGGCGGTTCTCCATCCCTGGGAGTGTGGCCCAGCCCCCGGGAAATGCAGAGGTTGGAGGAGGCTGCACCAGGCTCTGTGGCTGAGCAGGAGGTTTGCCGGACAGCTGTAACCCCTGTGAGACCATTTTGCACACTGACTCTTTTCAGATGTAAATAAAGGTTTATTTTTCAGCAAGCAGAGCATGCCACTCGTATGCTCTAAGGGAGGGAAATGGCTCCTGGGCACTGGGATAAGTGCAAGTGTACACATACAGCTGAATTTATGTACACATTGCTGGCTCCAGGACAATAAACAGACAGGAAGAGCACAGGGGCTCTCAGTACCTGTGCCCAAGATGGCACCGTATTCCTTTTCCGTGGGTTACATTACAGGTGACACGAGGAGGAAAGCAGCAAAATAAACCAATATAGTGATAAATAACCCAAAGAGCACCTACAACACACAACAGGCCTGCTTGGCACAGAGTGAGGAGCTTCCCCTGGACAGGACAGGATTGCTGCCTGGCTCCCTCTCTGCCCTCTCACGCTCACAGCAGCATGCACATGGATACTGCTATGGGAGCTGATGCCAAGCTGCCTTGGGAAGAGAAAAGCAGGCTGTTCCAGGATGCAGGGACTGCAGGATCACATGAATGCGAGAGCGTGCCTATATTGCTCCTCTGCCCCCAGTCCAGAGCCCCAGCACAAGATCACAGCTTGGCTGAGGTTTTGTGAGCTGCCTTGGTGTGACTGCGCTCCCTCGAGTCACAGGCTGGAGCCAGGCACAGGATAACATCTCACCATGAGCAGAAAATCCCAGCACGTGGCTCAACAAGGCCTAAATGCATTTCTGAGCTACTGCAGAGACAACTCCTGCCACGCAGCCAGGACAGCGGGTGTAAGAGCAGCATGCTTGGTTACCTGTGTGCACTCGCTCCATCACCACCTGCCCACAGCTGCTCCCAGTCCGTCTCCCCTGCTGGTGCTGTGAGGGCATCACCTCCAAGATGAACCAGACAGGGATTGGGAAACAGGGACCAAGCTGTCCCAGAAGCTCACGGCATGCAGCCCCCTGCGGGAGAAAGGTGGAAGCGCTGCACATTCCTGAGATCAATTAATAGGTTACTCACAGTGCCACAACTCCCTCCAGAGAAGCTCACACAGGAAGCACCAGAAACAGGTTTTCAGCTTTTATTGTTTTAGCTGAGTAACAAATGTTACTTAATACAGACAGCTTGGCTCCAGGTAGCACCAGACACCCTGCTGCTTGCACAGCTGCCCTTTCAGCACTGAATACTGAATTACCGCCCTGAATGGAACACTACTCTATAAAACCCCACTCCTGGTGATCCCCCTTGGGGCATCTGGGCTCCTGCAGAACCCATCCCGTGGGACTCCCTTCTTCTTTCACACTTACCGAGTCTCCGGCCCACCCGTACTCCAGAACAGGGAACGAAGGACAAGAGTCAGATGTGAGCAGAATCAACGCCCCAGCTGAGCACACTGCAGGCTGTACCCACCTCTGCGTCCCCAGGTCGTCCCCAGGCAGCACAGTCACACTTAGATGCCATCCCCACCAATGGGGGACTGGGCTCCAGCTCACCTGAACAGCTGTGGGCAGCTGATCAGAAGTGACAAGCTCAGCGGATGGAGCAGAGATGGATTGTTGTGCTTTTTCTGGCCCTTAATCAGAGGTGCTGAAAGAGCATGCAGTTTCTTCTCAAGGAATAGATGGAGACCATTACAGATTCCTCAAGGCCATCAGTCAGACAGAAGATAATTCTCCCCCAAGACTCAGCAGTACACAGGAACAGTCACTGCAGTTCTGGAAGCCATTTCACATCCATGTAGCAGCCACCAGCGCCCACTTGGACTCAATGATCTCTGGAGGTCCCTTCCAACCCCTACAACTCCATCATTCTGTGATTCTTGCCCAGCTCCAAGAGATCAGGCAGTCCCCCCTTGGGAGGCAGCCTTTTCCCCACACCTTTTGTTTGCCCCATGAAACTACCTCACACTGCCTACACCAGGATATCTCAGCAGGCTTCTTTCCCAACGCTGAAGCCTGAGAACTAAGAGCAGGCAGCAGCCAAGGACTGAAGCATGGCAGTGCAGCTACATTTGAGATGGGATTTCTTTTGTCCATCTTAACCAACCAATCCCTCAGTCCTGGTTCTGCCTGCCTTGATGCTCTGCTGCTTGCCAGAGGCAAAGCAAACCAAACAGTCTTGAGCTTTTCCTTCTCTCTCATGCTCTTCCAGGGACACATCTGCTTTGCAACCACTGTCAGTGCTGGGATCCTGACACCAGCAGATCTGACCACCGGAGTCTGCTGCTTGTAAATGCTTGCCACAAAGCATTTACCACAAAAAAGACCTTTGGAAGAACATGATCAAAATGAACCCTGAAGGGGGCAAGAATCTGAATTGAACCAAGGCAGGCTAGCTGAAGGGAGTAGTTTTGAAGTATAGAACTGAGACAACAGCAGGGAAGAATGTTCCAGCTAGACTTGGCTGCATGTGTTTCTCAGACATCACCAACTCTGCTCACTTTACTCATCTCACGAGCCTGCACTCCTTACTGCCTCAGACACATTTTCTGTGTCAGCTCCTCAGCAACTACCACTCATCAGTTGGAGGCCTTGGGGAGGATAGGACGAGGAAAAGGATAATTAGTCGATGGCTGTGGGCAGCTGCCAGCTTTCTAACACAATGTAGCCCTGAACAACAAAGGCTGCAGGAAGTTGAAGGCAGATAAATCCTTTGGGCTTCTTCTCTTCACTTGAACTTCTGGTACAAACAGCACAGTCCTGGGAACCTCGACAGGAACCAGGCCCAGAGAGCTGCCGTGCCCTTGTCCTCCGCCATCCCTCTTCCTCCTGGCACGTTCTGATGGCCGAGACCTTTGTCCACACATCTGCCAGCTGTCACAACGCTCTGCAGAGCTGCGGCTGCCAGCACAGTGCTGTGCTCCTTCTCCCTCCACGCTCAGATTCCGGGTGGAACAGTCACCCGACGTCAGCATTCCTGCAGGCACCAGGAACAGCAGCACAGTGACCCTTCCAGCAGAGCACACAGACAATGCATTTCCCAAATGAAAATCCCAGTCAGAGGCTATGACAAGCACTGAGCACGTGCAGCAGACAGCTGCTACCTGCTGTAAGGAATAATGCCCCCCCAATCCCGCAGCCCCTCTGTGGCTGTCTTTAGTTCCCACTCACCATCCTGCTTTGTTATGGCTCTAGCCAGCTCTGCGCGCCCTGCCCTGGGGCCTGGAGCCTTTGGAGGTTTTGAGTTACCATCTGCAGAGCTTTTCCTGAGGGCAAACCAAAAGCAAAGAGTCATTATAAGCTGCACCTGCATGTAAGTCATTACAAGCCTGCAAGTGGTCAAGAACAGCCTGCAGACTGCTATCCTGCCTTTACCCTTGCAGCTTTCAGGGCTCTGAAACAAGAGCCCTGTTACTTGGACAAGCTCCTGTCTTCAGGACACAGGGTTTCCAAACCCCTGCACCAGCAGCTCTGATTACTGATCAGTAGGAGAGAAATGGGTTACGGACTCCCTTCTCTCAGATCAGATCTGTCAGCAGAGCTCAACATCTACAGTGAGAATTAAGTGCAAGAAAATGCCAGTGACAGCTTTATAGCTAGGAGACTTCCCAGGATGAGAGGGGGTTACTAGGTTCCCCCCAACCCACGCCTCTGAAATGATCAAACCCTGCCCTGCCACACCTCCCTCCTCCAGCAGTCACGCCATGTGAGCAGACTCTCCCCCCTTACCCATTTCTCCCACACATCTCTCGAGGACAGCTGACAGCTCAGGCAAGCTCAGAGACTTCAAGGACAGTGGCCATCCTTCCCGTGCTGTAAGAAAGGAGCCACACATTTGTCAGTGAGCCTGTTCTCTGCAACAGGCAAGGGTTTGGTGCTGCTGGGAAGTACACCAAAAGTTGTTCCAGTTATGGGTTGAGTCACAAGTGAAGAGAGATGTTCTTGCGACAGAAATTAAGTATTTGTTTTCAAGCAGCTCTACCACTTGTGATTTCTCCCCCCCAAAGCACTGGTTAGATCACAAAGAAAGATCTCAGATTAACTGCAGTGGACTGAAATCATCAGCTCTGCCCATCTCACTTTCACCACCTAGGCAGCAAAGGACACTGCATGTAGGGCAGCATGACTGTTTGCAAGCTCCCTGTGGTAAGGAGCTGCTGGGCCAACCCTGTCCAGTCACATATAGCAGCTTGCCTCAGTACACGAGCAGCACAATCCCCCAGACCCGGTCAGAGACCCAACAACCATCCATCCCTTCTGATTCAGACCCTGCTGTAGTGCACACTGCTGTGACACACCTGAGAGACCCACACTGCAGAGCAGGAAGGAGAAGCTACAGGCACATGAAGTAGGACTCCACTGAGTGCCTGTGCTACAGCGTTGCATTTTTAGCCAGAAACAACTGCCAGGCCCTTGAGCTTCCCACCTGCAAAGGATCAGAGCCCCAGGGAAATTCTGTTGCAGTGAAGAGGCAAGACCTTTATGCTTAAGTGGAGCTGTTTAACTGCTCATCTGTTCCCATACTACATCCAGTGTCAGCATCAAAAGACAGGCATACAGCCTGCACTGGGCTCTCCCACTGTATGCTCACCCCCTGCACCTGTTTACCCACCCTGCACCCATTTTAGTTTAGCAGCTCTTCCATTCCCAGCACTTGAATCTCACCAGTTCCCAGCTGCCCCTTTGTGTCCAGCACTCTGCCAGCTGCCTGCTCTTGTGTTAGCCGGGAGGACAGCTCTGCTTGACAGGATCTGCCAAACAAGACAAATAAAGCCTGTTAGAGGTGCACAGGGTGCTTTCTGGAACAACATGCTGCTCTGCGGCCTCCTACATCCTGCAAGTACCTGCTTGGGATGCCGAGGGACCACATCTAACGCCCTGGGTTACAAACTGCTCCTTGTTCCTTCCCAGGAAGAGGAAGACGTGCCCCAGACAAAGCTCAGGGCGCTCTCCACTGTGCCCCATCTCCACAGCAATCTCTGCCCCTGTCCACAGAGGAGCTGCGGGGGGAGAAGAGAAGGAGGGGGCGGAGTGAGCAGGAGAAAGCCTAAGCCAGGGGCACCTGGTTTATATGAGAATCAAGCCCAATCCAATGTTCCTAGCAGACAAATGAAGCTACCTCAGGACAGGGGCACGTGTAACGTTTGGATTGACGCCACACCATCAGTTCAAACAGTGCAGCCTCAGCTCCTCAGGGGGAGGAGTGCTCTGGGAATGTCACTCTGCTGTCCTTTGGAAACCAAAGCCAATCCCTGGCTGCCCCACTGCCCTGTTGGCTAGGAACTATAGCAGTAGGACCATTGTAATCTCAGTCCTACCAGCCAACAGACCAGAGCCTGTGACAGACCAGGAGTTCAGCTTGGGTCAGGAGAAAAGCACCAGAGAGGCAGCAAAGGATATATTACAAGGAAGGGAAAGATGGAACTCATAGGCAGTGGGCAAGAACAAGGCAAGCTTTTTCTGTCAGGCATCAGAGGCAGGACTCTGAAAGCCCTCTAATACTATTTGGAAGTTAGAAACTCTTTCTTGCATTCATGCAATCACCAAACTACGCCCTGGTAATCAGGTTTCACGTAAGCATAAACAAACTACTTCAGCCTTTGGTTTCAAAGGTGAAGGTGCTCAGCTCCTTTGAGTTGGTACAGGAGCACTCAGCATCTCTGAAAGGCCGATTGTGAACATTCACAATCCACACATCTGACTAAGGGTCGATATCCATTCTCATGGCTGTGACTTTCCACTAGAGAAAATGAAAGAGAGAAGGTTCAGACGCCTAGTGAGCTCTCCTGCCTCACACTAGCAGTTACCTCTAAGAGTGCCAACGTCTGATCTCTGCATTGCCCAAATTCCCATTTTCTCCATTAGCTTCAGTACCATTTTCTGGGAGCAACTTACTTGATCTGGTCCAGCAGGACCCCAGCATCCTTGGTGACAGTCTGAGCCTCTCGGAGCTGGCACTGCACAGCATTCCAGGTCTCATCTCTCTCCATCAGACAGCTTTCTGCCACTGCACGCAGCTTCTGCTCTTGGCATACCTGGCCCTTCATCACCTCCACCTCTTCACATCTCTACAGCAGGGCAGAAAGGAACAGATGACTAGGCTGTAAGTACTGTACATCACTACCAAACACCTGCTCTGATATCTCTATCTTTGTTGGATAGGGTCCCTATAAAAAGCTTGCCAGAACCAACAAAAAGGAAGCTGTCCCACTGTTCATACGCTACAGATTCTATCCAGAGACCAACTCAAGGTTACAGTTTCCTCTTGCTCTCTATTTCCAAAGACATTCAGTTGATCCTATTTTCTATACTGATATAAGCCTATCTGCTAATGACTGGCCAACTTCACATACAGCAACGCTACCAAAAAAACAAAAGCAGGCATTCAATTCCATTCACCTTCTCACCCCTCCTCCTCTCTGCTTTTAGTTCTCAAGCAGAAGAGAAACAGATGAGAAGACTTTGCAAGCATGAAGCAGAGACAGGAGTGTTTGCTCTTATGGGTTACGGTCAGTGGACACAGCAGATGTTGAGTAGATCTTGTGATCAGTTATTTGTTCCTTCAACCCAGTCCATCGGAGGCAGAACATAGCAATATGTTGCTGAGCATTCCCTAGAGCATAACGTGCCACTGAACATCTCCCAGCAGCTTTCTTACCTTGTGCAGCTGAATGGCCAGCTCCTGCATCTCAGCTTCCAGCCGATCCGCATAGGCCAACTCCAGGGCATCACTGGGCGGCCGAGCATTGCTGTGCCACCGGGCAATAGCTGAAGTCATCTTCCTCTTGGGTCCAAACAGCCTGGTGGAAGAATGGCAAATTCAGGGGGCAGGCACTGTACCACCTGAACACCTCCACAACCTCCTGCCTCCTTCGAGCACCTCCAACAAGAAACTTGCTGCAGCCAGAAACTAAGGGATATGGGATTTGTGTGGGAGGCTGCCTAACTAGAGAAACACCAGCTAAGCTTTTTTGACCAGGCTGCACGTGTGGCTTTAGGCAGGAAGAACTACCTCACAGACACTCACGTGATGCCAATTTCCTTCAGATCGCTCTCTGTGAGGGTCAGGAAGATGCGGAGGTCAACATCCTGCTCTTCAAACACTTGCAGGTACTTCAGGCACCCAATTTGCTCAAGGAACGTTGCAAGGTCCTGCAGCACATACAAAGCAAACTATTTTTACCACCACGAACAAAACCATTACCACTCCCTTTATCAGCAGCAACATGAGGAAGATGCTGCTATGCCTTCCTAAGTTCTAGCAACAATCTCTACTTTCCCTTAACTGCCCTTCTTTATAATCACACAACACAAGTGGACTGGCCTGCACATTGCAGTCATGACATCTTGTAACAAGTGCAGAGAAGACAGATCAATCAACACTTGCCCTAGGCCCCATAACAGCCCCGAAGGGATCTGGAATACATCTCCAAGCAGTAACATCTAAACTGGCAGTTTTTCACACCAGAAATCACTCTTTCACAAGCATTTATACCTGGACAGTCATTTGGCATCAAAAACATTTTAGGGTCAGCTTCCCTCTTATCTAAGAAGGCCAGGAAAGCAGCTTGGATAACCTCAAAGAAATCCCCAGTCTTGACACAGTGATGCAATCTGCATCACTTCAGACACAGCTTTCTGCCCTCAGTTACCTGGGGTCCTGTATAGGCAGGGGGCTCAGGAAAGATGAGGTGCTGACTAGAGGCTCCAGCCTTCCCTGGGCAGTGGCTCCACTGACCATCACTGTTGCTGTAGCGATTCTTGACCTTGAAGCTTTTGGCTTGTTTCCTACTAGGAGGACTGCCTGCATGGTCAGAATCCTGAAGAAAAAACAGGAAACAAGGTGAAGGATGGTCATGCAGAGATACCAGGATCACAAGTGCAGGCTCCAAGTCCAAAGCTCTGAATCCAGGCAGGGGCCTACAAACACAAGCAATAAAAGCTAAAGACAGACATTGTCAGAAAGGGTTGAGTCAAATCACTGTCAAGATGGCAGCATGTTATAGTATGACCATCTGTAACGGTGACAGGCTCCTACAATCCCAGACTATGAAGTAACATGCTGCAAAGAGCAGCAGTGAATCCTCCCTGAACCACTACAATGCTTTGAGCTTCCTTTGATGAGAAGCACAGAGAGGACTTGTGGCTCTTCTCTGCAGCAGCCCAGAGCTGGCTTTAAAGAATGAGCTGTGACTTGAACCACAGAAAGACTGTCACCTCTTCTTCCCCTTTCATGTTTCAGAATCGACAACGTAACACTGTTGTGCTTCTCTAAACCTTACAGAACTGCCCGATATCTCACCAAGCTGGAAAGCACTGACACACTTCTAGTAAGAGACAGACACCCTTTACAGACTGCTAACCAGATGGCATTCAAGGAAGTGTTCAGAAGCAAGAGAGAGATTAGAAAAGTACTGATCCACCATCAACAAGCTATGCTCTCCAATAGCTGGCTACCAGCCAGAGATCAAACAAGCCAATCCCCAAGTAGGGAAGCTTGTTTTCCTGTCCCAGTACACCAGCCATCCTCACTCAGCCTGGTGCTACGGCCTCCTGTGGAGGTAGCAGGCTGTGGAAGGGTGACAGCACAAGCCAAGCCAAAGGTAGACAAAAAAATGCACAACCTCACCTCATTGCTTTCCAAGGAGCCTTCACTGCTGACCCCCAGGGCTTTGGTCAGGCATTCGCTGCTGCTGCTGCTGCTCCTGATGGCTGGTAGGTTGTTGTTGAAGAAAACATTATCCTCTGGAAAGGAACAGGGGAAAAAAAAAACCTTCAGGTTGCACTTGATCACAGTCAGGACTGTTTGGCCACATAACAACTAGTGAGATCTGCTGGGTGATAGAACAGAAGCTTTGCTTGGGTTTCCTCTTCACATGCAACATTCATGATACAAAATGATTCTGAGACAAATATCACAAGCCTGACTCCAAGCACTAGACTTTCTCTGAGCCAGTTTAAGCACCACAGAGAGCAGGAAGGCCAGGCGTGGATGCTTCTGAGTCTCTTGATGGCTGAGTGGAAAGGTGGCTCATTGCCATTAAGCCCACACTCCCCTTACTAAAACCCAGGAAAGATCTTTCCCTGAGCACAGAGCCAACAGTGCCACATCATCCTCTGTCAATGTAGGAACTGCCCATAATACCCTTCATTGTACTGTTTTACAGGAACAGAGAATGGTTGAGTTCGAAGGCACCTTCTGAGGCTGCACTGTCTGAAAATCACACTGAAGCCAATTAGAACCATGTAGAGGAGCATATTCAAGGACAGAGACTCTGCAGCTCCTCTGGGCACTCTGCTCCAGTCTCAGACACTCACATAGTAAGAAAACATTTTCTTAAATTCAGAGGGAAACTCCTCTATTTCAGCCTGTGCTTATCACCCCCTGTTCCATCACTGGATAGGAATTGACAAGTGTCTGGCTCCACTATTCATTTATTTGTACATACTGATACTCCCACAGAGCTTTCTCTTTACACTAAACCATCTTGACTCACTTGAGCATTTCCTTGTGAGGGAGATACTTCAGCCTTCAACATCTTAGTGGCCTTTCCCTGGATTCTGATTCTTTTTCGCTCAGGGAAAGTCTTCCTTGCTCCAGACCTGTTCCTGCTCCAGATTCCAGGTTCTGGGAGCTTACTACTACAGACAAAGGTAAAGCCAGCATTCAGAACCTCACTTTTTTTTTTCCTCCCTGTCCTCACACTGTGGCATCTCACTCTGCTTAGAGAGTTGAGCAACCTCTTTCTGGCCACTGATACAGTGGTGTGATGATACAGACCAAGGTCAGAGGTGAAGATCCAGCGACCACAGCTGCCTAACAGTCTAAGGACATTGGGAAGCAAAGATGGAAGCCACAGGTCTGGTCTCACCACCCAGTTGTGCACAGCAAGTCACATTCTTTTTCTAAGGTAGTGACTTACCCCTGCTGCTGCTGCTCTCCACATCTTGCTCATTAATTGGAGAGGTCACATCCCTGTTCCGGATATCATCAGCTTCACAGCTGCCATCATCACTGAAGGTAACATAACCTTGAGGCAGGACTTGCTCTGCGTGCAAGAGGAGAGGAGAACAGAGCAATTAAGATGCAAGTTACCAGGGAGGTTCCAGCAGAAGGAGCAGTAGCTCAGGTATTTGAAAATAATCAGAAGACCTGTTTCAACTAACAGAAGCCATTTTTAAAAAGCACACAATTGGAAAATGCACACTGTTCTGCTCAGAGAAGCAGAATCATTTCTGACAGGTTCCTGGCAATGCCAAAGTATCTGCAGGCATGCCAGCAGTCACATACAGAAAGAGCAGATCTCACCCAGCTGGGAAAGGGGCTCACTGACTGTACAGCAATTCCTCTCAGGAAGCAGCCAAGGACCAAGAGATGCTCTCCTCTCTGTGGCTGGCCCTTATTTGAACTCAGAGGTTCCACCCTACCCTGGGCCCACCCTCCCTGGTGGCATGGGAAGTACAGGTGCAACCAATTTGCCTGTGCTCCCTGGGCCAGCTACAGCCCTTCACCAGGTGCTCACTCACCAGCTCCTCATGACCCAACACATCCCCCAAATACCATCTACAGTCTTCCCTACATCAAATCAGCTGTGCTTTATTTACAGGCCAGCACTGATGAAAAGACAGAGGAAAGAGCTGAAACAAACTCAGCAGAGATGCACCTCACTTATGAAGCAGCTTTCAGCAGTTCTCCTCACACCCCCACCACTAAAGTGGGAAACCCACTTGTTTAAGAAAGCAAGATACCAACCTGCCTCCAGCTAAGCACACCCTGCAGAGCTAACCTCTCTGCACCTGTGATAACAGCCCAGCAGCATCCCACTCATTTCAAAAGCTACTGCTTTGATACCTACTGCACCATGGACAGCAATTGTATCAATGTTAAAAGAATGAACTAAGCTTTGAATATGCTCTTAAATTCCTGGTTTTTTTTTTTGTTTGTTTTTGTTTTTTTTTTAAGTAATATTTCAAGCATGAAGGAAGACAAAAGAGAGGTCTGGAAGCAGCAAGTTCACTCTCATTATCAACAAGTTGTTTACAACTTATCAACAAGTTGCTGTCCTGCATACAGCATCCCATTCATCAATATCCAGCTCAGACCAATGCACTCAGTGGGTTTTGTTTTGTTGTTGCATAACCTTGTAGGAGGGAATTAAGCATTTTTGTTTCTGTATAAGTCACGCATCAAGAACTCTAATGAAAAAAAATATTGTGCTTTACAGCTCCTTCTGTGCCAACTTGAGAAATCACAAATGACTCTCAGCTAGGCTCCTAACCATTCTTACCATAGCAAGATTGCTTCTTTCCCCCAATTCCAACTGCTGTTATCTTAGCCAAAGCCTGGGGTCCATCGTGGATGCTGGGACCCTTGGTCCTACGAACAGGTCTCTGCCTCTGGGGAGCAGAGCACGATTCATCTGAGGAGCTCAGCTCTTCATACTTTCCTGTGGTCCAAAGAGAGATTGTTAGCAGCATGGTAATTCATGTACCTACTTACTATTGATCCTACAAGAGCAACAGAAAAAGAAAATGTTATAAGACAGGAGAGAGTTTAACTAGGTCAGAAAGGGGCCAGTAAACCATAACAAAAAGAAGTGTTGCATCTCTGCCTCTTACATCCTCACAAGCACTGGAAATTCCAGGTCAGAGCAGCTAGTTTTACCCATATATACATAATGCCACACTGATCAAGCACCTATCTTCAGGTTCTATCTTAAAACAAGCAAACTAAAACCTGTTACCTGGACCCCTGCAGAACACCTTGGGCACTGGGGCTGCGTGCAAGTCTATCAACCCCACAATCTTTGTATGCCCATACTTCATGGCCAGTGTTCGCGCCGTGGCTCCAGTGTTATCTCTGGCATCTGCCTTCACCCCCTACAGGAAAACAGGCATTTGGAAAGCTTATAGCAGGTCACTATGAAATAAGATACTCAAGACAAATTGTCTTAGTTTCTCAAGCCTACCAGAAATACAGGCTCACCTTTGATAGTTCAAGCTCCACTAATAAATGCCTTTGTTGCCTCTCTAATAATTTGCTCTCAACAATCCCCAAACACGAAGCAGCTTTCTTACACAGCTCTTGTGCACTGCCAGGAGCTAGCTGGCTTTTTTTAATCTGAATGCTTTGCATTGCTGCCTCCTTCTGGAAGTAAGCTGGGCCATTAAATGAGATATTAAAAGCTAATTGTTTGACACTAAGACACATGAATGCCAATAAGCTGCAGGGCCAAGGCAAGATGTCCACTAGCCCAAGCGTATAAGCTTGTGAACACAGCACAGAGATTACTGAATTAGCTGCTTCCTGATTGAGCCAGGATTCAGTCACATCAGATAGACCTTACACCTGCTTGTGAAAGGCAAGCATTGTACAATTAGAGTACTAGCCTTCAGAAAACAGATGCTTCCAGAAACGTGGGGCTTCAGATCAGAGATGACTGTCAAAGATCAAACACTGAAAAGATGGATATTAGCCTTGTGCTATTTCCTCTGAGGGTCAGAACTACAGATTTTCATTTAGAGACCTGTCTGGACACTCACATGATTGAGAAGGTACTGAACAATTATCTCATGGCCAGAAGCAGCTGCTTCCATCAGAGGAGTATATCCATACACAGGCTCCCTAGAGAGAAAAAACACACAGGAGCTAAAAATAATCAAAAAGAAAACACGTTTCTTTTGTTGACATACTGTAATTGGCTTCACCTTTATCTGAGTGATATGTTGGCCATTCTACTGCATTCTGGCCTCTCAATAAATACAGCAAACATTACTCTGTACAGAAACAGGCTATTCCTCCAGCTGCACTCCTACCTCTCAGTGAGGAAACCCCAGGACCTAACAAAGCAAGAACCTCTTGCTGTTCTTAGGCAATTGAATGTGCATAAACATACCAGCAGATCTCAAAGTCACAGGAATTCACCGCACACTTCAAAATGAGTTCAGAAGGTGCTGTGCTGTTTACTTTCAGTTTACCCCACAACTAAGCCAGCAATAAATCTCATCTCCCTTGACAGAAATTAAGCAATAGATTCCTCCTTACTTGCAGTTGGCATTCGCCCCGTTGTCGAGTAAGAACTTGACCATCTGCTGATGTCCAGCACTGGTACAGTGAAATAAGGCAGTCCAGCCATGAATATCTTTCATCTCCAGCTCTGCGCCTTGCTTCAAGAGAACAGAGAATGTTCTTTACTGCATCCCCTCTGCTGGGTCTCTTAGCCACTGCCCCTCTGTGCTGCGATACCAAGAGAGTTTAAATCCCTGTCAGGAAGCTGGACTCAACAGAACAAATAACACAGTGGTTGCAGCTGATGAAGAAGCCTACTCTGTGCATTTAAGCCACGTGGCATGGCTTTACCTATTCCTTACAGAATACACACCTGGAGAAGGAAGTAAGCAACGCTTTCATTTCCACAGCTGGAGGCTAACATGAGCGGTGTCTGCCCCTCTGGGGTTGGGATGTTCACATTCACTCCTGCCTCCAGCAGCAGGTGCACAATGGTGTCATGGCCAATGTAGGAAGCATACATCAATGGAGTCCAGCCACCACAATTCTTCTTATTTAAATCCACGTCTCCACTAAATAAAAAAAAAAAAAATCAGCTAAATTACTGGCCTGGAGCTTGCTTAGGTGCCTGTAGTCTCTACTACCATCACTATATTGAAAAAAAGACTTAAAAATACATCATCCAGCACTGAAGGCTGCATGGGAATTCCTGCCAGCTCTGGAAGCTTCCATCAAATTACTGAGAGCTGTTAATCAGCAGCCTTGACCCCTCCACAACTTTGTGCCTAAGGACACATGCAGAGTTCCACAGGGTTGCCCCAGTGGCAAAGTTAGACCTGCACAGCAGAATCATAGAATGGCCTGGGTTGAACAGGACCACAGTGATCATCCAGTTCCAAACCCCTGATACGCGCAGGGGGGGCAGACCTGGCTGCCTGGCCTCGAATGCCTGCAGGGATGGGGCATCCACAGCCTCCTTGGGCAACCTGTTCCAGTGCATTAAAACAAAACAAAAAAAAACAACAGAGAAAAACCTTAAGTCCCTGAGAATAGCTGAGCTGTGCTCTCTCCAACCCCTCCTTACCTCTGAATACACTCCTGCACCACTTCATACTGGCCAATGGAAGAGGCTGTGTGCAGATCCAGGGGAACATCCAGCTCTTCCCCACACAGCATCTGACCCACGCCGTGCCACATGGACAGACTGCGGCTCAGCAGCTCCGACTCGCTGGCTTCATCGCTCAGCTCCGACATTCTGCCCTGAGTAAACAAAGCAAAGGAGACTTTCAGAAGCTGACCTCTGTCTTCCACAGAATCCTGCATCGCCTCTCAGCTCTGCAGCTCTAAGGTGCCACAGACTTGGAAGGTGAGGTCAGCTCAGAGGCACAGAGTTTCAAATTGCTACCTTTACTTCGATCCCCTCCTTACCCTGATGTGGTGTGAAGAATTAAGGCTTGTCAAGGAGTTTTGGGGGCAGTCCTGTCTTGCAGAAGTAGACTCTGGGATTTGAACACACTGGAAAAGAAAAACCAATACTAAAAACATTTTTCAACTCACATTCTAAGACTTCAGAAAGCCTGGCTTTACCTCCTCCATTTTAATCAGAATATGCCTAAGGCAGCTCTGGATAGTTACACAAAGAGAAGGCATTAAACTCCTACTTAAGTGCCGATGGCACACTTAGTGCTGCACAAAAGAATGCAGTCCTCAGTCTGCATGTTTCATAATTCACAGAGAGAATTAAGAACCTGTGTCAGGAGAAGCACTAAAAACACCTGACCTGAAGCACAGCCTAATCTAAGGTTTAGCCGTTAATAACAACTGCCTGCAGCTCTCAGTTATTTACCACCACACCTGAACAGGCTGCACACTTCATTATGTCATCGGATCATAAGCAGATTGCTTCTGCTGTCCATCATTTCTGCAGCAGCCCAGTCCTGTCTGTGAATCCTGGAAACTGCTGCAGTGCTTTGAGCAGCAGTGCACCTGCCCCACTGCTATCTGAGCACAGCCACCTTCTGCAGACAGTAACTTAATTACAACCTAACAATTTCAGGACTGCCTGAAAGGTTTATTTTCCATCCACAGCCTTGGGGAACAATTCTTTATTAATAATTTTAACTACTCACAGGAGAGCTTTCTTGTTTGGCACTTCATAAAAAGCTCTTTGACACAAATGCATCCATCATCTGAGGTCTTCAGCCGTGCTTTCAGGCATCAACTCAAGGAGAAGTGCTGTCTCAACACCTCAGTCTTGCTGCCTCCAGTGCAGCACTTCTGGGGTTTGACGGATCCCACCATATATTACATGGGGTAACAAGCTAACAGAGACATTTTTCTTTCCTGATAACTTCTTGCCATTTAACTCCTCAGACCGATTCATACAGGGGCTACACAAACATCACATTTGGCACCAATTAAAAACAAAGGAGAGACACCATAATTAGCTTTTCAGTAGCAGCTGCTCTTTTGATGGTCTCAGCTGTAACATTAGAAAGCAAACAGGATTTGAAAAGAATCAAGAGACTCTCCTGCAAGAACCAGCCCCTTTCCTGACACCACAAAAGTACTTCAACTCCTATATCTCCACTTCCCATCTGATTTTTAACTCCCACATCTTGCTTCCTTACCCTCTCAACCCCTTCATTAATTTCTTAGGGCCACACAAGAACCACCCTCTCTTCCTGATCAGTATGTATCAGTAATAAATCATTCCCTCCTCAAGATTTCTTTGCACAAGCACCTGTTCCACCTAATGACAGCAATTCCTATGTATCACACTGGCAGGCATAAGCCTCACGCAGGAATACACAGGGCTGAAGACAAAGGACTGAACATCTTGAACCTCCAAAACAAAACACAGAGGTATGAAGGGATACAAGTGGATTGTAAGCAGAAGTAGGATTGGTTCTCATCACAGCTGCCTAAAACTTCTGGTAGAAGTCAGAAAGGCATGTTCACAAGTGGTAAGAAGAGATAAATTCATGACAGTCTGTAAATACACGTTCAGATAAAAATAAAGCTTGCTGCTTTCCCTGCAGATTGCTTTTTAAATTGGTAAAGACCAAACATCAGTGCTTTTTACAGTTAACATATCCAGAACCTGCCTCGTGTCAGGTGCAAGTTACAAACACAACCTTGGCCAGCTGTCAAGGAGCAATGCTGACATGACAAAAGTTATGCTCAAAGCTCAACTCCAGAACATTCGAGACTCTCAAACTGATTCCTACTAACCCAACTCTGCTCGAAGTACTTACAGTTTAGAGTTTAAAACAAATGAAGGTTTCACTCCACACTAACCTGAAGCATGATGTCAACTGAGCAGTCATCTGAGAAAATACAAAGAACTACTGAATGGAACCCTGAGAACAACAGAAGCAATCAGAGACTAAAGACTGGAAAGAAAAGACTGACTGAGGGTGTCTGGTCTAAAGAAAAGAAATCTAGGGATATGTTAAGAACTCTCAAGCACATAAATGGCTGCTGCAAAGAGAAAGAGGTCAGATGTAACCTGCTTCTTGTGGCCACAATGGATAAGTCAAGATGTAATAGGCTTAAATAGTAGCATAGAAGACCTGGGCCAAAATGCATAGGAATTCCTACATAATTAAGAACAGATTGTGACAATCAGAAAGGTCAATACAGTAGAGGATCAATAGAGGAAATAGAGGAGAGCAGTAGCAAAGGGACCAGCACAAATGGAATGGTGTTACAAAAGAAAAGAAGTGCTCACCCATCTCTGGAGATGCAGGCTTACAGGGAAAAGTCCACAACAGAGAGATCTCCAACCAGAGACCCTGCCCCAGTGGCAGTCAGCCCTTAAATGAAGTCTAAAAGAGGTGCACCCAGACTCCACTCCTTCCAGTCTCACAGCTAAATTGCCTCCACCTGTACTCCCAGGTCCTTTCCCCATGTCCTCAATGAGTGGTTCAGGCCATGACTCAGTTCCCATACACAGAAGTACTTGGATGGGTTACCACTAAAGATCTGACGGTTAAAAATAAACTAGATGTCACATCCCACCTGCCACACTAGGTCAACACCTCAGGAACATTTACAGACTCTTCTCACATTATGGCAAAGCAATTCACTTGACATCCATTGGAAGCCTTCCTCAGCCCCACGAGCCAGACTTCATATTTCAGTGCATCATCACTTATGGACTCACCAAGATCAGAACCCTGCTGCGCTGAGCCTCAGAGCAGGCAGCCACCACACTGCCCTGTCCTCAGGGTGCAGAGAAAACCAGAATGCAGGAAGAAAGAAAGAAACAGTAAGAACTGTCATGAACTTTGCAGCGATTAGCACCTTAGCATCCCTCTCAGACGGATAACTCCAAGAAGCGACGTTAGAGAAAAGAGCTGGAAGAGCAGCATTAAAACCTCAGGGGCCCTCAGGCCCCAGGAGGGCAGGCCAGGCCTACACCCACCGCGGGTCGGCATGACAGGGCGAAACGCTCTGACCGCACTGCTGCGGGACCCACCGAGGCTCCGGGCAGCGCAGCGCTGGCCTAGCAGACCGCTACAGACAGCCGGACCCCGCGCGGTGACACAACGCGCCGCGCTCCTCACCTGCACGCCCAGTGGGCTCCACTACCGGAAACGCGCGCAAAGAATACTGGGAACTTCCGCCCCGCCGCCCGCTAGGTACTGTGAGTCCCAACTGGCGGAAGAGCTAAGCCCCTCCCCCCGCGGCAGCGGGCCAATAAGTGATGCCGCTCGCAAGGGGCGGGTTGTCGAACAGCCAATGAGATTCGAGCGCTGCGGCAGGGCGGGCGCTTGCAGTAGGCGTTCCGCTGCCTGGCGGTGGCTGAGGTAGGGGAAAGCAGCCCCAGGAGGGCGCGGGGCTGTGCTGTGCTGCCGCCGTGTGTTCTCCGTTTATCAGCTACTTTTCTTCACCTCGCTCCGCTGTAGGGGCCGGGACGTACGCTGCGCCGCTCAGAGGCGCCCAAGGGCCGCTGTGAGGGCAGGAGGGCCGGGCCGCGCTGCTCGTGTTGCTATGGCAACGCAGGCGCCGGCTGAAGTGCGCGTGCGCAGCGCTCGCCGCCATCTTGGCAGCTGTTGGTTCTGGTTGGTGTAACGCCCCGAAGCTGCCCGCCTTTCTTAGGAACGGTACTGATGCGCGCCCAATTTTGATGACCTAGAAACCACACAACTGTGGCAACAAAATTTAAAAAGTGAAGCTTTTACGAGCGGGTTAATTTTCTGACTTGTTGGAACAGCAGTAGTGCCCTGTTGAGCTGTCCTGGTTGCTCTTACACATAAGAAGGAAATGTGAAGAGGGAGCTTAAATGTATTTTAATTGGTCAGAATCTAATAGATCATCTGGTCTCAACTGTGTTGATACAAATGCAGTGAAAAAAGCCAGCATAAACCACTTTATCTATCATTTGATCTGTGAGGATGGGAATGTGAGAGAAACAGGGAAGTAAGGAACAGCTGAGGGTGGGCAGCCCTCCCTGCCAGGGCAGCTGTGAGAATGGCCTTCCCAAAGGAATCACAGTCCTATCATGGGAGCACTGAGGGTTACGTTGACCCTGAGTGCACACGCTTTGTTCTTGCTCTGTACTGATGTTATCCTTTTCTCTCTTGAGGTGTGCTTTCATTTGGTGGAAGGTTGGATGTTTAAATGGCCTCAGAAGGGCAAAGTGAGGATGCTGAGCGTCCATCTGAGCTTCCTACGGCTCCTGTTGGGAGTAACAGCAGGTTTCGATGGGGAGACATACTTGCTGCAGTGAAAGATCAGCTCCCATCTCTGGACTCTGACACTTCTACAGTAAGCACTGCAACCTGACTGTCTTTCTCACTGGCTTTTAGAAAAAAATCCCTGTTCATCGCAGGGGAGTTGGACGAGATGGCCTTCAGAGGTCCATTCCAACTCTAAGGATTCTACGACTATGATTCTATGTACTTGTTTATTCTGACTGTTGTTGTGTGTATATTAATCCACAACCTTTTATTTTACCTCTAATAGTCAAAGCATAATGACCATCTTTTCTCACCGTATTCTTTGGAATTGAAGGTGGGACTGATTTTTCCAGGTGCTAAATAATGCCAGGTTAGGAAGAGATGGGTAGAGGGCATCTTGCAGAATGACCACACACATTGTTTTCTGTTCTTTAATTCCATCTGCAAGGAAATATAATGCTGTTAACCTTTTAATAGAAAGCATGAGATTTATAGAAACTGTGAGGCATTTTTCACCGTGCTGTTTTTTTACTTGCTGGGTCCTAATGGCTGGGACAGGCTGCCTGCTGACAGCTAAAGATCTCTGCTCACAGGACTCAACAATCTGGTGAAAATTCTATTTTAGTTACTTAAAGCAACCGTAGCTTTTTAATATGTGTTTATGCAGTATAGATTTAGGGCCAGCCCTCAGGGATGATTTCTGGTCATTCTTGTTCTATAGGCGTACAAAAAAAGTTCTGACAAAGTGGTCGTTTTGAATCTTCGTGCCAAATAATTTATAACTCTAAGTCATGTTGAATCCTTTTTTTTTCTTTCACTCATAAATAACATCCAAATTCTTCTGTCACATGTGGAACAAATTTCCTGCTGAAGGAACTGCAGCAGTCTGCTTGGCACTAACGTGCTACCTTTAATTTGCATTCAGGTCTGCTTGTGTGATCCCTCTCCTGCTTACTGTACAACAGTAGCTTGCTGAGCCTGTGGCTTCAGAGCTGCACCTTTGTCCCAAAGGTTCCCACTTGTGGGAAGATACATTTCTGTGTCTGGGATCTGTACCCCTATGGGCTGTGCTCCTACCTTGAGAGGAGGTGCTGACAAACAGCACGTTTTGAAGTACTTTCATTGCCCTGAAATGCATTTTATTAAAAGGAAAGAAGTTGCACTGGAATTTCCTCCAAGTTAGGAAAAAATAATTATGTCAGAGGGAGTTCTCCAAAGTGTGAGCTATGGAAAATGCATACTCAGATAAACCTGGAAGCTGGGTCCTGGCTTCTGAGAAGCTGCTTATTCTCTTTTTGTTGCCTGTGCGAAACAGTTGATCTCAAACACCTGTCTTATGTTCAGATAAGGGTTTTTTTCCAAAGCTATTTAAATTCTGCCCAACCGAGTGCAGCAATTTCACATCTGATGTGTTTTTGTTTGTTGTTTTTTTTTTAATTTGTTGGGTATAAACTACTGTTGTAGTTTGCTCAGATGTTAGGTCAGTGTAAAGCAGCCTGAGCACTGGGCTATTGGGCTGCCTAATGAAGGTGCAACTGAAAAGAAAACTGGTTTCTGAACGTCAGTCAGGTGGTGACAACATGGAGTTTGTCACCACAAAATGGTGAAAGTCACATTACAGGTTTTCATTTAACTTCTCTTTTTTTTTGTCGTTGATAGTCTGACTGTGAGAGTGATGGGGAGCTTTTCATCTTCCAGCGAGAGCAACCCAACTTAATTCCTGACCTGTCAGATGAGCTACTGGAATTTTCCCTGGAAGACTCAGACATGCAGGTTGTGACCTTTGTGTGCAGGCTGTATTGCTGTAAACCCACCCTTCCATCTGTTTCCAATACAAACAGCTGCTTTTATCTGACCAGTTTGACTGAGTGCTGTGACAGAAGAGCATGGAGTCCAGTACTTTCTCCCATCAGAAGTTAGATCTTCTCCCTTTAGTGACCCTTTTAAGCTGTCGTTTTTTAGATCTCTTCTTCATGCTATCGTCTCTTAGTTTTATTTTCCTTTCACATTTTTGAGACAATGACACTCCTTAGCTCCAACTGACACTGATGCCCTCTTTTATTAAAATGCTAACTAGCCTTTTCTTTGCTCATCATCCTGTCTCTCAAGGAATTTTTCAGTCGCTTCTAAATCTAATCTTGTTCTGAATAATGTACATAATAAAAAGGGGGAAGGTATAATTTTTTGTGTAATAACAAGTGCACACTGAGATACAAATCACCAATTTCTAGTCAGAAAGATCATACAAATACTTGTAGGCTGACAATAACACCAAGTCCTGAAGGAAGATGCTGCTCACTGACTTTATGGACCTTTCTGTAATAAGCTCAGTACTGGAAAATTACCTGCAGCTCAGCTGCTGAGGAGTTCTACCCTCAGTTTGTGCATTCACAGAAGCACTGCCGTGGCTTCTAAGTTTCTGAGGGTTTGAAATAGTTTCAGCCATTACTTTGTGTATGCAGAAAAAGAATTACTATGGCAGTATATTAATGAGGATCAGTATGAAGCTTATCTCTTGTACTGCTATTCTGAGATAAAATGTTTACATTACATCTGCAGTGATGAAGACTAGCCGTCATAAGAAGTTATAAGAGAAGCCAACTGAACCCATTTCATCACGGGAAGGCCAACTTACTGTGCTGCTTTTCCCCATTCATTAATCTCAGTGTAAGAAATGTTGTATGGTGAGCAGATAGAGGGCTAATAAATGTCAAGAATGTTTTTTAGCACATCCTAAAGCTGTAGTCTTTGCAAAGTGAGGTCTTACTGCTCTGTGGTGGATGTGGTTTGTGCTGTTACCAGCTGGTGACTGAGCTAGAGCTGCTATCTGCCAATCATTTGTTTTGGTTTCCTGTCAGCTCCTATAGCTCAGGAGATGTAACTTTTTGCATGTATATATTTCCTTTACTGGTAGAAAACACAGGAAAAGAAATGGAATGGAGATCTGAAGAGTCTTGGCCATCGGGAACAAACAGATGGTGCTCAAGTCATTTCAAAAGAATATGTTCAAGTGATTAAAGACGAGGCTTCCAATCTTTCCAGCCATACTGAAGAAATTCCAAGCCAAATGGAAGCTGTTCTTGAAGAGTCTCTTGCAGATTCCACAGATGGCCTTGAAGAGGAAGAACCAGGAAGGCAACAAGCCAGGGAAAAAGGGAACTCTTGCCTTAATACATCATTGTTATTGGAGGAACTGTGCAGTAAAAAAGAGAGAAGAAAGCTGATAGAGACAAAGATACTCTCAAAAATATTTCTAGAGCCATCACCAGGCCACGCTGAGCTAAATAATAATCCTCCCTCATGTGGCATGAGCAGAAGTCTGGAAAGAAGTGCTAAAGAAGAAACTTCTGCAGCTGGCCATCTTCAGGAACTAACCCATCTGTCACTGCAGGTAGGTGCCCAAACAGTTTCATGGAGTGCTGCTCATTCAGTAGAGAAGCTGCTGTATTGCTTTGAGAATCCTGCTAAAATAAGAAACCAAAATGCCAAACTCTGCACGTGACAGCATTTTACTTTGTTGCTTTTGTTGATGTCCTGAATCTGGGTTTTCTTGGGTCACGTGCTATGCAACCTACCAAGAAGCTGTCTTTGTCTCATGGGGATGCCACTGTGTGTCCATAATGGTAGCAGAAGTTGTTGCTCAGTAGCATGGTTAGTGATCTTATTCACAAACACCAACCATGGCATCTGTCCCTAGGAAAGCAGGGATCTATTTTGTTAGTTAAAACAATGAGCTTTTTGGCCTTCCAGCATCTTGTCTCTTCTGTAGCACTATGGTAATATCAATTCACTTGAATTATTCATTTCTTCCTTAATGTTTGTATTATATAATGAACATATGTGTTGCTTGTGGAAATGCTAAGTTACAGCCTGAAGCAGGGATGGAGCACCTGGTGGGAAGGCAGGGCCAGCCCAGGGGAGCTCAAGGGCATACAATGCACTGAGTAACCAGAAGGGCTGGAGCCAGGAACCTCCCCTTCCCAGCCCTCATTTAAGGGCTGGCAGTGGAGATGAGGGCACCTCCTGCTGGAAATCTCTGCCTACCTGAGGCCTTCCAAAGGCATGCAGCTCCTTTCCTTCGTTTCTGTGTCTATGGCTGCTGCATTTGGGCTCCTCCTCGTTTGCTGTAGCCAAGGACTTTGCCACTATTATCATCCCATTATAATGTTACACTTCTGTATTTAGTGTGTTTATGTATGGCAGAACAGCCAAGCAGATTAGCACCAAGAGCTGAATTAAAGGAGCTTCTATTTTGTAGCAGCCTTTTGATGGTGATTTTTCCATCGCAGTCTGGTTGTCTTTCAGAATACCGAGAACTGGGATCTAGACAAGACTTCTGCAGAGCTGAAGCAGCAGAAAAATACACACAACACTCATGCAGAAATTGCCTTCTCCTCAACAGATTATGGTAATGCTGTTCAACTAATACCAACTACACTGAAAATATGTAAAAACAAGTAAAACTCAGTTTTGTATATTTCTCATTCCCTGCTACATCATCTTGGATGTGGAGGTGATAGTGGTGGTGGGTTTTTTTGACAATTTCTTTAAAACACAAAGCTTCCTCTGGGTCTTGCTTTTGTGGTTTGAAATCAGTGCTCTGTGGCCTGCAATGGCCCAAGGCAAGGCAGATAAAAGTTTGCAGTGTGTTTAGTCAGAGCTGGATGACAGTGGTGTCTTTATCCCTTCTCTCTGGCTGTAGAGAAAGGTACAATGGTGAAAGGGTATATTGGGCAGTTCAAAGGCAGAAGACCACAAATGATTATTTCTTTCTGCTGTTCTCCTATAGAGACCTTCAGAGGTAGATCTGAAAAGCAGCTCATGGAACAATTAGAAGAGCTGTGTGACAGGCAATCCAGGACACTGTCTTCACGCTGCAGGTGGCCATCAGCCAAAATCTCCATTCAAGAAGAGCAAGAGAACAAGAAGTAGGTCCTTCCCTCCAGTTGTCATATACAGTAGGTAGTCATTATTAGCAGTAAAAGCTCATGTTGTGGCTGGAATATGCTACAGCGGTGTTAAAGGAGGAAGCTGGGTCTTGGTCATTCACATATGCTTGATTTTTAACAGTCAGTATCCTGCTACCTTAGCATTCTCCACCAAATGGGAGTTTTGTCTACATCTTAGCAGACACACTTGAGGAAATCAGGGGAGCAAAGCTGAGCAAATGGTCATGGCTGTGTTTTTTGTAGCTTTGGTACTTCTAGGGTTTGCAGTTTCTTTTGCTGCTCCCAATCTAGCTGAAGTGTGAGATGCCTTTTTTCTCTTTTAAGGTATTCATTTAGATGTCAATGTGTTTTGCAGGGTCCTTTGTGAAGGAAAGTGGTTTCCAGACTGTTCAAAATCACTGGTAGTGGTACAGAGATGTATAGGACCTATTGAGTCAAAGCCTGAATTGCAGATCGAGCACCTGGGGAAAGGACCTGGTCAGCCCTGGGAGCACAGGTGGAGGCAATTCAGCTGTGTGAGGGGAAGGGGTGGAGCCTGGCTGCACCTCTCAGACCTCATTTAAGGGCTGACTGCCACTGGGGAAAGATCTCTGGTTGGAGATCCTTTCCTTGTGGACTTTTTGCTGTGAGCCTAGACATTCAGAGATGGGTGAGCACTTCTCCTGCCCTTAGTTATTACACTTCCTCTGTCACCATTCCACCACGTTGATCCTTCTGATTATTGCAACAGGATGTAACAGTGGAACAAGCCTATTAAGTGAAAGGTGAAAAGCATCCTTGCTGCCAGAGCAGGGGAAGCCATGAAGGTGATTTGCATTTTCTTTATGCTCCGAAGGATAAGATGGGATTGCCAAAGGAGGCAGAGAGGAAAAAGGGGCCTGTTTTTGCTGATTTGTGCTGGGCTCTTTTCAGACTTACATCTTCTTTGGTACTGTAACTGTCTGCCTTTGTTCTACAGAGTAGTTTTATGATGTTGGCTTTTAAGAACAAAATATCCCTCATCATGCTGCCAGTGATCTGTATTCCTAGGGGAGCCTGAATCTTACAGTTCAGCTCTGAAAGGTGATGGATAGTAGGCAGAATAAGAGACTGCAGTAGCTGAGCATTAAGCTCCTTTCACAATCCAATTTTTATTGTAATCTGTGCCCCGCAGGACATCTTGTGTTGATAAGGTGCAGGAAATGCTGAAACAGTGTTTTCTATACTTAGAGATGTTGCCTTCCTCTCATCTTCACCAAGTTCTCTGAGGATGGACGCAGTGAGATTGCAGTGCCTGCCAGAGCCTCTAACTGTGTACATAGATTTAAGAGATGCTGAACCACAGAAGTTGGTAACGTTCCCTGATGAGAAACAGAGGTAAATTCTGGCTTTGTTAGTAGTGAGAAGTCAGCAGCAATCAGTGGAGAATTGAGATGCAGACAGAAGGCTTCATTCTTGTGAAATGTAACTTTAATTAAACTTCTATGACCTTAGTAGGAAAGCATAACCCATAGCAGAGCATGCAGGTACTCTGAAGAGAGGAATAACTTTTCTCAGAACAAGTACAGGTGCAGGAAAGGAGACAAACACAGAAAAGACATGCAAACCTTCCAGGGAATAACACTTAGAAAGTTTTCCGTTCTCTGAAGAAGTGAGCAGTGACTGCAAGGCAATGCTTGCAGCTGTTGGTTGGAATTGAGCTAGCATTCTGACAGCTTTGATTATGGAATGGCTTTGCTTGACTATGTTCATGGCAAGCAGCTGTTGGTGCTGAAATCTCTGTCTCCCATGTGATAAGGAGGCCCTATATAGTCAGTTCTTGGAAACTAAATTCACCTCAATCTGCAACAGATTCTAGCAAAGGTGTCTTTTCTTAGAGGTGAAGGTGCCTGAGATAGCTCTGCTCCCTTTTCGGGATGCATGTTTATGAGAACCCTCTTTAATAAAGAGCAAAGTGCAGCTAACACATGACCTAGGGGTGCTTGAATTTTTTTTTTTCTGGGATAATAACATCAGAAACTATCAATAAGGCCTAGAGATCTGCCCAAAAAGTCTCTCCTCTTTTTCCTGGTGGCCCTAAAACTTGAATCTTGGAAATGACCACAAGTCAATGCTCAGTTTGAACACTGTCCAATTTATTTCATAGTGCAGGTGACAGCTCCACTGATGAAGATGAGACTGTGACTGTTATGGACCAAGAAGAGAGGAAAATGTAAGATTCTTTACCTTGACCATAATTCAAGTGATGTGATAATTAACTTCTGAAATTAAAATTATTCCTTTAACAGTGATTAGAGTGAGGGCTCACACATGAAAGTATCTCTGTTTCTTGTATTTACATCAGAAGTGTCCAGCCTAATAACAGAAGTGTTTCAGCCTGGACCCAGAGTTCTCTTGCATGCTAAAGATACTGAAGTCAGACACCAACTGTCAGTGTTTGAGGCTGTGTGGCACCTTGCCTCTTTACAGCTGCGTGACAACACTTTAAAGAAAGTAGACATGAGTGGCTGGGAAACCTGGCTCTTTCTACAGGCAGGTTTGAGTGCTGTGAGAGCTGTTTTAAATTTCAAAAGACTCAAAACCCGACTTTCAAAATGTTGTAGGGAATTGACTCAGTCACACCTTTATTTTTAGAAATAATAAAGTAAGCTGGAATGTTGGTTTAAGCATTGAATACATTGTGTGGGCAGGGATGCTCACAGCTCCCCTTAATTGTTCTTACATGTGTTCTTATGTACAGTTATGGAATCCTGCACTGTAGATTCTTCAATAGGCATAGATGCCAGGCCTTTCCTGTTACTAAATTCAGGCCTTGATTCATACTCATAGGTGGTTATTCATCCCTTTAACGTGAAGTAGGTATGTCGGATCTTAAGTATCTGACTGCTTTTATCCTGTGTTATATTTAGAAGCCTGGTGCATGGAAGTTCGCATTTCAGCAGTGCAGTGGGCAAAGAGGAACATTCTGTATTGTTTTGCCTTTGTTTTTAAGTAGTCTGAAAGAACAAATGATTCGACAAGGAACAAAGCCAGCTACTCAGCATAATTTGTAACATCTAATCCCAAACCAGCATAAAGCAGGGATGAGAGATTGCTTGGGGAACTCTCGCTGGCACTGACGCAAATGCAGAAGTTACATCAGTGTAAATCTGGAGTGATGGAGAGCAGAGCTTAGCTGAGTGCATTTTTATCTGTTTTAAAGTTGCTGAAGTAAATACACGTGAAACACGTGGCAAACATTCAGTTCTGTTTCTAAATAAGAAAGCCTCATCTCAGAAGGGTGAGATGCTAATCTCCTTAATGTGAGTTCGGTGCCATTTTCCATCTTACCTGGATGGAGCTATTAAACAGAGCTGCATGTTCTGTAGCACAATGTGCTTCCATGTTAGGGCCTTAAGTAGAGAGCGATGATAGCTGGGCACTTTCTTAGCATAGAAAACCACTGTTAATTTATCCCCTGAGTGCTCAGATGATCAGTGCCATCCCTAGCACTATGCTGTAAGGCTGTTGTCCAATACGTGCTTCCATCCTATAATTCCTGCTTTATTTTCTGACTTTACTAAAGCAGGCAGGAGAGCATAAGGCAAAATTGGTTTTCTTACTAGAAACAAAGGTCAGTAACACTCAGGAACTTACAGATGTGTCGGTAGAATCCTTCTTTCTTTCTCACCTGCTCTGTTCTTGTCTTACTCTGTGGTAGAGCTCGAAGGCCTGAGGTTGGTGTTAACGTGCAACTCTGACTGTTTCAGGATATTCTTCTAGATTCAGGAAGGAGAAAAAAAAGAAACAGCAGGAAAGTAATCACTGGCAGCCCACACCTGTGCAGATGAATTCCACTCGCAGCTCAGAATCTGAGTTCTTTGTCTTGTAAATGCAGGGAATGTTGTACTGCCCACAGAATGTCTGAGTTGGAAGGGAGGAATCGTCAAGTCCAAGTCCTGGCTTTGTACAGGACCACCCAAATATCAAACCACACTTCTGAGAATGTTGTCCAAACTATTGTGGTTTAACTTGGGAGGCAATTAAGCAAAGCCCCGTACACTGCCCAAAACTTGAACTCCAGAAGTCTTGATGCCATGACCAATTCTCTTCTACTGACCTTGGTATCCATTGGGAAGGGGTTAATGTACCTGTATTACTTAGGAATCTTTAATGCTGCAGCTGTCAATGTTAAATGTTGATACAATGGCTGGAGAAATGAGTTTCTTAATGAGGAAAAAGTGCTTTCTGGATTTTCTTTGTTCTTATCAGCTGCTACTTAGGAGTAGCTGCAAATTGGTGGCAGTTTTGTAGTAGATGACTTGGGAGCCTCATTGCTGAACAGAGCTACAAGGCAGGAGAGCCCTATCTGCTTACCCTGTCATGATAGGGCACTTCACATGGGAGAACAATCACAGTATTGTACTACTAACAGCTCAACACCCCATGGACTGGGAGGAGACACAGGTGAAATGAAGCTAAACACCTCAAAATGCAGTGAGTTATTAGATGGACTCTTCCTGTATGTGTGTTTGAGTTCCAGTGCTCATATCCTAAGAGGACAGAAATTTGCAGACACTGATTTCCATGCTGACATGCCTTTTGTTCAGGGCTCTTATACTAATTCTCTACTGACTGTAATCCAGAGGAGGGAAACAAATTCCCAATAAGATCAGATCATGTTCTGTCACTGTCTTGTTTGTTGTTTATGTGCTGGTACTGTTATCAAAGACTATTATCTGTGTTGATAACCCATCCTTGTTTTAAGATGCCCCTCATGAGAAATTCTTCAGTGTGGGCTTTTTTTTAAATGCTCTATCCTAATTAAATCTTTATTAGCAGGAAGAATTGGTCAGGGAAGTGTCAGCTACTGCAACAACTCCGTAGAGCCCGTAAAGAGGCCTCAGAGGTTCTTCACAAAGCATCTGCCCCAGCTGGAAGACTCAAGGGCACAAAACAGGATCCAGAAAGTCTGGAAGAGATGGATGCCTTTAAAGTCAGTCAAAATCAAAATTTTAAAGTGAAAGAAGGGATGAATGAGGTCATTACCAGGAAACTGGTGAGGATGGAGCCAGAGAAAAGAAATTCTTCCTTGTCAAGCCAGAGAGACAATGGAACTGATATAGGAACAAAAAATATAATGAAAGCTGAGAAGGTTCAACATTCAGGAAATGCTTCAGAATCTTCTCTACCTACAAAAGAATTTCCAAGGTATCACACAAGAAAAGTCACCAGTGATTTTCATTATGGCTTATCAAATTATGTGAGATTAAAGAACACTACTTGCATGGGATGCGAGTTGGAGCGAAAGGTTGTCTGGTTTTCTTACCTAGGAAGTCAGCTAAGCCTGGCAGCTGTTGTAGAACATTGTGGATGCAGACAGACTTAGTAGATCAGAGAATTGGACTGAGATTAGACCTAGTAAGTTTGACCACTTCCTCTAGGTTTTGAACCTAGATAAAAGGAGGATAACAGCATTGATCTGCATTGTTAAGGATAAAACAGATTTACTGCACAAAGTATCATAGAAAATGGATCTGGAATTGTCTATTCCTTTGCATCAGTGTAAGCTGAGCTACAATCTAATCCTTTCTTCCTGATCTTTATGCAACCTAATCTCAAAATCTTCAATGGTGAGGATTCCCTGTCTCCCCAGGTAGTACATTTCACTGCTTGATTATTCTTACAGTTTGAAAGCTAGCAGTTCATCCAATTTAAATTATCCTAGCTCCAATTGAAGTTATTACTTCTTGCATTCCTGGTAACATGGAAAATGACTTATTCCCTTTCTTGGCATAAAAAATACCTGTGCAAACTGGAAGTTGTATAGTGTCTCCTTGTATCTTCATTTCCCCTGAACAAAGCGATTCGAACTGTCATGAAGGGAAGAAGGGAAAGAACTCAGAGAGCAAAGTGTAACCAGGAGGAGCTGGTTATACCACAGGAACACTCCAGAAAGCTAAAAAGGAGAAACAGTAACAATTGAGGCAATCAGAGAGCTTGCTCCAGTTATTCCTCAGGCTCAGTGAAGTGCATTCAGCCTGAAGTCTAATTTCAAACTGAGATCAGGTGGCCGACTTGTGTACCTGCCCATCTATTTGGGAGATCTCCTTTATGCTGAGTTATATTCTGCCCACTGTTTTCAGCATGACACTTAATATTTTGATATGGCTCACAAGCCCTTGGAAAAAAATTATAATCTGCCTGCTCCAGAGCCTTATTTTTCAGTGTTAACAGTTGCCTACCACTTAAACACTACAGCTAACATGTACTTGGTTTAAATGGCACGTGGTTCACTGTGGGTTGTTTTGTCAAGTGACTCCTGATATTAAAGCTCAATGCTGCTATCAGTTCTGTAAAATACCATTTTGTCTGCCTGTTAGCCTGCCACATAGATGTGGCTTGGCAAGCTGTTGCTGAGTAAAACATCAGGATGGTTTTAGCAAATTTCAGTTTTCTTATAATCATTGGGTACCTGAGGCTTGCAAGCTTGTGAAGAAATTGAACTTAGTGTTTGCTGTGGAAATGGCAGATGAAATCTTGCTGCAGACATCAAAATACAGAAAGGCAGGTCCTGCTTCGGGGAAAACTTGTCACTGTTTAGCACATAGAAAAGGAAACAGAGTCAGAAAACTATTTTGGTGAGGGGAAAGGGAGTGAAATCTTGAACAAGTCTCTGCTAACTGGCATGTTTTGGTATCCAGCCAGTTGTCACCACTTATCAGAGGTTTGAGGTCTGCTCTTTTCCTTTGCTATTTTTACATAGACAGTTTAAGCGATGACAATTTCTTGTGGTCCTCTACCTCCAACACCATAAGTGCTTTTTAAGACTATTCCAGCCTTTCAAATCATGATTCACCCTCAAGTGTATGGTATAAATATAAGGGGAAAAAAATGTAATCGGGAGAACAAGGGTGTCTTTCTCCCAAGTAAAAAGTTAAAGCAAAGAAGTATCTGTATATTTTTCAGGACAGAAGACAGTAACAGAGAGCTATCCCAAAAGGAAGAACAGATGAAAGAGAAGCACGTGAGATGCAGATTCCAGGAGCAGCTGGAGAGATGGCAGCCTCAGTCAGTTTCTGGAAAGCAGCCCATGGCAGAGAAAGCACCTGTTCTGTTCCACATGGTTAGTAGTTCAGCATAGGACTGTCCCTTTCAGAGTGACTTCCTGGCCAAATTAGATGTGGTCCTAGAAGCAAGAAGTCACTGTTGTTGCACTATTTAAAATCTATGGGATGTTGTTTTGTTTTTTGTGGAGCAGCATTACCTGGGTGGACAAGCAGTCCTACAGCTCTTCTCTCATGTTAGTGACATTTCTTTCATCTCTCCTGTATGAAGTGTGCTCCTTGCATAGCTGCCCACCAGGCTTGGTGTATGAGGGCATGGCAGGAGTCCTGGCTTGCTGAAGTCACCAGGCTCAGGGACATTTCCTTCGCTGGAGCCAGACTTTCACACATGATCTTTCATAACTTTTTAGAAAAATATGTTTTCACTGTTGTACTTCTGAAACAAAGCCTATGCTGAGTACTATCTAGCAGCTTTGTATTTCTCTTCTGTGGGCATTTTTAAATAAACTCTCATTGAGAATTGTGATTTAAATAATAAATCTGGCTTTTGGCTGGAGCCCTGATTAGGGGAACATGAAATTATCCTGTTTTTTCCTAAAACATGGCCCAGGGAACAAAGCAGGGTTCCTTCAGAGAAGGTTTGTATATGTAATCCTATTTCATCCTTGCACTGATCTCAGTGAGCAGAGAATGTAAGAGAAGATAGGCTGCACAGTTTGTCCACAGGTGCACGGTAAGGACTTACCTGGACCAACAGCACTGATACAGTGTGACCTAAGCTTAGGGCTGGACTATTCAGCTGTGCTTGGTTTTTAATGAATTGAATGCTGCATTTCTGCAGATTAAGAGCTCACTTTTCATGTTGGATTAGTTGCTGTCAAGAAATACAGGACCAACAAAGTAGCAGGTGAATTCCTCCTGTATCGAGCTGCTCTGGAATGGACAGTGCACTGCACAGGGCTCTGTTCCCTTAACACCTTTGGTCCCTGTTCTGAAGGTTGCAGAGGTTGTGAACCCAGCCCTCAGACTTGCATCTTTCTCAGTCTGCTGGGAGGTGCTTCCAGATTCCAGTTAGCCCTCATTAAGATGCAGGCACTTTCTCATCAGAGATGTACTTGAGCTTTGCTAACTCATTCCTTGCAGCGTACCGAGCGATTACGGGATTGTTCTGCATCTTGATCGTTTCCCATATTTGCTGCACTGACGCCAATGAAATGAAGATAAAGACCTGGTACTGCGGCTTCTCTCGAGTGCAGCTCAGGCTGTACCTACCCTGTAGTCTCCCTGTAAATGAATCACAGTGCAGATGTACCCCTCATAGCTTTAACCATATTACTGCCAGTTGGTCAAGGCAGCGTCATAAGCTAATTGATGCGGCCCAACTGCTGGCTGGTCCCTACAGCAATGGTCAGAGTGCGTGGGGGAAACATGCCCAAACCTATGAGGCACTGTTGATAGATACAAAAGCAGTGCAACCCATCATTTTTACTGCAGCTATTTTTTACTGCGTCTTTGCTCTTATTTCTTCTTCAGCAATATTCATTATTAAAATTAAGAATGAAAAATGGATCAGCATCATCCATCAAATGCGAGTCATTTGTAAGATTACTTGAAATTTGTCTTGACAGCAGCCTTTTTTATCTTTGAGTTAGAACAGGTTTCTCTGTTGTTTTTTTTTTTCCTCAGCTGTACACAGGAAGGCAGAAAAACTTGAATGTTTTGACACTTAAAACTAAAGAAGCTGTAATTTGGCAGCTGCTTCTCTCAGTGAAAATATCTAATATCTATATATAAACATGTATACCCAAAGAAGAAGCAAAAATGTTTGACAAAGTAGCACGCTTTGAAACTTGTTTTCGAGTCCTTTGTTTTGGCAATGATAGATGTTCAGATCTGGAACACTTGTCATAGTTTCCAGAATTCCTCTGACCATTTTTTAATGTACATAAATAATTGAATAATAATCAGAGAGGAAGTTTAGAAAGTCTGTAATTAGTGGAGCTGAGGCGCTCGGAAAGAAATGTGAAAAAATACTGAATAAAAGCTGCATTATAGTTACTTTAGAGTTCTTGTCTAAAATGTAAAAGCAGTGAAATTCAGATTTAATATTGCTGGGTTTTAACCTAGTTCAGTCAGGCTCTGCAGTCCTCTGCACTCTGTAGGATGCACTAAAATAAGCAAGGATCGGGTTTGCAAAGAACACTTTCAAAGCTGCACGGGTGACTTGAGGTAGCAAGAGTTCACTTTCAGGGTCTTTCAGCATCTAAAGAGGGGGCTGATACGCAGTGGCATTTTTGCATTTTCAAGACAAGCAAGTATCCAGTTCCCATGAAAATTGGCAGTTTCATTCTCTGAATTCTACCTGTCATTCAGATACCAAGAAATGCAGACTGCTCATGCAATCTGACCCAAATCTTACTTTCAAAAATGCATGGTGGAGTCTAATTTATTTATTTGCTTATTCTGCCCTCACCACAACTTTCACTGAAACTTAAGGCTGACATAAGTAGCTTTCTTCTGAAAACAGACCCTTAGCCACATTTTAACCTTTAGATCCAGTTCAGAGCTGATTTAAGCATCTGCTGTTTTGCTGAAAGCCAGCACTGACGTAATCTGTGCTGTAAGGTCAGGTTGAATTAATAGCTTGAAGTAACATGTAGGTTTTGGTCAAGTGTTTGAGCTGAGCGTTATTTACAAGGGAGATAGAGAAGGAATGTTGTGCAGTGTGTGAAGCAGTTAAGTGGAAGGTGTAAAGAGAAAATGGGTGTAGTGGAGATGTTAAGTCAAGACTTAAAGCAGTGATTGAGCTCCTGGGGGGGAGGCAGGGCCAACCCAGGGGAGCTCAGGTGCATGCAATGTATTGAGTGACTGGAAGGGCTGGGGCCAGGATCCACCCCTTTCCAGCCCTCATTTAAGGGTTGGCAGTGGAGGTGAGGTATCTTGCTGGAGATCCCTGCCTACCTGAAGCTTTCTTAGGGTAAGCTGACTGTTTCCTTTGTGTCTGTGCCCACAGCTGCTGCACTTGGGCTTATCCTCATTTGCTGCAGCCAAAGATTTTGCTACCCTGCTATTATTGCTGTTCTTTCCATTGTGTTATAGTGTTACAATGGATTTGGCCTGTCATTTAAAGGATCTTGTCTATTATGATAGAGTAGCTTAGTACTAATGTTGATTTCCATATTATATTGACATATTGGTAAGATGCAAGTAATAATAGTTGCTTTTGCCTGGCTCAAATCTGATCTATCTATTTATTTTATTGTTAGGGAGCAACACAAGCAGGTTGCTCTGTAAGGGAAAGCGCACCAGGAGCTAAAGGTGACAGCGAGGCAGGTAGGGATGGGGACCTCACTGTCAAGGAGTGCAGTGCCCAGAGGAGCAGATCAGGTCCAGTGAGGGTAACCAGCTGCTTACTCTGCAATGATGAGGTAGGTCCAAGAGCAAGGCAGCAAAGCCGGATTGGTGAATTAGGGGCAGAGTTAGATGAGTGAAGCATATGGCCAGGCACAGCTGTACCTGCAGTGTAGCTGGGTCAAGGACAAGTAAGTGTCTCAGCTTAAATGCAGCTCAAAAGCAAAGAGAGAGTGGCCCAGCGGAGGCTTCATGCAGGTTTTGTTTCTTGCAGCAGCAGCAGCAGCATCAGAAGTTACCCAGCTGTGCTGTGTCAGAACTGGCCTTGAACACAGGCAGCTGAACTGCTGCAGAGGGTGGTGCTCATGGCCCTGATGCTTCTTATCCATCTTTAATTTACCACACAAATGTCAGTTTTTCTTAAATTCTTACATTACTGGGACAAAAGGCTGTTTTACAGTAGGGCTACAGTTTGATTCTCTGTTTACCTTTTTGGCTTTACCGTGATATGGCAGAACAAGATCATGGAGTTCCAAAGCTATTAGGAACCACCTTGTTACCAGTACCTTATAAACACTGTTTTATCTACCTCATACAGTCAAACTATTTAGAAAATGAATGCATTGACTCATACTGAGGCATCTAATTTTTCTTGGCTACACAATCACTTTGGCTAACCTTGTGTTAGTAATTATATTACTGTAATCATCATCTTATTGCAGCTTAGCCTTACAGCTGGCTTACTAAACAAAAACATTCGAGCATGCAGCAATCATTCTAGCTTAACAAATACATCATGCAGACACTGTCTTTTCCAAATTGCAAACGTAGACTCTATAACCTTTCTCAAAATTGGCAGGATTGTGTTTTTTATATTAGTTTATCTTTGATTCAGCTCCTTGATGTCAGGTAAAATTCTTAGACTTAAACTTAAATCTTATTTCAGTTAGGTGATCTTGATGCAGTAACTGAGTTTTTCCATATCTGTATTCCTTGAATCCTGATCTTGTAACTTTAAGTCACCTTGTGACCAACTGACACTAAACTAAAGCAGTCACTACACTTATACCTGTGTGAAGGCAACTGAACTGACCATTTAGCTCTTCTCATTTTACCATAGATTAAAAACAAAAAAAAAACCAACTGTAAAAATTAGAGTATTTCCTACACTACATCTTCTTCTGGCGTGGGAGCTGAGTTTGGCTTGTTTTTCCCATCTTCTCAGCCTTGGTCTGACTCTGGGGTTGTGGCCAGCAGTGATGTGCCAGGCAGCCAGCAGATGGCCCCTGCATTCCTCCCTTTTCATACAGTGAGGTATTTAATGAGTTCCTGGAGCAAGGCTGAAGTCTTTTCTACTTAATGAACCTGCTGTCTCAACTCAAGAAAGGCGTAAAAATAAACGAAAGCAATTAGAGATGATGTAGTTAAATTTAGCTTGCAGAAGAAGGAGGCCAAAATTCCTGTTTGTGCCATCAGTCCAGCACACAGGATTTGGAATCATGTGGAAGTTCCTAAGAAAATGTTCTTCTAGCACAGGCAACTGTTACCTGGCACTGAGCCTGTGTTTCTGGCCTCCTCTTCATCTGCCCACATAGTGCCAGAGTAAGAAAAGGGAGGATTTGCTGGCATGCTTTCTGGTAAGGTTAAGCTCAGCTGGTTTATTCTCTCCTTGGTTGTAGTTAGCAAGCTAGAGGAGCCGAGGCTGCTACTGCCTCCGCTGTGGCCCACGATGGCAGAGATGCATCAAGATTTGCCTTAACAGGCAAAGCAAAGAATTCTGGCCTTAGAAGCCTTTGTTGTGAACAACTTCCTTTACATGGCAGTGTGCTTGCTTGCTCTTTGGTTTCTCAGAGTAATTGATGTTATAGAAGCGTGTGCTTTGGCACTGTTAGAGTACAGTTAAGGCAAGTTAGGAACTTTACACCCTGCTGACACCACTCCTGTGCGTACAACCAGAGCAGTTAAAAATGGCATATGCTCACCCTGCTTTAATAACCTCTTGTCTGCTTCAGCAGGTTTCTCAAGCCTCAGACCTGCATCTAGGCTCAGAACCAGGAAACTCTCCTTCTGTACTGAACACAGCAGGACCACCAAAATGCCATATTTTCCATTTAAATTTCCGCACAGACCCAGCCTGCTTGTTTTGCAGAAGTTCCCACCTTTGTTTGTTGCATTTTCCAGTTCTGGATTGGATGGGTACTCAAGTCCTTCCAAAGAAGAGACTGTTTGTTTGTTTTTTTAGTGTTGTTTCTCTGTTGCGAGTTTGAAAGGCCCCAGGAAAATGTGAAATATTTAGTACTTTATATTCCCTGGCACATCTTGGAGATGATTAAAATGAGTTTAGGCTTATTATCTAATGTGCTTATGGATGATCTCGACAGACTCGTTGTTGCTTAAGGCAGAGGTTAATCTAAGTAAAAAGAATAGTTTCCAGAATTACATGCATGAACCTGCTGCCAGTAGAGGTCCTAAACACTCCTCTATTTACATTGCAGAATGCTTCAGGTTAAACTTAAAGAGAAAGCAATAAAATAAAATGTCCATGAGCTAATATCTATTTTTTCCTGTAGAAGAGGGCAGGAGGAGAAAGATTCTGCTGTATCTTGTGTCTTTTTTGGGTCTTGTTCTTTGACAGGTCCTGTGTGTGTTGGCAGGAGGGATAGCTAGCATGAGGTCACAAGGCATACGGCAGGTACCAGTCACATTTATGCACTTAGGGCAATACTTTCTGCCATGCACGTCTGGGAACTCAGAACTCCCAGTGTAATCTCACAGATGTGATCTGTGTTGATATTTGTAACCGAAAGGAGGCTGAATGCAGCCCCCTGCTTCTCTAAGTGGCTGCACAGGCATGGCTGATATGGCTGTAATACTGTTGTTAAATAAGCCTTGTGGTTTAAATGCATTCCTAGATTTTCTCATGCCCTGTTGTTTAGTGTTACCATTTGGATTGGACTACAGCCCTACGCTGAGGGATAAGCTCAGTCATGGCTTGTAAACACATTATTACAGAAATAATTACAGAAACATTATTCTTAGTGGCAGGGCTGTTGAAAGGAATCCAAGGCTTTATCTGAAATTACCAAGTGGAAGAATCCTGCAGTTATTTTTACTGCAAAACCAAAAGCTCTGCCCAGCTGTGTGCAAAGCACCTGGAGTAACTACCAGATTCAGTAGGGGTTGTAAGCAACTAGCAGCTCTCAAAATCACAGATAACCCGTGTTAATTCTGCAGGGCAGTAAACAGGTCCAAAGAGTTGCAAGTATATGGAGTTCTGTAGCTGGATGCAGGATCACAGAACCTGTGTGACAAGCTGGATACACTCTAAATTGGAAGCTGATGTGTTGAAGAGTGCTGTGACTGGAGGAGTTGAGACAGCATAGTTAGCTCCTCTCTTTTTTTTTTTCCTGTGGATTTCCATAGGATACCAGGTCAATGTACATAAAAAGATGAATTTATCACAGTTAAGTGATAAAATGAACCTCCTGGAGTATCAAACTAGAGCCCTGCCACCAGTATTTAAAGCCAGCCGTGCCAGGAGCACGTGCCAAACAGCAGCCTCACTTCCAGGTGGCTGAGGACCATTCTGTGCCCTGTGCAGTATTTCAAAGTGACTGTACAGCTTCCTTCCCTGCTGCATGTACGGCACGTTTTGTTTGAGAGGCAGCTGGAAATGAGCTGAAGAACAAAGGAGGAAGGAACAGAAATGAGTTTCAAAAGTGTCTTGATAATTTTACACCATTCCTTTTCAAAGTGTGCTACAGGCTTTTGATAATTAGTGTTGTTACAGAGTAACCAGGATAAGGAAACATTACGTTCACTTTGCAGTTTCATAGAGAAATCCATCCCAGAGCCAGGAGTAAATTCCCAGTCCTAATTCCCAGTCCTGCCCTCACATGAGATCTGTAATTAAGCTTCTTATTTATTTCAGCTGCTGTTTGTTAACCACAAGCAGGAACTCAGTAGAGCAGGAGCTTTTTGTTCCATGTGCTTGGAACACCAGCACAGCAAGGCTCTGAATCCCTTTATGTCAACGCCAATTGTGGTAAAGACACTGCTGGTTTTCAATGGTTCTGTCTCAGAAAGCAAACAAAATCAATGGGATTCAGCGCTACTTTGATTTAGATTTTAGAGCAATTTTCAGTGTTTGTTTACCTGAGGAGCTGAGCCCTTTGTCAGACACTTTTCCCATGTCTAGCAAATATAGAAGTGTGTAAAACAGCAGCATCTTACTGTTCACTTGTGCCAGTTATGTGCGTGCTTTTAGCTGCACTCAGATTTGTTGCCGTTTATACTTTTTTTGTGTCTGTGTGAATATATTTAGGTGAAAAATACCCATTTCTAAACATTTTTTTTGTTAACATACTTCATTACCACACAAATGCTCTGTGTTCTCAGGAGTGTTAGAATTATGCTGGCATTGTCTTCAGTCATCTGAAAACTAGGCTGGTATTTGACACATGCTCCTAGCAGGCGTGAAGAACTCATTAGCACATAGAATGTTCTAATTATTTCAAGGAGCAATTCTGTCAAGGAAGTCGTAGTCACTCCCTGCTTTCCCCATCACTGCTGACTGATAGGTGTTCTTTTTTCATTCATGGGATTACGATCTAGTGATCTCAGGCTAACTAGGGATGTGCATTAGCTGGTTGTGTAAGATAGTAACAATATTCCAGATCCAGGATAAAGTGAGAAATGACAGAAGTCACGCTGGTGTATATGAGAGAGTAAGCATGACAAGGGCAGTGCTGTGAGCTCGCATTAGGAGTACTGACAGCACAGCCAGGAGTGAGCAGGTTAGGACAGACAGCCTAGTCTAAAGGAAAAGATTCTTCTTTGGAAGCAAATGCTTGTTTTGAAAGCAGAATAAATGTATAATGAATTTTGGTCCAAAAAGCCTTCTGCTGCCTGTGATCCTGAATGACCACACAGTCATGCTCCTAACCACACTCTTTGATAATGCATTCCTTGGGCTGTGTCCTTGACTCTTATGCCAGAAGGTTTATACGTTTTCTGCTAGCACAGATGAGCTATTAATTCTAGTGAAGTGGAAGAAAATTTCCTTATAGGGAATTGAGACTAGGATAATATGGACAGGGTGGGAAGGGATTGCTGTAGAACACAGCTGTGTTTTTAGCCAGAAATATAACTGATCCTACCTGCCAGCACTGTGGTGGATGTAAGGCTGCTTTAGGTGGCATTTCCAGTTGGCAGTGCTCAGATGGCAGCAGCATAAGAAGGTGTGCACAGTGAATTTTGCTGTCTGTGGCGCTTGTGCCAAGCAGAGCTTAGTGTCACATCTGTGTGTTACCTCTGAATTGTGCTCCTGTATGCAGTAATTTCTGCTGATGTTTCTCTCTGACGATTTGCCCTGTGCTTCAGCAGAAGCAATGGCTGGCGTTAGCCCCTCTGTGGTGCCAGGAATGAATGAGGAGTTCCTTCTGAATCAGGAGGCATTGTATTCTCTATGGCCAAAATTAAGATTAACTATTCAAAATAGGAAGAAAATTCTCAGCAAAGAAATATTCTTCATTATTTTTAACTTAACCTCACACAATATGTAATCCCCTGGCTGGAGATCACAGTAATCACAGCAATTATGTAAACACAGTAAATCATGCTTCCATCATTCACCTCTTTGAATTCCTACAATCTTACTCTGGCAGAGTGATCTGCTTTGGAGGATCGTTCCTCCTCCATTTTGGCAATCTGAAGCCCAGTTCAAGTCAGAAGATTTCAACAATATTTTGGCACCATCGTATTTTTCAGGTCCATAACCTCAGCACGTTTGATATTCAGAAGCCATTCGTGCTATATAGAGTGAATCTAGTAAAAATTGCATTAGCAGAAAGACCGTTCAGCCCATTAACATCAATCATACTCTCCTTTTTGTTATTAAACGCTGCCTTCATGCTTACAGCATGCTCTGCCAGTTGCGTACAGGGAACGCAAATACTTTCCTCATTCTCATCCATTGCTTCCACTTGGCAACGACAAAGCAGTTCTTTGAAGGGTTTCAGGGTTTATTCCACAACTTACTGCAGAATTTCAGATAATCTAGCAGATGGCATTGTCATCGTTTTTCCATCCCCACAGAATGGAAATGAACAAGCACGTGGTATTTCCAATACGTCTCCATTGAATGCAGGATTTTTTTAGACACCATGAACCAGTGTTATCTGCTTTGGTTTAGGGAGAGAGGTGGAAATGTGAAATGTATCCTAACTATCTACTGTCCTACATTAGTTCTATGGAGAATAGATGGGTAACCACATAATCAGCATGCTTGTGTTTTGTACTGTGAGCTCTGCCCACTGCAAAGCAGGAACAATTTCAGCAGAAGAGCAGAAGAGCACAGCATTTTCATTAGAGAAATTAGCTGGAGCTGCTGAAGTACCTAGAAATCAGTTCACATTTACAAACGCACAGCAGATGTATCCTTTGGCAGAAGATTTCTGCAGTCAGTAATTTGCCATTCATCAGGGATTGCCTCTGAAATCTGTGATCCAAGCTAGGGTGCGGATGACATGGAAGGATAAATTTAGATGTGGCTGAAAACAATTATTCTGAGTAAGCCTCTAGCCAATGAGAGTAAGATTCCTTCTCCTATTCCTCTCCTCCCCCCTCATTCACCTCTTCCAGAGAAGAAGGAGGAGACTTAGTAGGCATAACTTAACCTGTTTTGCACACAGGGGATGCTTTGGTTTAGCTCTTGCTGCTGTAGGGTCTTCTCAGCATAGTAGGAAGTAGCTTTTGAATGTGGTATCTTCCTTCAGCATTAGCATCAGTTGAGCTTGTATTGCAAAACGTGCTAGAAGGGAAACGCTGAAGTTTTCTTTAGCTCCAAAAGCAAAACTGGCTGTAAAAAGTTTGCTTCTCCCTGACCTGCCTTTCCGCTGGGGGATGACCCTCAGGCTGGGTGAGCTGACTCTGATGAGAAACACTGCTTGCTTTCTTAGGTCTCTCTGAAATATCTAAGTGAACTTCCCAGATGCGTGCTGTAGTGCAGTTTTCAGCAGCAGTTGGATGGCAACTGCTGGTGGTTGCTCTCAGCCCTGTGCCTAACTGGGAACCAGCGGCACAGCCTGAGCCGCCCCTCAGTCACTCCACCCTCAAACAGCTTTGATGTTTCCCACTTTTAGGACAACAGAGCTGTTTGTCCAATCCGGTATGGAAGCATAGAAAAAGCAATGCCAACTGGTCTTTTCAAAACCTATCAACAAAAGCATCATTTAACCAATTAGAGCTGTTTTATTAGAAACAAAATGACATTAATCTTGGCTGACAAACTTGCCTCTACTAAGCTTCAGCTTGCTGTGGTTATAAACAGCTCCAATTAAAAAAAAGAAAAGAGAGAGATAAAATAGCACTTCTTAGATGATTGATCCCTTCAGATGGTGTCTTTTGAGGTTTTTTTTTTTAGTGATGTAGTTTATTTTGGGGCTGTGCCTCCTTGTGCATAAATTCAGCACTTCTGTAGCTGCATGCTGCAAGATATGGGTATCCCTAAAGTATCTTGCAACTCATTTCACACTTTTTGGTGTGGTTTTTTGGTGTTTTTTTTGGGGGGGGGGGGTGGGGGAGGGAAGGAGGAATTACTCCAATTTTTCTATGAAGTGACAGAAAGAAGCACGCTGTTCTTTGGCTGCATGGTGTGCTGGTGTTGCTTCTTGCGCTGTTCTCGTATTAAGGTGGATGAGGATGGAACGGAGTGTGAAGGGACATTAGAAAACCAAGCTGAAGAGTTGTAAGCAGCAATATTGTAAACTGCAATTGCAAAAATAAAATAGCAAGCGCTTTGGAAATAGGGAATTTTATCTTATTTACTCCGTGGTAATTGCTGGTACTTGAGTGCCATCAGCTGCGAGCCTGTGTGTGATTGACAGCACAATTCTAGCCAGAGCAGCCAAAAATAGCCCAGGATTTGAGTCATTTTTGTCTTTTTTACAATCTAATACTGTCACAAAAGCTAGCGTAGTGTGTAGAGAAATTGGACTCTCTTATAGATAGACTAGGGTAATGGGTCTAATTGGCCAATGCTGAGGGAAGGCATATTAAGAAAGCACTTAATGTCACTGACTTAAGCAGTTCTTGCCTGCAGTTAGGTAGAATGAGCTCCTTTTCAGTTTTTCGTTCATTAATATTTCTGCAATTAACTTTTATGCCTCAGTCCTTGCTGGAGTAAGGAGGCTGACAGAGGGAGGAAAGAGGGGGGAGCAGCAGCATTCAGAACCTCACTGCTCTCAGGAGGAACCTCAATAAGCAGAGAACTGCAATTCTTAGTAAACTTTCTGATCAAAATCCTGTGCTGGTGGGCCAAACGAGTTTGGAATAGCTTGAAATTGCTGCTTAAGCATCAGTAGATGCTGGTTTAATCTGTAGCTCTGGAGTCGCTGCCTGTCACTTATGGTGCTGCCAACGTGCTTGTTGAGACAGCAAGGAGAAAGCACTTCTTCAATACAGAATGCAGAAGGAAGCCATACTTTCCTGAAAATCTCCAACTTTCATTTCAAGCCTCTTTCTTGGAGAACTGTGGTGGTTTCCAAAGCCCTGTTAGCTGCTCAGGACTACATCAGTGGTGCAGATCTGCAGCATCAGAACGTTTGTGACTGTTTAGTACTAATTGCAATTTTCATTTGGTGTTTTTAGGTGGCACTGTGTCTGTGGCAGACACATTAGCAGCAAAATAACTGGGCAACATGGTAGGTCTGCTTGTGAACATTCTAATTCAGAATTAAAGTGGCTTTAATTGGATTTAGCTTATTTTGCTCCCAAAGTGAATTCAGGTAAATCAAATTAAGGTTAATTTGGTGTAAGGGTGTGGGCAGGCATCGTCATTAAGGGCTCCTTGGAGCACCTGAGAGCACAAGTGCCCAGCTGCTCCTCAGCACCCTTCTGCCCTCACTGTGTTCTTGCTGTGCTCACAGAACAGGGTGCTTGCTGGGCTCGCACTGTGCTAGGTCATTTCAGATGAATTTTCTCACCTCAATTAGCAGTTCAGTCTGTTGGCTGATTGCATTGACGTGCATGGGAGACGTGGTCACGGTGCACTTTGCTGACCCTGCACTGGGGAGCACAGCCTTCATGTGATGCTGTAACAAGTAGCTGGGAAACAGTTACACCATAAACAGCTCCAGCTCTTTGTAAATGAGTACCTGCCATACCCCTAGAATGAACGCTCACAGGGCGCCTTGGGGAGGCCCTTAGGGTCCTTAGTAAAGGATCATAATTGTTGAGAAGCAACGCTCTTATGTATACTGGAAATTAATTCTGATTTTGAGTCTAGCTTCCTAATTTACAGGAGGAATGTCGTGGCAGCAGAATAGAGATAGAAATAGCAAACCAGCTAACAGTTACAGCAGCAGCTACTGCATCTTTGGATAAAGAATGGAGATCCCATAAACTATAATCTCATAACTCTAGCTTGGGGTTGTTTGCTAAAGAATAGGTCCCAAAGGAGAGGGATTTGCATCCTGAATAACCAAGTATCAATGTTAAAGTAGAGAAAAGAAATGAGTTCAGCGAAATGTAACATCATCTGTGAATGAGGCATGTTAGATGAAGCAGAAAATAATGGAGAATTTTGACACTTCTGTCATGATTGTTTTGAAAGTGTTTCACTGATTAAAAAAAAAATTAATGCTGAATCTTAAAGAATGTAAAATAAATTTGATCAAACTACATTCAGCTGTGACCACCTGGTCTTCCATTTAAGCAGCAGTATGAGACTAAATGAAGGTAACAGCTCTCCAAGAAAATCTGGGGTATTCCAGAAAGTGTCCCTGATATAATGACCCACCTTCTATGGCTTCTGCTTCCTCCCTAATAAATACTCACTAGATATTAATTGCCCCTCTCCTGTGCTGACAACGCGTTTAATTCATCTGGGATAATGAATACAGTTCCAGTAATCCAAATTAAATTCATTTTCTTTTTTTTTTTATTTTTATTTTTTACAGGAAATCTCTTATCTGCCAGTTGTTGACAGGTTGCCTGGACCAGACAGTGTGAGAGACGAAGAGCTGCTGCTGACAGTTTGGCTGTGGAGCTGTGGCCGGGTACCCACAGATGAGAGCAGTGGGGGCACACATAGCACTGCACCGAGAGCAGCTGCCTTCTACCATGCCCTCGTGACATGGCTTCTGTCCCTGGTGAGTACATGCAGTGACAGTGCACAACAGAAGCTTCTGCGTGACAAAGGACGTGCTTTTCCCTCCAGTGAAAAGGTTCTTGAAGTTACCTTTTTCCAACAGCTGCAGAACAGCTCAGCAAAGGGGAGGTGATGTCCTAACTTGCCCTAAAATAAGTAAATCAAGTTCCAGCTGGATCACACCTGTATTTTACAAAGAGCATGGTGCCAAAAGTAAAATTAAAAAGAAATGTTTTCATTTTTTGTTTCTTTTTTTTTATAGTGGTGAGCTAAATTAAAAATAATCAGAAGCAACCAGTGAAAGCAGAGGACGAGTTATTGTCCTCATCCAAACAGTCATTTCTTTTGCTTTTCTCACAACTTCTGTTAAGAACAGATCCTTTCTGAAAGTGAAGGGAGCTGTAAGTAAGCATGGTCTGCTTCATCTTAATTGTCCTTGGGTTCACACCTTTTTCTCTTCCAAAGAAAACCCCTTTTCCTCACTTCTATTAATCTGTTGTTACTCTTTTCTTCTAGGGGAAGAAATAAAACAAACCTTTTTCTTTTCCTTCCCCCACCCCTCCTTGGTTGTTGGCCTCATTCTTTTCCCTGCTTAAAGACACTGATGTATCAATTCATGCACTCAAGGTAAATTTCACCCTGAGTGGACAGCATGCGCATGGCTTTTAAGTCACTTAAACTCCACTTAAACACTATTAATTGTTAATGATGTTCAAGCTTCCATTAGAACTTTGCTAACATTCTGTAATGTTAGTTCAGTACTAATGAAAATTGCCACTTGAGCAGCCCCAGAGTCTGAATCTTCCATTCAGAAAATAGTTAGCTCATGAGCAGCTGAAGTGTGAGCTTTCTTCCCTTTACTCCCACATAAAAATCCTGAGCTCTGATTTGCAGCAGCTCTCTCCAAGCATGAAAGGGTATCTCAGCCTCCAGGGCTCAGTGTTGCTTGCTGGGACTGTAGGGTCAAATGTTGTGATGGACTTTGTGCCTCATACAAACTGGGATAAAAGCCACAAATTGATTTCATAGGATTGTAGCATATCCTGAGGTTCCCAAACAGCTGTTGGATAGCAGTGAGAAAGAATCTGCTTTTCTTCATTGAAAGAGAAGTTCAAGCATTTTAGACCCAATTCTTACCTGCATCTGTGTAATCCCACTGTCTTGCTGGTTTCCTGGCATGTGTAAATCAACATATCTGTATTGATTTTCTTGAAGATATGTTGATTTCTAACAGTGGAGAACATAGTCTTCCAATCATAAGCATTCCCCAGTAGCAGAATTACTATGGAAGTTCCTTTGCAAAACCACTGTTGAAAGCAGTCAAGGACTTGGTAGTGCTATTATGGGTGATGCCACTGACCCATACAGCACTTTGAAAATGCACTCCTGCCCTGTGCTAAGAACATATTTTTAAAGGCACTCATCTCACTGTAAGTAGCTTTGTTTTATATATGCAGTAAATACAAAGCTGTTAATTCATCTAGAGATCATAGCAATGGTATAAACCATGACAAGGCTCAAGTGCTTTCTGTGTTCACCAGAACCCTGGTGAAGAATTGCAGTCCTTTAATGCAGACTTCATGTAGCACATGATGTGGGTGAGGGGTCTTTGTCTCACGTGGCTGCTTCTCTTGCTAGGCTGCTTTGATTGCCCGTGTGTAATGTTCACATACTTCTTTGCACTCTTTCTCCTGCTACCCAGGTCTTGGGATGCTTTGCAGCACTATGATGCCTCCCCAGGCTGTCTCATTCATCTTTTCTGTCTCTTTTTCAGCCCAGTTTCTGATGTATTCTGCTCTACTTTAGGCAGCGTTATGAGCCAATCAGTTATCTATTCTCCTGAAGCCTTGTCTTTGGTGCTAAACTGGTATCTTTAGAAGATGGTGGGATTGGCAGAGGTCCCTTTTGGGTCTAAAACAAGGGGATAGATATGTATATTGGTAGATAGAATGCCTCTCACAGAGGAGTACAGGTGAGAAAATCCATCAAAAAGGAATTGCCTCAAGTCCATCTACGATGTGGTTTCACTGGATTGGGACTGATAAGGCTTTGACCATTAGTAATCACTTATATGAGCGATGAAGTCTTATTCTAAAGCCTGTACTAGCTCCTCAGAATGATGTAATCAATTAGCATTGATTTTCTTGAATTAAGTTTGTATTATCTCATTACAGTTAATAAAGGCAGCACACAGCACCGCTGTGACATGAATGGGCAGTGTTGACAGGAACTCTGTTCTCAGTTCTTGCTTCACCTGGGAGGAAATGTAGGTTCTTCCTTTCACGTAGTGAAACTGGTGGAAGTTAGAGTGTGCAAGTTATGGGAGTCCTTGCTGACAAAATAAATCCTCTGACTTACCAAAGCCTACATGTTATTCCTATTTAATTTGTTGTTATTGATTTTCCTATTGGCTAAACCTCAGCCTAATCCACTAATCAAGTGAGAGTGCTCCCCGGATTATTATACGTTATGTGGCTCTACTTAAAAGCAACAGAGCAAGATAAGGGGGTTATCTTCAGCCTCTAAGTACAGCCATCTGTAAAAATGAAATTCTGTTCTAATGGATTTACAGGTACCTCCTGTGAAAATGAAAGGTGGACCCAAGGCTCCATTTCAGGCAGTATGTCTACAGCAGACCTGGCAAGAGGACGGATTGGCCCTGTCTGCTTGTGTAATGCCAACAGATGAATCTCCAACCCAGGACTTGATGCTGATTAAAGAAAGGTTAAAGAAGATTAAAGTAAGGAGCATTTAAATGTGCAAGTTGTGCAGAACTGCCATAGGGTGTTACCACTACCTTTCACTAAGAACCAGGCTTGGGTATGCCAATTTAAGCTCAAATCTCAGTGGCCAGGATAGAAAAGTGTAAGTGCTGCTCTAAATTAGAATGAAGTCCAGTACTGTGGGAACTGAAGGACTGCTTGCAGCTAATTGCCAGCTCAAGCTGCCCTCGGTTATGTTGTGCAGATGAGAAACCAACTCTGTATAGCAGTCTTTTGTTTCTGCTGCTCATTAACTGTTAATGTGTTTTTTGGTGGCTGTAACCTCATGGTGCAGAGATTTGCCTGGGTCCAGAGGAGACCTATCTTTGACATATATTATGTTTTGTGCTGTTATTTTTTTAACCACGTGAAGAATGTGAATTATGAGAGGGAATACTGTCTTGCTATTCAAACTCCCAAGAGACAGGACCCAGAGAAAGGACCTGAGATCCTGTTCCTTCTGTCCTGCTAGACTACAGTGTCTGTCTTGCACAACGAAACAAGCTGAAAGGTCTAGCACAAGCTGAAATCTAGCCTGTGTATGTGACACGTTGTAAAATAAGGCACCATATGAGCTTGTGTCCTGAAAACAGGGAAGATATGATATAGCAACTCTGGGCCATAATTTGTTGGTTCTGTTTCTTGACACCTGATTTGGACAAGAAGATTCTCTGAGCATCTTGATGCAACTGTTTTGTTTTCCTCTTTTAAATACTGCTTGTTAGGTACTGCCCTGAGACCTGCTGTGGCCTTGCTAATCCTGCCTGGTGCAGACACCTACACCTATGTTGTATTGATGGATGATATGCCAGGTGCATTGGGTGAACAGTGATCTTTGCATACCTGTGATCTCCCACAAGTCACTTGCATGAATAATGTTCCTGTTATTGAATAGACTTACCTGAGATGCTTGCCATGTGCTTTGTTGGGTATGCAAGCATCTCCCAGCTCATTCAAAAGCAACCCTTGTAACTTTGGCAAACTGGGGCTGGGTTTTCTATTCCTACCCAACATAATTCTTAAGTGGAAGAAGAGGTATGAACATGTTTTAAAAACATGCTTAAGCTTTCCTTGTTCAGCTGCAGCAAGCATTCTTTGCTTGCAACTGTCTGCCTGTGAGCAGTACAGATTGAATTTCCCATGATGTATCATAAAGTATGACAGCTGCGGCTCCAGTGTCACACAAGTAAATGATTGATGCTGCCAACGAATGTCGTGATTAAAATACTACTGGAAAAAAACCAACCCCAAAACAATAAGCAACTTTTCTGTCATTGTTCATCCATCTCTTGGCAAAAACCCCAGGGCTGATGAGAGAGAGCACCCTGCTGGACTGGGCAAGGGCTTGATGTTGGTTGCTGTCGAAGGTGACTGAGTTCAAGCAGCATTCTGTGAAACAGAGAAAGTGGAGGAACAGAGACTGACCTGCCTTCAGTCTGTTTGCCTTCTTGCTCTCTAATTTCAAGAGGGGAGTTGGCCAAGGCATCAGAGTTGTTGAGCACAGAGTGTGCTCAATGTATCCAGTGTCAAGAAATTGAACGACCTGAAGCTGCAAGCTCAGGTTGCACTGAGGGTTTGGTTGGAGCTGGGCAGGGTTGTATCACTGGTTGGCAGAATGAGCCATTTGAGTTTCCGGTCCTTGTATAAATTGTAAATGCTGTTTTACTGCCCTGTTTACAGCCATGGACAGTGCTGTTGAGTTCAGCTGGTATGGGGGAGAGGTGAACATGCCGCTCATTCCAATGGTGTTGCTCGAAGCAAGAGTGTGTAACGGAGGTTTTCTCTCATTAGAAGCTCTACTGGATGTCATTGTGATAACAATGGCTTTTGTCAGTTTTGCTTTCTTGAGGCATTTGTAAAGCTGCTGCTCTTTCCCCAACAGAGATTTAAGTTGATAGGAACAACAGAAGTCCTTCAGAAATGTCAGCCACAGCAGAGACAAACAGAAAACAACAGCAGCTCGTTCTGTCTCCCCATGAGCTGTTATTGGAGAGAAACATGGCAGGCTTTACTTTCCTCACACAGGTCTTCAGTCCTGTGCTGTAGAGTTAATGTAGAATGTTTTAATGGTTGAACTGGCTAACAAAATTCTTCTGTTGTGACACTTACTGGTTCTTGTTGTCTCTTACGGCACAGTGAGAACCAGTTACTTGCTTTACCTTCAAAATATGAATAGTCAGGAAAAATAACTGTTCCTAAGCATTCTTGATACATCTGCTGACTAAAAGAATGCTGGAAGGTTCCCGTTGTTTTCTCATTATGATGAAGACACGTCAAGTAGTGTCAATTTTAACTGATAGCATTATGACAAATTGATGTTCTAATGTTTGCAATGTGCAGAGTCCATATTCGGTGCTGAAGATGGGCACTCACAGACTGCACACAACACATTAGATGCAGAAACTAGGAAAGAAGTGTCCAACTTTGTGTCTCTGTATCTCGCTGACAGCAGCAAAATGACAGTTGTCCATAGATTTTCTTCAGAATGCAACGTGAATGTGATTTTTACAGCAGACACTGGGTTGCTGGTCTACAAGCCTGAGGAGCTGATTGTATTGAGAGGGCAAGGTTTCACTTTCTGCAGCTTTCCTCACTGATAATGCCTAAGCCTGATGTGGCTGAACATCCTGAGTGCATCTTTCACACGATGCTGAATTTACTACTGGTTTCTCAGAGGAAAAAGTTGTCTAAAGATCAGCTTTTGGCTTATTCGGTTACAATGGCATCCATTCCTTTATCGAGGGTTTCTGCAAGGTTTTATTCAGCATACATCATTCTGGATGGTGTGTTTGTTTGCCTTGTTTTTATTTATTTAGTCTTCCTTCCAAACAACTGATGACAATGAGGCACATTAGAATATTCCTGCGTGTTTTTGGTTTCTTGGGTTGTTAGAACAAATGCTTATGCACTCGCCTCTTGTGATTTCTGCATGCACATTGAGTTGTGTTTACAGGCACGTGTGATGGGAATTGGATTTGTACAGAGAATGCTTTCTAAGAATCTGCTCAGCATTCCCAATGAGGCACATTAACACATGGTGCTGCTCTGCACACGTGGATCGTTTGATGGCTCTGGTGGTTTGGAAGAGCTCATGATCTCCATTGCTGGATCTGGGGGCTTTTTTGCAGACCTTCACTGCCTGAGCTCTCCTTTCTGGCTGCTGTAATAGATGAGGTAGAAAAAATGCTTTGCATAATTGCTGCTTCTGTTCATTTCTGACTGGGCCTCATTGAGGTCACAAATTTTGTTCTAATTAGGAACCAACTTGCAAGAACAAAGGGCTTAGAGGGGAGGTTAAATGATGGAAGAATGTAACAAAGCCGCGCAGTTTTCAATATTAATGCTATTATCAATCTTGAAAATATTTATTAATTTCAGGATTTTTAGTTTTTATCCTTATGAAACCCTTTGCAAATCAATGTTTTGTTGTGTTTGACTGCTTTATAGTCCTGTTTATGACATTTTCTCCCTCTTCAATATGGTATATAAAGTGATTCAGAATAATACTGGTGGGCTGACAGATGTCACAAGCCTGTTATTTTGTACCAGTGTCTTACTATGAACTCTCCCATCGTCATCTATGATGGAGTTTTGTAGCTGAGCAGTCTGAGTGTATCAAGGACTCTGATTAGCAGTGCTGCTAACCATTCTCTGCCCTTCACCAGAGGGGTCTTAGAGACAAGTCTGTATGGGAGCACGTCCCCAGATTGAGGGGGGAGCCTTTCTGTGCAGGCATGACTGACTGGTGTGGACAGCATTTGCTCTCAAGCTCCATCACCAGTGTCAGAAACCCAAGCAGTGTTAGGCCTTCAGTTCTGATTCTGGACCTGGAAGTGGAAACTTCTATAGTTTTGCAGCAGAACTGGGGGAGGAGTGCATTTTCTGTGGGTAAGGGGCCAACTTTAGAAGGTCTGGGTGTAGGGATGGAGGTTGTGATGGTTTGGGAGGCTACAAGTTAAACGAGGATTTGGGTTTGGAGGCATTGAAATGCAGTTGTGTGGTAAATGCACGAGGTTGGGATCCTTGCAGGTAGAAAGAGCTGCTGCAGGTATATGGTGCAGCACAGAGCAAGAAGCCTCTGCTGCCATCACTGATGCATTTTAATTGGTGATTCTTTGCAGACTAAAGAAGATCTCCAAGAAATGTCCATTTTTTACCAGAGGATTTCTGAATTTCTATCCCTTATATGGCTTCCAGATGTTACCTGGTGGAGAGCAGAACTGTGCAGTTGCTTCCAAAGCCACCTATATCCACTTCTTCCTGAAATTCCCTCTGCCCTGCTCAGTTACATCCCTACTGTTAATCCTGATCCTCAGGTACTGTATACAAATGCTTGGACTTGATATTTTTTTTCCTTCCTGTGTCCAGTAGAATTCATCCTCCTGCATTACAGATACTTTGGTTTGGTTTAGCTGAGGGCTGAAATCTCTTTGAAAGTAAATGCTTGTAAGCAGTGTTGATTTTTTGCACGGATGTGTATGAGATTACAAGCAGACAGCACTGCCTGAGATCAAGTGGTTAAAATCGCTTGCCTAGAAGTGCCTGGAAGAACATTCACCACCTCATGCTATTCAGAAGTAGAATGATCAACTTTTCACTTCTGTCAGCTTAGCAAGTGCTCCATAAGAGGCATTCAAAGGAGTGAACCCTTCCAGTGATTCATGTGCTTTGTGCTAATTGGAGGAGCTAATTCCTCACTAGATATCAAACGCTGCTGTTAGGGCTCTATCCTACATAGTTCAAATATTTGCACTAGGTTTTCAAGGAATCTGTGAACACTACCTGATTTCTATGCCTTTTGAGGAATTGTTCTACTTGCCCATGACATCATCAGCATTGAGTTCATGATTTTTTCCTAGTGTTCCTAAATCCTGAAAAAATCAGGAGATACAGGTAAGATACTAGGAGATACTAGGTAATGGTAAAGACTGCAATTCTGGTTCACAACGAAGTTTAGTTCTGAAAATAATGTAGCACAACAACTTTCCAGTAATCCCCCAACCTGATTGAGATTGCTATTACAATGTGAGAATCAATGCCATAAAGCTTAGGAGCTTAGCAGTGCACTTAGCAATTTGCCTAAAGGTTTATCCCACTTCTGTGAAGGGAGAGGAGGCTTAATATTGTTGATTTGCAGTCACTGTAGCTTTCAAGTACAGGCAAGTGCAATAAAGCAAGCTGACGTTCTTGTAAAAGATAAATCTGCTGTATACTTGTAAAGCATCATTGAAAACTGGGCTTTTATGCAAATCCCCTATTAGGGGAATTATAAATCATTAGGAGTTGAACAGTGAGATAGCTGGCACTTTCTGGAGGTGGATCTTTGCCTTGATGCCATTGAAAGTGGAAGTCAATTTAAAGGCCACGTTCTCTTTCTATGCTCAAACGCTCAGTGCCACCCGGGTTTCCAGAGTGGTGTTACACTGTGACCACTCTGTATCACAGCTGCTTAATAGATGTCTTGCAGTTAAATAGGAAGGCTGCCTTCTCTGAGCAAGGCGCAATGAGCCGGATTGTCAGCAGGCAGCAGCTAACCCTGATGTCTGCCCTGAAGCTTCACAAAGTGCTACCAACTGAGAATGTTCCCCAGCCTCATTAAAATACCACCAGTGTGAGTTCTGTACTGAAAATTCAGGATCGTATTTTTAACTTCATTGCTTTGAAGACTTTGTTCAAGGCCTGTGATTATAGGTTTTCATTTTTCTTTATTTATTGTGGGGTGATGTATACAAACCTGAATTGATCAAGCACTCAGTACTGGCTGTTGGAAAAGCAAGCAGTGAACGCCCAGCTTGCTTCATGTGAAGCACAAGTCCTGAGGAGAGGAGGAAACAAATGGGTAAGGGAGGAGGGAAGAGGAACACCAGGTAGAACTGCTGTCTGCTTGTGTACTGACTAACTGTGTGTGGCTTTACAAGCAATTGGTAGCAGTAATTGTAATTACATTTAAGCACTTTGTTGGACTGTAAGCCAAGGTCTTGCTCTTAGCCAATTGTTCTAGTGTTTTCTCTTCAGTCCGTTCTGAACTTGGAACAAGTTGCTTTCTTTCTTGCTGTCTTTCTTTCAGGCTTTCTTATTAATACAGGATATACAGCCTATCAACCTGCAGTAATTGACTTTAGATATGGAGAGTAAACTCACAGAGCATGAAAACCCCAGGTTAGGAAATGACATCATCCTCATAGATGACGTTAACTGTGACATTCCTTGTCAGCAAAAGGAGAACTGTGCCAAAATGACATAGAGATACTTCTTGTTAAGCCTTAGAATGCAAACCTTAACCTTGGGGACACAGGAGATGCATGGCCAGCACTGGTGCTCGTGTGCCTCTTCTCATTTGTTTCAATACTGTGTGCTAGGTTCTGTTGTACTCTTCACAGTGTTCTGGACCCTGGGACTCTTGCCCAGGGTGCAGCCCTAACTCCCCCCAGCAGCATATATATGCATGTATATGTATATGTGTGTATCTAAGCTCCAGAGAAATGCTTTTGTTGTACTTCCTGGGGATTCGTTTCCTATGTGCTCCTTTAGTTAGTTTCCCTCCTGACTTCCAGCACAAGGGTTGTTTCATCTTCTTTTTTAGACAGTAGTGCCAGTTAAAGGCAGGTCTACACAAAGTTCCCTCTTTGCTTTTCACTGAAGCAAAACTCTGTTGTTGTTGTTGTTGTTGTTGTTGTTGTTATTATTATTATTATTATTATTATTATTTTAAGCAGTTTTGGATAAGCATGGATAAGAATTCCAGAACTGGATCCAGGACACCAAATTTGCCTTGATGTTGCAACTCCATGCTGTGAAAATCTTTACGTGGCAGAGGCTGAACTAACAGGAAGTTTGATGTGTGGGTGAGGGCTTCCAAAATGTGCAGCAGCTCTTTCATATGGTATTTCTATAACACAGATGCAAACTTAGGGGATTTTCCTGCTGGCTGGCAAGTAGGTGGCACCTGTGTGTTACCAGAAGATCTCTACGTGTAGATCCACGCAAGACTGAAACAGCAACGTTGTTCTGCTACGTGGTTGATGAGATTACAAATCACTTCATGCTATGGCATGGGTTCATCGCTTGTTCCTTTGTGCATTTATGGCACCTAATGTGGGCATGGGTGTGTTAGTCTTTGAAGACAAAGTGAAGGGCATTTCAAAACAGTATTCCAGATCCACTGATGGTGACAGCGTGCACAAGGTGACCTTTCCAGTTCAGGCACTCAGGTTAAATCCTTGTCTGGGATGTTCCAGCTCTCTAAATTGCATGGAAAGAGGAAAGCTGCTCGATGTGAAACTTCAGCGCCAGCAACAAATCTCCCAGGAGATGCAGCAGAAACAATGCTTGTGCAACATTCAAAGCAAGAGTGGAAAACAATCTGACAAACTGAGATGCCTCAACAGAATAAGCCAGGTCATGCAAAGAAACTTTCTGGGTTCTTTACTTTTGCCTAGAAATGAGGATGCCTTTTCCAAACTAAACCTTTCCCCTGGTTCCAGAACCTTCTAGAGGAGAAGCTGGAGGGGAAAAAAAGACATAGAAAGGATTACTTTCACCTGTCACATTTCCTTCTGCTCCTCTCCATACAATACATCCTGTAGGAAATGTACAGCTCTTATTTTGTATTTTACACTGAGCCTGACAAGAAGACCCTGAGCTGTACAGTTTGGATACTGTGATATTGTTTCTGTGCTGAGCATCGTGGCTGCTGAGCCTGATGCCAAGGCTTCAAGGACTTGATCACAGAGCTGCTGAACAGAGTGTTAGAGTGCTGGACAGGTGCATGAGGGAGGCAAAGGACCCAGAACAGCACCACCACATCTGTTTGCCCAAATGAAAGAGTCACTGGGGTGTTGAGACTTGCATCGTGGCATGCATTGGCCCCTATGACCTACAGCTCATCCAGGGTGAAGTGGTAAAACAGATCTGTTCATCTTGTCCTTTGTTTTCCAAACTTTGCTTGTGTCTCATCTTGACCTGAGTTGGCGTAAGGGTCCGGCTTTTGTCTAAAGCACCTTGAATCTGCTGTGCAGCCTGATAAAGTCATCTCGATAGCTTTGGTGAGAGCACTTACGTACATTTCGCACGTCATTTGGCTGATGAGTCCATGTGGAGATGAGTCACCTGTGGGTGAGGCATCCTGGGGCCTCTTCTATATGCATTTATATAATTGAATCCCGAGCTACACAGCTGTATCTCAGAGGCTTCACGAGGCAGAAGTGGGGAAGTTGACATCCTGCTGCTAGCTGAGCCCTGATAGTTTGTCATTGGTATTTGTAAGTAGAAAGCCTTCACCTTTTGGATGGAGGAAGGGCTACACTGATGTCTCTCAGAGTTGATATAGCATGGAAGACATAGCTTGGGGAAGAATAAACCATTGTAGTTGTTCACTTTTCCTGAAATTTGGAAGCTCACATTTAAATTGTGGCCATTGTCAATTATTGCAGAGGACAGCAGTTTAAAAGAACCATCAAACTAATGTGCTTAGCCATTACTACTGTGTGTGATGGGCAGAAGAGCTGGAAATGAGTCTCATCCTTTTCTGTGTTTAAGACATCTTTGTTTATTCAAAAGGGAGGTAAGAGGAAGTGGAATGCATCTTCACACTGTCTGCAATGCAGTCACCAGCACTGCACGTTTTCAGTGACAAGTTCCTTAATTAGCCCTCTCTGTCCTCAGCCTTTCTGCTGCCTGGCACATTCCTGCTGTTCTTGACTGTTTCCTGCACTGGATCTGGAGCAATCTGAAGTGAGCATGCGGAATGGGAAAGGAAAGGTGTGAAGAAAAATAAACTTTGTGTTAAGCTGGGTTGCACAAGGAATACTGCACTGATGCATTTGGATTCAAGACAGTGGAGAGAGCAGAAGGTTTGAGGATCATTGAATTGTAGAATGGCTTGGGTTGGAAGGGACCTCAAGGATCATCAAGCTCCAACCCCCCTGCCACATGCAGGGCCACCAGCCTCCACATTTCATACCAGACCAGCTGCCCAAGGCCCCATCCAACCTGGCCTTGAACACCTCCAGGGATGGACGGGGCATCCACAGCCTTTCTAGGCAGCTGTTCCAGCACCTCACCACTCTCTTGGTACAATAGGATAATGCAGTCTCACTCAAGTGTATGATGTAGAGCATCACATCAAAGTAAGCCTTGCCTGTGTGTTAGTGCTGAGGCCTTTGCTAGATTGGGACTGCTAGTGCTTTGTCTGCTGCTGTGGTTGGTGGAGCTGAAAGGAGATGTACAGGATTCACAGTCTGACTTTGGAGGTAGTGGAGGATGCAGCATTGTTCTGAGAGGGCTTTGGGTGCTGCCTCAGTCAGGGCAGCTGAGCAAGTCTTCGTATTGGAAAGCTCTTTGTGTGCAAGGAGATGAGATGGTGGAGTACATAAATTCTTCCTACAGTTCCTGTTTTCCTGCTGTGGCTGGGAAACAGTCTAGAAAACTCATTGCAACTTGAAAGACTCTCTTAGATCATCTGACAGCAAAAGCTATTTATTTGTTCTCAGAAATGAGAACAGAATACACTGTAAGCAAGAAGAAGAGACATTAGATTTGGTCGTACTTGTGTATGACAATTAAAGATTCATGCTTTTGCTGTACACAGCTCCGGTCTTCTCTGAAATGTGCTTATTCTTCTTTCTGCTCACTGTTTTGCTGTGGATTTCCTTCCCATAACTGTCTGGCTTCATCCTGGTAATGTTGTCTGAAAGAAAGCAGTGGCTCTGGGTTTCTTTTTAATGCTCTTTGAAGAACGATATCTGTTCAATCTGAGGTGTGTTGCAAATTGATTCTCTTTCTACTGTTTTAAGGTAGGAGAAATCAGAAATTGTCCCTCCTCCCCCCAGAGAAGGATACCTTCTGACAAAAATGAATACCCATAATGGGAGGTTGCAGACAGGCCCTTCCATTCCTGCTCCTTCTGATAGCAGCAATACGTATGGAGAGGGTATCAGTGCTGTAAGAAACTTCATTTATTACATTTGGAGGTGGTGATGGCAAAGTGATTTGGGCCTTTGAAGCATGTCAAAACCTAGGTCAAAGTATCCCAGCGGCTCCTGTAGCTGTTACTGGCTGAGTGTAGGGTAACTTTTCTCCCTGGTGTATACTGTGAGACCTAAGACTGTTTGAACGTTTTGCAGAGTCTTACAGAAGAGGCCTTTCTGGGTTGGTGTTGAAGCTGGGCTGCTTCTTTACTGTTCTGCACTGTGCACGGGAAGAGAGACAGCTCAGCACTCAGATGACACATCAGCTAGACTGGGGGAGACTTTCTGAACTGCTGTGTTTGCACTGAAGCTCTACAGCTCCTGTAATATTGTTGGAGGCATAAAAGAGAGAAACTGGCCCTGAGGTGAAACTGATGTAGTTCTACTGCCCTGTCTCTCTTTGTGCAGTATTGAAAGTAGCACCAAAGATGAAAGTAGCTTAGAGCTGAATAGTGTCAAAATCACCAAAATTATTTTGGGAGGAGTAAGGTCATTGGAGGAAGGATCACTTGTGCATTATGCATCAAATAGTTCTTAGAATATTGAGACAAGCTCTGACTCGATGCAATTCTCTGCTACATGCATGGGAAAGCTGTTTTCTTCCTTGCATTGCATAGGAAGGTGATCTCAGGAATTACTCTCCACTTACATTACATTTCTGTGAGACTAGACAAAACAGGGGCTTTCACACTGCAGTCATCTATGCATGTTTCCCTACCCACGGGGCAAAAAAAAAGGATTTTCTGGGAGATCTGAGACTTTTCAAGCTTCATTTTCTACTGCTTTGTGAAATCTCATTCAGGTTGGCTGCTAGAAAACAGAGTCTGACAGATCATAGGAACAATCTCCTGTGGGATCGATTCCCTAATGCGTGTGGCCACGTCCCTGCTCTGATGGGGTGGGAGGCCAGCCATTCTACAGCATGCTTGCCTTGCATCGCAGCTGATCCACAGCTTGCACTTTGAAACTCTCTAAAGGTCAGCTTTACCTTAGGGTTCACAGCTTGTATCCTCTCTGTCTGGGTGGTTATTATGAAGATCTCCATGGAAATATTGGCTGGAGTTGCTTTGACCACATATAGCCCTTATCTTTTCTTTCTTGGAAGTTTATAGTCTTAAAGCATGCTCAAGGAACAGCTTGAATAAGTAAAGACTGGAGTCTTGCTACGTATGTGGTTTGAAAGGCTTGTTTCTTCCCTCTGTGCTGACTGCACAATGCCAGCATTGCACACAGGAGCTGGCATCGAGTATTGGAACAAGGGAAGATCTTCCATATCCTGAAACCAGCGGTTTTCTTCTGTTATTTTCCACAGTGACCAAGGGTAATATCAAGGCTGATGGACAATGAATTGCAGGATGAAATGAGCAAATTGTTGAGAGATGTCAAAATGTTCATTTTTGTGTAGTTGTGGTGACTGAAATCAGGCGAAAAATGAAATTCACAGTTCTACTTTTAGGGAAATATGAAGCACAGCAAGTAAAGGAAGGAGGAAACTCAAAAGTCTGCTGAAGCAGAAGGGCAGGTGACCGAGGGATTTTAATGTTATCCAAATTCATTTCATTTCCCAGTTGTTTTTAAACATTTGTAGGATGAAGCACTTAATTTCTTTGCCAAGCAGTACAAGGAAAAAAAACCCTCAAAAAAGCCACAAGTAAATCATAGAATCATAGAATCATAGAATCACCAAGGTTGGAAAAGACCTAAAAGATCACCCAGTCCAACCGTTCACCTATTCCCAATAGCTCCCACTAAACCATGTCCCTCAACACAACATCCAGCTTTTCCTTGAACACCCCCAGGCTCGGTGATTCCACCACCTCCCTGTGCATCCATTCCAGTGCCTGACCACCCTTTCTGAAAAGTAATACTTCCTCATGTCCAGCCTGAATCTCCCCTGCCGTAGCTTGAAGCCATTCCCTCTGCTCCTATCACTGATGACACGAGAGAAGAGGCCGACCCCCAGCTCACTACAACCTCCCTTCAGGAAGTTATAGAGAGCAATGAGGTCTCCCCTGAGCCTCCTCTTCTCCAGGCTGAACATTCCCAGCTCCTTCAGCCTTTCCTCATATGGCCTGTGTTCCAGACCCTTCACCAGCTTTGTTGCCCTTCTTTGAACACGTTCCAGGGCCTCAATATCTTTCTTGCAATGACAGCATCGTAAGTAGCTCATCCTCCAGAATGGACACTTCATGCAATTGGTCCATTTTCTGTTCATAGTCTTATTGAAACCATGTTGAAATAGAATTTTTTTTCTTTCTAAAAGGTTTTGCAGCACGTGACTGAAACTACATGGGGAGACAGGTTTGTGGCTGTTGAAAATCAAAGCAGAGACTTGGAATAGTTCCACTACTTTTTGTTTTGCGCCTCCCAAGCCTCATGCCTCCAAAGGGACATTTTTCTCAGTTTTGGGATGAATTGTGCCCGGTGCAGAGACACGGTGCTCTGTGGAAATGCATCTGTATTTCTGGAATGCCTCAAGAGAAGCATAGCTATGAATATCACTTTTTCCCAAACCAGAACTTGACAAACTTGTCTTCCAGAAGCTGTGCTCCTTTCTGGGCTATGGCCTTGCTTATGAGGCATTACAGTCACAGCAAATTCTCGTGAGTGACATATCCTTAAACATCCTTAAATTTGCACTTGTACAGGTTGCTTGCTTGGCTGCCCAGAAAATGGATGAGAAACAAAATAAGGTGCTGAGATTGGGAAATGCCACATTTCTTTAGTGCTGTGACCTAAATGCCAGAGCCTTTTGCCTATTCAGGACTAAATGACACGATAAGACTCGCACATACGTGCTATTAGGGCTGACATGAACACAGAAAAATGTGTCCTGTTTTGGTTACAGCCATATAGAAAACAATGCAGTTCTTTCCTTGTCCTTCAGTTTGGTTTGTCTATTAGAGCATTTGCTTTACAAAGCTCTTCTCTGCTGGATTCCCAGCGTGATCATGGAGAATCAAGGCCTCAAGCTGCTGAGCCTGATCCTGCAGTGCTTTTTACACGCAGCTCCTGTTCACGTTAGTGGGCAATGCCCACACTGCAGGGCCACAGTTTTGGACCCTAGGAAGGCTCAGCCTCTCAAGAAGCAGCTGCAAATTCATGTTCTTGGGATATAATTACAGCTGGTGATACTGATGCAAGAAAGCAAATTATAGGGTAACAGGACTTGGCTAATAACTCTCATCCATTAATGTACATTCTTATATATTCTCCAGCCATAAAACTAGCCATACTGATTTTTTCCTGGCTCTTGATTTGAGGGATCACAATGACACACAGGTAAGAGCTGCCTTTCATGTGTTTCAGGCAGTGGAGAAGATGTTTGCAGTGCCAAGTGGATTTTACTGGCAAACTGTTGAAAGTGATGAAAAATGCTGCCCTAATGGCAGTGACACCGAGGTAAAATAAATGAATAAACTGATCACGTTTAAGTGACCTGCAATGTTTCAGTCTTTAGGTTTAGGTACAAATACTCAAGGTATTTTTCACTCGAACTTGAATGCATCAACTGAGTCTTTTGTGTCATCAGTATTGATGTAGTGATTGCTCTGAGCCACAAAAGATCTGGCTATGAAATATGCAGGTTGAAGAAATTGCTGCAGAAAGGAACAAGAGGGAAATTCTGATAAGCTGAAGATAGATGACTGTGAGTCAGTGTGCAACACAACTTGCACCTAACTTTGCTCCATGTACTGTCTACCTTAGCTACACTAACTGCCTGTGTTGGGGAAAAAAAGTCTATATACTTTAACCCAGAAGAAGGTAACTTGAATTAGCTCATCTTTCCCTCTGTGTAGGAACGCGCACTGAAACGTACAGGACTTGTATGTACCCATGTTCGTTGGTAACTGTGGTAACTCACCTTTTTTAGCTCTTGTGCAGCACCACGTGGCATGTTTGATCTGACAGAGTTCGGTTTCAGTTAGGATTGATTCAGAGAGATGGAGATATCTTACGTTCTTCCTGAACAACAAGTTTGGCTGATGACTGAGAGCAGTTAGCGTACACCAGGCTTGCTCCTGGAAGATACCTGAAGACCACAGTTACTTGTTAAAGATGCTGGGCACTTGGCACAGTCAGGAAATACCTTGTGTCTTGTTACAGCTCCTCAGTGTTTCTCAGAAGTGGGTCCATACAGAACATGGCACAGCAAGGGCTGGATGCTCCGGGGGGAAATGGCACGGCAGGAGAATAACGGCAAGGCAGGGTGCAGTCAGATGTTTCCCAAGGAAGGCAGAGCAGGTCCAGCAGCAGTAACCAGGGTCAGCCATGAGCCCGTAGGGACCAGGCCAAGTAGGAAAGTCAAGTCAGCAGGTTAGGATAACAGCCAGAATCAGTGATATACGAGGCTGGGCACAGGAAAGCCTCAGAGGCCAAAGCTGAGTGCCTGGCTCCCAAGCTCAGGGAACCAGGCAGTTGCTGAGGCTTTTCAGTGTTAGACAGCTGCAATATCAAGACTGGCCTGGAGCCCAGGCAGCTAAACCCTGGGGACTATCAGAGCTGCTACAAAAACATGCTTCCTTACTGGCTGCTGCGAGCATTTGGTTAGTATCAGGAGAGCTTGAGCTAGATGAACCTAAAGAAAAAGAGCTTTTATTCCTAATTGGTACACTTTCTTATGATTTAAGTAAATTTATAACTTCATTTATCATGATATTATAAACCCTGTTATGTGTTTATGGGGGGAGTAGCATTTCATTTAAAGCGACCAGGAGTGATGAATTCATTTTGCGTTCAGCGCAGACATAAAGCTTGCTGCTGGCAATAGCACTGTGTGTCTTTACACCCAGGAGAACCATGCACAAATTTGAGGCCAATGCAATCGTGCTTGTCTGATCTGCACCTAGACAATTCATTACCTGCAGTGTGTGAAGCACCACAAAACTTTCTGGTGTAAAGCACGTGCCTTTTGAAGCAGTATGTTTCTTTTCATAGGGAAATCCAGAGCTCAGAGTTGTTTGTTTTCCTTTAGATTGCAGACATTCAGTACATACAACTCTATGTCTTTCTGTTTGCCAAGATGAGCTGAATTGGATTCATCTGACAAAGAAAAGCTCAAAATGTAAATCTGGGGCAGTGTCTGTCTGATTTATTTTTTATGTTAATTTTGGTATTTTTGTAGGTATAAAGAAACAACTAATTGGTCTATTTTAATTTAGCCATCTTTCTGTAGTATACAAAGTTAAACAGCAGGAGTGATGCACTTTATTCTTTGTCCCAGAGAACACGCAGTTTTTTACTAGTAGGTTTATGTAACAAAAGGCACAGCTGTATCAGTAGTAATACATAATCATTATTCAATCACAGCTACCATGCTTATTCAATCTGAAGGTAAAAACCTACTGTGCTGAACTGCACGTAAGCACAGAAGAAAGCCTCTTCGTAGCTCTGATAGTGCAGGCAAGGCCTGAGAATTAAAGGTGAGCGGAAGGAATGCAGCTGTGAGGTCACTGTGGACTTGGAAACATTTTGGCTCATTCCACCACTGTGCTCTTGCTTCCAGGTTGCCATGGTGTTGCCGTTTGAAGCTCTCTCCCAAAGATCCCTAGCTGCCCATCACGTGTTGCAGCTGGTGCTCAGCTCTGGGCTGGATACCTGTGGACTCCACCTGCTCTGCTCTCAGCGTGATGTGCTGCTCTCTAGCTCAGGTGAGGTCTGGTTTTCCTTCAGAGATTCCATCCTGTGATGGTGCTGAGGGGAAGAATCACCTGGTGCTGTGGACGTAGGGAAGAGAGTAACAGATTTCCAAGAGCCTCACATCAGTGCTTGTATCTTTGCCCAAAGAAGTGATCGAAAGAAGCAGCACAAGGTCTGTTATCGATTCCTAGTGCTGAATATTCCCCCGTTGATTTTTTAGCTCTCAATATATTTTTGTGGCTCGAGCCTGTTTCTTTTTTCCTTTGCAGAGGCTTTCCCAGATTCCAGTGCTCAGGTTTAGGCTCATGCAAATTAGATGCACTAAGTTTCCATGGATTTTTCTGGAGGTTTTAGCTATAGATACTCCAACCTCTCTTCCTCAATTGCCCCCCTTCCAACTCTTCTGGGACTTCAGTCTTAACTTCTTCAGGAGCACGTGCAAAAGGAAACTAGTGGCCATTTGTAACTGACATTTTGGTGATGGCTTATCAGACAATGCGTGTCACAATTTGTGAATAGAAGACAGTCTGAGATACGACAGCAGAAAGGTGAGGCAAACAAAAGCTATATTGGGTCCCTGATGTCAAATCCCAAAGCCTTTAACGTCAGACACCAGTGTTTTCAAATATTTGCCTGTGCCAAGTCTTCATATTTTTCCATTTGTGAAGCAGTGATAATGAAACCTGCCTCAAAGCGTGTACAGCAGATTACTAGTTGCTAATGGAATATAACCCTAGAACAACAAGCAATTATACCAGCAGCAAAATGTAGAGATGGCTCCTGATGTACTGTGGCTAGTGCTTTCTTTTAAGCCAAAAAGTTCTCCTGAGAGGTTTGCATGTGACACCACAGTGAATACAATCAGTCTCTACTGGGAAAGTTCTAGGCAGACTGAGAGAGAAACAGGCTTCCTTCTGCTTAGACAGAAGATGAATGCAGACCTGCTTAATTAGAGAGAAACTCTGCAATCTTCCTACCCTTTTTTACATCTGAAAACCACAGGAGCAGACTGCCTTAAAAATGGGATTGCAGTTGTCTCAGCATTGTGCGTGTAATACATTCATGCTGATAACTGGAGAAATGAAGGAGGACTACAGAAATGAGTAAGAAAACCATAAAATCACCAGTCATTAAGAACTGACAGGCAGCAGATCTGCTTCAGTGCTCCCAACTCTTACCATTATTAACATTTTGTGTGAAGAACAATTAATTTCAGCTGAGAACTGCTCTGTGAGTTTGAAGACTGGATTATTTTGAATATTTTCAGACCACTTCTCCATTCTCTACCTGTTCTGGAGATTTATGTTCTGCCTTCTGATTCTCATGCAGCTAGTGATGTAAATGAATGCATTGAAGTGTCAGGGAAGAGAATGACAAGTCTTTCTGCTTTTGTACAGTAAGAACTGGAGAGGAGCCAAACTTGCTCTTTTCTGGGGTTACTTACTGAACCCCAGCAGTACTGACAGTGAGCATGGAGAAAGGTTTGTCAGAGGTGTAAGGAAGAATTACTGCAGGAAATGAGGAAAGCCACAAATCCTGGAAGGGGAATAAAGCTGGCTCAGCAAATATTGGAATACATCTTTATACAGCATAGGACTTGTTTATATGTTTATAAACATAGGACTACGTTTATAGAACATAGGACAAATCTTTATTTTATACAGAGGGAAATAAACCAGAAAAGATGTGGATGGATTTTCAGCTTGCAATCCTCTCCCTATTTTCCCATATCTGATGAAAATTACGGAAAGTATTCTTCTTCTCAGGGCCATGTTCTTGCCCTGTCTCCCCTTCAGACCCACCAGCCTTCCTTGTATGAGACAGTATACAGCACCAGAAGTTAAAGTGCTGGCTTCTGACAGCTGGCTGCTGCTCAGTAACTAACCCTATGCACACCCTTATCCACAGCAAATATGAAGCATCCCACTCTTTTTTTCTCTAACAGGTAAGCTGCCTTGAGCAATCTCAGATTTACAGTTGGGTAAAAATGTGCAGCTGGTTGCCAGTGTAACACCTGCAGGACAGATAACCTGTAGGTTACTTTGTGCCCAACTATGACAGATCTGAAAAAAGCACTGGAGTGGAATGAATGACCTTGGGGTGGGCTGTTCCATGTTTTATTTGAATGCATTTGTCTTTCACAGGAAAACTGCCTTCTTCCTATGCTTCAGAGACTGACAAGGTGCTGGCATTAGGGGTGAGAGGGCCTAAAGGAGTTAGCACCATGCAGAATATCACTGGGCCATCTGACCCGCAGCTGGCTGGCGTGACAGACTGCAGTTCCATCAGTGCCATCTACTGCACGAGCCACACAGAGCCTCTTGTCCACCTGCCCCAGCAGGACAGCTGTGTGCACAGGGAGCTGTGCCTCTGGTTTGGAGGGAGGGCTGCTGATGCAGCACTGCATGGTGGTATCCTGGATCCGACTCCCAGATACAACAGAACAAGGTGAGGGTGCTGGCCTGCATGTTTTTGAGTGATGGTAGTTCTCCCAGGCAAAGCCGTGTGGAGGACAGACAAGCACACAGTTGGCATGCTTTGTCTTTATTGGTCTTCTGCCAAAGGTCTGAAAGAACAAGAGTGAAGGATGGGATCTGTATACTGTTTCAATTTTCACATGGGTTACTACAGTCTGTAAAAGCACATCTCTCACATCCCTGTCTCCCCTCGATATGTCAGGTGTGGGATTCCTGCAGTTGCCTCCCATCAATTCTTCCCTGGAAGACCTTCAATTCCTACACTTGCAACACCTTCTGTGTCAGTAATGGCTGATCAGCCTGGTTTGAAAACTCCTCTAGCTCTGCCTGGTGTTGGAAAAAGGCTGTAAGATTGCGTGCCATTGAGCAGCCTGTTCTCCAGGTGCAGCTCTGCCCTTTGTCCCTTTCATATTAACAGATTGGAGATAAGGAGCTTCAGATGGAAAAGGTTCTTGGGAGGATTATGACAGAAGTGTGTGTGAGAATGAAGGATGGCTTATAAAGCAAATTGGCTCTTAAGCAAATTAGCGTGAATAAAAACAGCTTAGGAACTGGTGGCATAGCAGTGGGGTGCCAAAAAGTTTAAGGAACTGGAAAGACTCAGGAGTCTGGAATCTTGCTCTTGGATAGAGCTGAGTATAGCTGCAGAAGGAACTGGGTTATTAAGTAGCTATTAATCCATCATGCACCCTTCAGCAATATGTATTCTACTGTGCATAACTACAATGAGGCAGGCTGTAGCTCCCAAAGGCTCACATTTCTGTTCAAGATAGCCAAACCTCTCCAGTGTTTTTTTTATTCTTAAAGTTGCTTGGTTTGTGACATTGGTGGTGGTCTGCTATAAAGTCTGCTCGTGGCCTTCCTCAGCAGAACAGAGGTGCATACATCAGGGAAAAGGAGTGAAAAGAGAGAAGAAGAGAAAAGCTTCTGTTCAGCTCTGAAGTCAGCACTCAGCAGCCCTTTCACATTGTCCACAGCTGCAGGAAAGCAGAGGGAAGCTGGGTCAGTAGTCTGGGGATACCCTTGGCTCTACTCCTTCCCAGCACTTTTTTTCCCTCAGTAGCCTTCCTACAGTGCAGAATGATCACTTACTTCCTGACAACCCTGCTACTTCCCAGATGGAGACTCAAACCTAAAACCCAGCAGTCTCACTCAGTCCTATGAATCCTCTTCCTAAATGAAGAGCCCTGCTGTGCTTGAGGTCCCTTTCCTCAGACTGCTGCTGCAAAGACACATCAGAATAGGCTGGCCTGCACAGGTCAGAGAGAAGAAGCACTTGCATTTTTTTGGGCTTCTGAAAGACACCCCTTGGGTTTTTCCAGGCAGAAGTGGATCTGGGCCTCAAAGCATTTGGCCTACAGTGCTTTATCAAAAGATTTGGCTTAGGGCTTCAAGGAATTTCCAACAACTGGGGTAATATGAATCTGAGACACCCTTTCCTGGCTGCTCTACAGGGCTGTGTAATAGTCATGTGGAGTGCCAGCCACTGGGTTTTTTAGGCCTTAGGCATCTCCTTTCAATATAACTGAATTAAAGATGTGTTGGTGTGGTGGAACTCCCCTGCAGCTCAGGCAGTGCCCTGAACCTGCAAGTTCTGGGCAGGTTTTACAGTTCCCAGCTGCTCAGTGCTGCAAGCACACTGCTGGTGGCAGAGAGTGAGGGGTGAGGGGCTCTACAGCCTTGGTGCTTTCTGCTGTGGGGAGGAGTGCATCCATGTGGAGCTGATCTGATGCCCGCAGAGGGGGTTATGTGTCAGAGTTTGGCTTTGTTTCCTCATGAGCAACAATTCATCATTTTTAGTTTATGATATGTAAAACTCAATTTGGCCAACTTTCATTCTTTTTATTTTCCTCAAGGATGTTTTTTTTCCTACAGAGATGATGAATTCTGCTCCTCTGGTATAACTCAGCCAGTCCAGAGTGCTGCTAGAATTGTGCCCATCTCCTAATGCTGGTAATTTGACCCGTTGGGAGATCAGAATACAAGCTGCACCTCAGAATTCAGTTTGTCAGATTTTACTTGCAAATACTAGTGGCTTCTGTCAGTCTCCTGGGAGTGAACAAGCAGGATGTATTCCAACTCAGTAGCAGGGGAATGAGGCAGACAGGTTTGCCTGAACAGCCTGCATTTCACAGACCTAGCCAAACTGTTATGCAGACTGCAGTTTGCCTTCTCAGTCCCTGGCTTTCTGAACTGCACCTTATGTTCGCTGTGCCGTCATTTGGTCTTTTTGGGTATGCAGGAATGTGGAGAGGTTTCACTGTGATGAACATCTGTGACAGTCTTGATGGTGCTTGTTACCCAACACGAAGCAGCAGAGGAGTACTGTGATTGATTTAAAACTACTTAAGTTCTGGCTAAAGAACCAAAAGTAAATAGCAGCTGTGATGTATCTGCAGGGTAGGAAAAACACTGATAATGTAGCCTGACATTTTTTTATTTCCAAACTGGCCACTTTGTATTAGGTTGTGCTATTGAGCAAAGAGACCCTTGGAGGGAGTAATAGAAGAGACAGTCAGTCTGAGAGAACTTGGTGTAGCTCATGGCATTAACAGGAGGCTGGAATGGCCTTTCCGTTACAGCTTTCTTGACCCTGGGTCTGTTGCAGAAAGGGGGTTGGACTCAGAACCTGGCACAACACCTTTTAATATCTGCTGTTTTTCTTTAGGTCTCAGAGTCCTTCATCAACTAGAGAAGAAGCAGATGAGGAAAAGGTTCATCTCCAGGGCATGGTGCAGTCTCAGCCTCCAGCAACGCTTGTCTCACCTACCAACGGTTCGTAATAGGGAACTAATCTTGAGGTTTTATGGCTCTCCTTCACTGACAGTTACCTCACTCCAGTGCACCTGTTTCAGGAAATTCTGCCTTACTCAGTGTTGTGATCTGGCCAGGTCCAGAGCCAGAAATGAATTTCTACTGAAATGCTGTTGCCTAAAATGAAGTGACAGAGAACTGTTATCACATCATCCTCCTCATGGGAGCAGCTGCTTGAGTCCTGTAGGCTGCTTAGGTTTCACTTAAAAACGCACACACAAAAACTCCCACAACAAATTTGTGCTTGTAAGGGGGCTGTTTATCAAGGAACTATTGTGATTACCTAACAGTGTCCTTAGACTGCTTGCTTAACTGATCAGAAATCAACTCTAGACCAGTACAGGTAGCTGAAGGTAATAGGGTGTGAAATAGTTAAGAATTCATTCAAGCCAGGACTGACTATGTAATCAGAAAAGAAAGCATTTAATGGGACTAACATTAACTATCACCTGACTCCTCTATCCAAGTGCCCTTTGTAGGAGCAATCTTCTGGCTTCTAAATTTCTAGCTAGCTAGCAGCAGCTTGACTGTGTTCAAGGGAGCCTGCTGAGCACTTGGTGTTAGGACCGGCTCTGAGGGATGGGAGAGGTGTCTGCTGCAGATGGGCCAGTGTGCTCCTCATCTTCTGCAGTTGGGCCTGGCAAAGCAGATCTCAGGTGCAGGTGATTATGAGACAATGCTATTAGAACATTGCTATCATGTTTCTACTCCCACAGTTGAAAAGATTTCCACAGGAAGAAGGGGAGGGAGAGGGGGGGACAATATCAAAAAGCACAGAGGGGTGTGGAATCTCAGCAGCTGTCAGGGAAAGGATGACTGGAGGAAAATAGGATCATACTGACGTAGAGAGAAGGTAAAGAAGGTTATATTCCTAAAGGAAAGGAGTTATGAGAAAGGAATGAAAACGTAAGATGAAAGGAGGGGAAAGTGACAGGAAAAAATGGAAAAAGGAAAGAAAGGAAAGTCTTACCTTTGAGATGCAGTCTCTTGTTTAACTGGGCATGTTAATTCAAGTAGGTTGGCATACAGCCATTGGCTCCATGTTATTTGGGATTGGTATTGATGGCAGCTGGTTGCTGCTGATGGAATGACTCACATTTTCTGCCTCCCCTTCCTTTTATGGCTATTAATGATTCACATTTGATGTGGGCTGCTGAGTTATACTACACCACGTTCCATCTGTATTTGGGCTCAGGAAATCACTTTCAGGCTTTTCTCCTCAGATAACTATCATGACTCTCAAAGAGAAGCCAAAAAACTGATCTGGGAGCAGACACCCTGTGGTGTGTTAAGCAAAGGAAACATTTACCTATTCCTTCCACCAGGTCTGCAGCAGCTTCTCCTTGAGATGGAAAGATGCACCCATGGAGAGCATGCAGAACAAATATGCTGCTCCACCCACCAGATGTATACACTTCATCTCAGTAAGAAAAGTTCTATCGACCCTAGCAGATTTCCCATTAGTTTGGGATGTGTGCATGTGAAAAAAGAAAAAAGTTTGTTTTCTTTAAGTGTTATTTGCTAGAGATGAACCGAAATCTTACCACCTGCAACTCTGAATTTTGTTTATTTAGAGCTTTCTTGGAAGTTACAGAGATCTGCCACCCTGTTGGCAGTGAGCTTGGAGTTAAACCTGAAAAACAGAAGTTAATAATCTGAGATTCTAACCCACTATCAACTCTAGTTGCTTCTATGGACTTGTCTGGGGTGAGGAATACAAGCAGAGCACAAGTAACCAGATCTAGTGGCTGAAGCTTAGGTAGGAGGGAAACTCAGGTAGTAGAGAGCAGGCTGGTGCCATTAGGATCACCAAAGACAGGAGTCTGTGAAGCCACAGGTGGTACCAAGCAAGAGTAGAGTAACATCATGATCAGAGGCTGGTCCAAAGATTCTGTAGCCTATGCCACGTGCCAGCCTCTGGGATGAAGAGTAAAGACTGGGCTGAAGAGGTTCATGCTGGTCAGGGTTGTGTAAATTGTGGTCTTGCAGACTAGCAGTGGTAGCAGAGAGGAATAGCTGAGGCTGCCTCACACGCCTTGTAGTAGACAAGTCAGCAGCCAGTCTTGACCTCGTTTAGTTACTCATCACTTTGGCCAGATTTATTCTTAGTCTTCTGGGGATCTCAGTGCTGTCAGCTTGCTCAGGCACAGCCTGTTAGGGGTGGACACAGGGCCGTCATAGGGCCTGAGAGCACAGATAGCTCAAAGATAGATGAGTAGCTCGTGGATGGCTGGATAGACTTTATGAGATAGAATGTCTGGAGCAGGTGATTCACAAAGAGATTACTGATAATGCCATAAGCTTTACTGTTGTATGTTGGCTCCTGAAAGCAGCCATTATAAGATGGATAGAAGAAATAAACCATGAAATACGGTGTCTCTATTTGGGATGTGCTTTGAGTAGGATCTGGCTGCTGAGAGTTTCTTTGCAGTAATACCACAGCTTTTCTTACCTCCTCTTTGATCTAGGGGACATCATTTTGACAGTGTCACCTCTGGTACCTCCTCATGTGTATGGTAACGTGATTGCAGTCTGTTCTCGTCGAGGGTTTGCTCTGCAAGGAATCAGACAGCTGCAGCTTTCACACAAGCAAGCCATTGTGCTGAGCATGACAACAAGTCAGGTACCAGACAGAATGCACTGCTTGGTTGTATAACTTGGCTTCACATTTTTGAAGCTTACTGTGTTGTAAGTTGATGTGTGAGCTGACACTTCTTTAGCAAGTGTTCTCGAGGGCACTCATCATCTCTTTACCAGCACTCGTGTTCTCTATGTTCCTGTGAGTGGCCTTCTGGTTACTTTCAGTGCTGATGGTTTGGTTTTTTTTCATTAGTAAGAAAATCCCACTAGACCTAAGCCTCTCACTGAACCTAAGCATAAACAGACTTGCTTCTACTAAAGCAAGCATTAATTTTGCCATTGATCTCAAAATAAGAAAGAACAGGCAGTTCGTAAATGTTTCAGAACTTTCAGAAATGAAAATAACAATTTCTGATCTGGAAACCTGTATTCAGAACAGTCTTTGTCTAACAGACTGATGTGTGACTGTGTGCTTCACAGTCCCTCTGGGTCTGCTTGTGGCCTTTCAGCATGAGGCAGTCCCCTAACTTAATGCATTCAGATGGCTTGCAAGAAGAGCTTTCCTATCGTCAAAAATAACCTTTTTCTTTCTCTCAAGCTCTGTGTAACACGGTAGATTTGAGTTGAATAGAGAGAAGTTGGCATTTTGACATGTCAACCTAGGAAATAAATGATCATAAATGCAAAAATACATTTGAGCTTGTACAAGAAGTCCATCTCTGTACTGTAAATCACCCAGGAATCCTGTGACGCTTTGTCTTACAGAGGGCTGTGTTCCTTCACTTCAAATGTTCACACTTAGAGTTGTTTCCTATGTTAATAAGGAAATGTTTCATTCTGCAAACTAAACTGCACAGAAGCCTTCTTTTCTGCTTGTTCTCTAATCAAGCATGAGGAAGAACACTTTCCCTGCCCATTATATCTTGTAGAATGAAAGCAATGCCTATATATGGAATGCTACAGCAAAAATGGGCAGATATCTGGGGCATGCTCCTAAACGGCTATTTCAGAAGATAGCAGCAGAAATGATTGTTTTAATGTGTTCTCTGGTGCTAAGTGTTTCAGGACTTGGGGTTCAAGATCATTTTTGAATGAGTAATTTAGAATACTACCACTTATTCTCTGCATTTATGACCATTGTGGTTTTTGTTCAGCCCAGTTGTAGAGCAAAACATTTTATGTTGTCTTTTCATGAGATTTAAGTTAAATTCCTGTGTCTCATGAAGAGATGACAAATGAACACCTACTGATACCTACTATATTAATGGAAGTTAATGTGGTTCGACTGGTGTTGCTGTGTCTTCATATGCCATCATAACTTCAATGTTTGCTTGAGCCTTGTAGTGCTTAAATCTGGATTTAGTCTTCTAATCTGGTCCTTGTTATTTCAGATTGCTCTATTTTGCCCTGGCAAGATTTCTAGTTTTCCTGAGAACAGTTCTGCACGAGGAGAGCTTTCTGCTGAGCCACACATGCGCTGTCTGGTCTTGTTGCTGAGAAAGGAGGATGCTAGTCATCATATTCTTGCATTGGTAAAAGGTAATGCTTTCAGTTCTCAAAAACCTCAGCATTTTAGAGCATTTGAACTGGAGGTTAAAAGCCTTGCCAAATTTGTTACATTGTGGGAAGATTTGAGGATGCTGGGGCCTGATAGTTTTGCCGCCTGAATCTCCAGGCCCATTTTTCTAGATCAGTCACTTCTACATATCCTACACAGCAGATGTATCTTTGTCAATTACTTGATCTTTAGCACTGAAATCCTTTTGAGTTTAGAATCATAGAATAATTTATGTTGGGGGGGGGTGTCAGAAGGTCAGTCACCCAATGTCCTGTTCAGCACAGCCTCATCAATTCAGACCAGGATGCTGTAGGCAAGTCAAGCTTTGGGGATCTGTAAGGGCAGAGATTCCACCACCTCTCTTGGTCCTCTCTTCCAATGCTTTACTCTCCACATACAGCACTGTTTTTTTCCCCTTATGTCAAAGTGGAACCTCCTCTGTTTGAATTCATGACCTTGGCCCCTTGGTTTCCCACTATACACCTTTGTAATGGGCTTGGCTTCATGTTTTCTCTTAGGTATTATTACTTCCCAGAGGAGTAGGCTGCCTGTCACTGGGCCTGAGGATATCATGCAGTCCTATCAACCACAGCCCGGAATTCTGTGTGCTTGTGACTTCCAAGCATCTGAACTGCAACTTATTTTATATGTAGAGACTGCCAAAAGAACAGACATGTAGCTGCCCCCAATCCTCTTAGTTGATTCAAACCCTGTTCTGATTCTCTGATTCAGGATGAGAGTTATTTAGTTTTCTTAAGGATAAACCAAGATTGGCCTTAAGTGGGGAAAATCACAAACAGCAGCAGTGATCAGCACAGAGCAGAGAACCCTGACCTGCCTGCTGCTTCCTGCCCTGGCAGTGGGCAAATTGCCTGCAGCAGGACGTTCCATTCCAGCATCTCTTTATTCACAGCCTGCCCTTTAGACTGCTGGGATAAGTGGGTCTCTGTAGCCTGAACAGTTCCAGAACAGCTGCTGACCCCTCCATTACACCACAGCAGCTTGCTCCTGAAGGAGGCGTTCATCCATTGCCTTTTATGATGTTTACCTCTTATAATCCATCCACAGTAGAAAAGAACATCTCAAGTTTTTGGAGGAAAAATAATAAGCTTCAAGAAGTCCTCCTCTTTTTCTTCCAAAGACCATCACAATATGTTCTGAAAAAGTATTTAGACACCATGGATTAATCATGGCAGACTAATTACAGCACCATGTCCCTCCTGCCTGCAGACCTAAGGAAAGTTGCTCACTAAAGAAAAATAGCTTCTGCTTTTTCCCTCAAAAAGTGCTGCAGATGACATTCACAGTGTTTGTTTTGCACAGCAAAATTTGCACTAGAAATATCTCTGTGGACACTGGGACAAAAAGTGTTCAGGAAGGGTAAAATATTTGCTCCTATTGTAGAGCTGTCAATTATGGTTTTTTTTTTTCCTTTGTAGAGAGATTTTGCAAATGCCTCTTTTGTACCCTCTTTGCTTCAGAAGTGATCCAGAGAGCTAGCTTATTCTGTATTCAAGAGCCTTGGAGAGGAAAGTTGTTGTTGCCACATAAGCTTTGGCTTAGCTTCTGGGAAGTGTAGGACAGCACTAGGAATTGAGTAGGGTCAAAACCATACTAAGCAGTTTTGTATGTTTAATCAATAAACCCCTGATAAGCAGTCACTTCTTTGATGTTCACCACTGCTCAATCTTCAAAGCAAAGCAAACTTAGCAGTCATTCTTGAAATGGAGCAGAGAGATAGGTGCCTACAGGAAACATTTCTGTATCAACACCATCAATTTTTGACCAAGCTTTCCTTTGCTATGTTTGAACAGGGAGCAGATAATCACAGAAGTTACAGAATCACAGCATGCTTTTGGCTGGAAGGGATCTTAAAGACCATTTAATTCCAACCCCCTGCCAAGGGCAGGGACGCCTCTCCCCAGCTCAAGCTGCTCAGGGCCTCATCCATGGCCTTGGGCACCTTCAGGGATGCAGCATCCCCAGCTCTCTGGGAAGCAGAGCCAGGGCCTCACTACCCTCTGGGTAAAGAATTTCATCCTAATATCTAACCTAAGTCTCCCTTTTTCTAGTTTAAAGCTACTACCCCTTGTCATAGCTCTACAGTTCCTGGTAAAGAGTCCCTCTCCAGCTTTTTGTAGGACCCATTTAAGTACTGGAGGGTAGCATCCTTCAGGTACTGAAAGGAGGTTTCATTTATTTTTGCCATCTGAATTTTAAAAAGCAGGTGGTTAGTTGTCAGTGGGACAAGCTCAAGTCTGTGTCAGTGCCACGTTTGGTATCTGAGGTTTGTCATCAATGTCTACAGCTAATAATCCATTTTCCATGCCATGCTGCAGTAAATTGTTGGCAGGCTTGTAGAATGGAAAACAAAGATATGTGCAAAATAACTTTAAAAATAACAAACCTTAAAAAATGTCTGAAATATTATTGTAAAACACAACCAATTGTTGTGAAACTGCACTCTATGCCAGTATGTTAGTGCACAGCCTGTGCATAGCCTGGCCCTTTGGGAAAGAATGGGAGCGATGGCTGTTAGTTTCCAGCACTTAGTACTTGTAAAAGTGCAGTTAAGATATTTTCCAGACTGGGATTTACATCTATTAACCTTACAATAGCTCTCTGGCCTCGTGGTGCTGTGTAGGATGCAGAATATTGGCCTTGCCACTGATACTGAGGGTCTGGACTCAAACAGTGGGTCCAAAATTAGAGCTATTTTTTCTTGTGGGCAACAACTTGCTTAGGACACCTACGGCAGTTCAGGAGCTGCGTAGGATATTCTGTGTGTGCATTCCTTATCTCAGTCCACTGCCTGTAGCTGAAACAAATGAGTCCTGGTCAGAAGGCAGAGGTGTCTCCAGAGAAAGCTGTGACCAGCTCTCAGCATTCAACAGCCCCCTTCCTGACTGTATGTGAATATGGGCTGGGGAAGAGGGAACGATAGAACTGCGTTTCATGAGGCAAGCTCAGTGTGACCCCATATAGATGTCTCTGTAATGCATCTGTGGTCAGATGAATCAAAATACTTGATAAGAAGCGTGGTTTTCATGTCAGACTGCATCACGGGGCTTTGTGCTCCTCACAAGCTCTTGTTTTGTGCACAGGACTGATGAATGAACTGGCACAGCAAGGCCTCCTTGGCAACAGGCAGAGCAGCTTGCCTGCCACAGCCAGGCTGGACTCCTCCATGTGCTTCCATGTGGCTCCTTACACTGAGAACTTGCTGCAGATGCTGGGTAGGTAAAGGCTGTGGGAATGCAATATTCTATCTCTTGTAAGGTCTGACAACCTTTACCAGAGGAATTCCCTGATTAAGAGCATTAGGAGAATGCTCATTCTCTACAGTAACTCATTTAGTGTTCCAGTGTCCTTCAATTGTAAAAACTCATTGAATGTCTTCTACTTCTGCAAAGCGAATGGAAGAATCCATGGAAAAGCAATATGGAAATAACTTTGAAGTAGATTAAATAATGTATTTTTACTTACATTTACATTAAATATGACCTGACAACAAGCAGTGAAGCCTTAAAATTGCCAGGATTAAAAGAATCCTACCAATGTGTATTTACTGACACAGTTCTAAAGACAAGTCAAAATATTCAAATGAGATAAATCACTCATTCAGTATGTAGAACTAGGATTTGCTGAAGTGATGCACGTAGGCAGCTGCAATTCCTTCTGCAGTTGCAGAGAAGGCACTTCTTCATTTCTCTTTACTCTGAAGCCCTCAATTTCAATGCATGCACTTCAATTCGTGTCAGTAACTCATTCATTCAAAGCTGGAAAATTGATAAGGTTTGGAAAAGCAAGTAAACTTGTTACAGGCTTATGACTCAAATGGGTTGGAGAGTCCTAGAACTACTTGTTCTATGTGCTTGGATGTTACAGTAACCAGAAGGTTATTTTGCTAACTATGGGTAATGCTGCTTATATACCACTCTTCTGGAGAAGAATTTTTTCCTTACATCCAACCTGAACCTCCCATGGCACAACTTGGAGCCATTTCCTCTAGTCTTATCTCTCCCTACAACCAAATTAACATAAATTGTGAGGGGGGGGAGGAATCCAGTGCATGTCATTCACTATTTTCTTTCATTATGAAATGCGAAGATGTGGGAATAGTTAAGTACATGGGTGTTAATCTGTACAGTTGCTTAAATATTCATGCACTTGAAACAGTATAGAATAAGCCCAGCTTTCTGATGGGACTGGGAATTCTGCAGGTTGTGTTGTTCCTGGTAGGACAATGGATATGTGCATAATACAGTGTCTCCTGCTTTTCTGTCCTCAGTTTCATGCTGTGTAATCTCCTAGAACACAAAATGAAGTATCAATTCAATGCAAAGCCAAGCCTTAGTTATCAATCTGACATTTATGCCTTAAATCATTTTGCTACAGATCTATCAACACTGTTTAACAGTGCGAATAAGGACATCAAAATTAGGGTTTGAGTATATTTGCTTTACATGCCAAAAGCAATTCCAGTTAAGGGGTGTGACTAATTAGTGAGGATTTGCTGTGATTCTGCTCCTTACATGTGTTTCTTTGTTCAGCTGTGCTGAGCTGCAGCCTCGCAGTGATGCACTGCCTAATAGAGAATTAGCCAGTTCCTTTTTGCTAAACAGGAATGGATGCTTGTTTATGGGCAGTAACTACGTTTATTTGGATGATGTCTCTGGACAGGAGGAAACTTCAGTGCAGTTCCAGACCCGTGTAACATTCCTCTGGATTTTTTCTGCAACCAAAGATTTGCTTCTGATCCTGAAATGGAGCAAGTAGTCCTGCTGACACTGGTTGGGACAGATGCTATCAGCAGTGCTGGAGAACTCCTTTGCCAGATCCTTCTTCCTGAGAGCAGTAGTCAGCATCAGAATGCAGGTGATTGCTGGCAGCTCCTGGGGGAGGCTGTAGAAGTTGGTCAGGAAAGTTGAGCCTGTCTGGCTGCTTTTATCATAGCCAGAAAGCTTTGAAAAGAAGAGATACGTATTTAAACAAATGATTTCTTCATTTACCTGCCAGAAGTGCTGAAGAATTTGTCATGGCTAGTTAGTGGGCAAGGCTGCTTTCCATTTGACACAGGCGGGCATTTTCTTCAGAGAGGGTCAAAATAGTTCCAGTATGTGCGAAGCCTTTTATGTTTTCCCTGTCTTCTGAGCAGCGAGAGAAAATGCAGCTGTGCAGGGAAGGCACAGCAACAGGAATTCGGAAGCCACAAATCCTATTATTGCTGGTCCACTGACATCCTTTGTGACCAGAAACAAGACAGCACACCTCTTAATGCCTCATTTCCTCATGCAAAGGAGGAGTAATGACACTTGTCCCGTGCATTAAATGATCACAAATGATGAGTGCTGTCACGTGCTAACAAGATGAAGATTGTATGTAATTTCATGATGCAGATTGCATTAGTGTGCAGTAATGCAGTCACTGCCCTGATAAAGGGCAGAAGTCTGGCATACTGTCTGCATTCTTATTCTATATCCTGTTCTCTTGAGGTGGGGCTGTTTAGTGAGATCTGTATCACAGTAGGCAAAGAGGAGATTCCAGCTGACTGCAACTTCCAGCAACCTGAACTCATGGACTGACCCTGTAAACATCATGGAATTGTTTGGGTTGGAAGGGATCGTTAAAGGCTGTCTGGTCCAAGTCCCCTGCAGTAAGCAGGGTCACCTACAGCTCTGTCAGGTGCTCAGAGCCTAGGCCAGCCTGACCTTTAATGTCTCCAAGGATGGGCAGCTCTGAACAGACCGTTCCACTGTTTTACCACCATTATCACACAAAAAAACTTGTTTTCTTACATCCAGTCTAAACCTCCCCTTGCAACTTTGAGACTTCTAGTCTAATCGATTAGAGCACTTGTCTCCAAAAGTACTGTGACTTTTATGAAACGTATGCTGTCAACTGATACTAGAAATATTTCCTTTGACTTGCAGAAGGACCTGATTCAGGGTTTGAGCTTCTAGGTCTCAAGTGGTTGCCCCGTCTCACTCGGCGTCAGGCAAAAGAAGTAACCCCTTTTGAGGTTGGAGATGCTTCTTGGTGGAGAAGCCTTGATACACTGATGTCTAATCCAGTCCTTGTGTGTGCGTTACGGCGGGTCAATGCCTTCCAAGCCCTTGAAGATGCATTACAGAGATTAACACAGTGCAGGGAGGAGCTAAGCGACAGTGACAGTGCTCTGCAGAGAGTAATGGCCTTGACCCCAGAGGTAGCATTCAGACAAGCCATCCTTTTCTTCACAGAGAAGGAGCTGGTAGCTGGTAAGCCATGCTTTTATTGTTTACACTGTTCTTAGATATAGGCTGTATGGGAACTTATTGAACTTGGATGAATAAATCCTTTTCTAAGTTTTTTTTTCTAAGGCACAGGAAGACTTAATTATTTGGGTTTAAATTATTCACTTGGCTATATAATCAGGGATATTAAATCTGCAGGAGTCAAGTGAGGTCATCTGCAGGTTGGCCTATTAATATAACACATGGCCTGGTTCCCTTTCTGAAGGTTTCTGGGTACTCAAATGCTTAACAGACGTCACAGGAGTTACCAGGACCAGTAAATAATATTCTTTCTGTGTATAAGAGGCCGTGATCTGTCCCATCTATGTGTGGGCATGTCATTGTCATGCTTGACTTCTTCAGTCTAGATGCCCCAAGCTTGCCCTATACTCAGGGAGATGAAGGTACTTCCAATCTACAAGAGCTGAAGCAAGCAGATTTTCTTGAACTTCTTTTTATGCTGGAACAGAGTGAACAGTTCATGAGGAATGGAGACCTCTGTTGTCAAGACTTCTCAGACTTCAATGATATATGCTAGCATTGATCTTTCAGCACTGAAAACCTGCTTGTTTCCTGCTGTACCAAGAAATGTGTAGCCCACACCCTTTAAATCATTGTGCAGACTGAGATATTATTCATACTGGATACTTTTGACCAGCAGTGCATGAGCCCCCACTGTTTTCTTCTGAAGTGGAATACATTGGATGTCACCTAAGCTCTTGGGGATGCTTCACTCCTTACCCCCAAGATAAATAGTTCTGAACCTGATGATTTCTGATTGTTCAGACACATAAATAAATGAAGATTGTGATAACACCACATATCAACTGAGAAGGAATGGTGGAGTTCCACAAATGCATTCATGCTTTGTAATTTATAGTTCTTCTCCTATCTTTTTCTGAGGAAGAAAGGTCCTTTGTTGTCAAGACAAAGTTAGATGCTTGTGTCAAACACACTGTGCTTGTGCAGTGCAGAATAACAAACTGGCTTTGCTGAGTAGGAATAAGAAAATGTGGTGGTGTCAGGAAAAAATCACTCATTCTAGTATCACAAAAGTCAGATCTGACAGTGAACTATGTGGGTGTTTTGTGTGAGTTTGGAGAGCAGAAAGAGGAAGCCTTCAAAACAGGGTGCAACAGACATCCCAAATTACTGCATAAAGCTGTAGGACTGCGTGTACTGCTATCCTTCACTGACGTTGTCTTGACACCAGAAGGCAGGATAAGAAATCCAGAACTGTGAGATTGATTTACTGAGGGGCAGTAACAATCACAATATCACCTTTCCCACCACGACACAGCTGTGTCTTCTCACTATGACTTTAGCACTCTGCACTATCACTTCTATAAGGTCACTGCATCTTTCCTCCTGTCTGTGTTGTTGAGGGAGGAGTGGAAGGGTCTTTGTGCTAGAGAACAGCTCTTCAGCATTTTGTAGCAGCTGGAAGCTCTGCCATTTCCCATGCTAAACAAGACTACTTTCCTTAGTCCCCACCTCCCAAACAGTAAAGATTCTTCATCAGTGAATCCACAAAATCACATCTTCCTTTTACAGATCCAGAACACCGTCCTACTGCCAAATACCTGCCACCACCTGGCAGGACATCCAGGGCTGGAGGTAAGGTCAGACGTGTGCACCAGTTCCCTCTTCAATAACAAAAAAAGTACTACTTTGTACTCTTAAAATAGATGGAAGAAACAATATAACTCCAAGCCCTCTGTCAGAGTCGTCAAAATAGAATGGTGAAGCTTTGGTTAGACATCATTATCCTGGGCAATTAGGAAGTAAAGGTTGGATAGCCCTGCTTTTGGTACTGGGGGTGGAAGTACTGCTGCAGAATCACCTTTATTCTGCAGTTCTTTGTGTGCCTCAACCACTTACCTGTGGCTGGTGTGGAATGTAGAAGAGAAAATCTCAGCTCTTTAGTAGCACTTTTCAGCTGTCAGCAGAAAGGATAGTGGGAGCCTATAGAGGGGTGCTGGTCTTCATTCCCCAATGACTGAGTGACAGAAATCAGAGCAGAGCACACATTTCCTAAGCCTCAGTTAGGAGCTCTGCTCTGCATTACAGTGCACCAAACCAGCAGGCGCTTCACAGATATTGGTTCTTCCAGATCACTCCACTGCTGAAGAGAGTAAGTGATACTGTGAAGATGTGAGTTAGAAGTTACAAGGCAAGGACCTCAGAGCTGCTTTCACCTTATATATTCTCTCTTAACATTTCCAGCAACATAGAATGCACCTTTTGAAAGAAAAAAAGTCTCAGTAAAAGAAAAGAAAAACTTACCTTCCAGATAAGTTGCTCTGGGAGACAGAAACACATGGATTCCAGACAGTAATAAATACGAAGGGATGGTGATTGCTTTGTTTTGGCAAGCAAATTTTGGTTTTTCTACTATCTACCTTGCACATCTCACTGGTTAAATTTGCCAGTAAGGATCAATGGGAAGAGAAGTCCAGGATTCACAATTCTCAATTCCCACATGCCTTACGTTTCCCTCACCTTTTTGGATCACTTGCAGGTTTATCATTAGACTGAAGGAAACATTTTTATGTGGGCTTTAGTTATGGCTCACTTACACCTGACTCCTTTCACACTGCTTTGCTCTCATGAGGAACCTCTGAAGTCGACCATTCCTGTCTAGGGAACATCAGGTTTCAGATCTCTGCTGCTACCTAAGTGTGTACCAGAACACACAGCCCTTCTCTGCTTCCAAGGGCAATAAGCAGTCCTGGGTTTCATGGCATTTTCCAACTTAATTGTAAAATTCTGGGAGCACGAAGGTGGCTTATAGGCATAAAATGCTATTATTTATTTATAGGCATAAAATTCAGCCGCTCCCTGAAATGGTGACTGAGAAAGAACACAAAGTGTAACCGAGTCACTGTAATTCGGTCCTTGCAGTCCTTTTCAGTGCATGCAATTGGGGTCTCTGAAGAGGGGGTAAGCACTACATCTCCCAGGATGTTCCAATACAAATGGGTTCCCAGCATGTCTGGAATCAAGCCATGCATTTCTTGGTATCACATTTTAAGATGAGCGTGTCAGAGCAGCCTTAGCTGCGTCATGTAGAGATAGTGGCACTGTTCTCAATTTACTATCCCAGATTATACATATATGTACTTACCCACATCTCTCTGCTTCTCTTGCTTAGTGGAAGAGACCCAGAGATGCCACGCAGAATCACTGTTTGCCTACTTGCATGCAGGTGAGAGAAGAGCAAATTGAGAAATGCGGTTGGATTTTGTGAACCTAACTCATGTAGATGTACCAGCCAAAAATAAGTGGAAGGATTATACCAACGTTTCCCTTGGGCTTGAATACTGGCAGTGATGCTCATTCTCTTTTCTAAGCTTGACAGGAGATCTGGTATTTGCTTCTCTTCAGTTGACACTATTTTAAGCCGTGCTCGTATATGAAGTGTTTTATATGAATAAATACGGTGCTGTGACTCAGTTTCATCATCAAATCAAAACGCATGTGGATAACTGTGAGGAGAGCTGTGGAGTCATTGGCCGTAGGAAAGGATCTAAAAATATTGTACGTATGTAACAAACACCAGGAAGATTGGGCAAGTCCAGGAGAGCTGCAGAGCAGCCGGAACCAGGGCTGGATGTGTCTGATGGCTGCCAAGCAGGCCTCCCTGGTAGCACATGGTGAGCAGGGGCCGTTCCTTGGTAGGCAGTGGTGTGTTGGTGAATGCTGGCACTTACAGTCACCGGGGAGAGAAAACCACCTCTGGCTAGCAAAGTGTCCCACCTTGGTTTAGGTGCTTGTCTTTGGGCAGACCAAGGTGGCACAGGGGATAAGGAGATCCCCTCCTGAGGTGTCTCAAGTAGCATAAATACGCAGCATGCAGTGATTCTCACGCCACAGGAATGAGGAAGCTTGCCCAGAAACACAGCAGATGGTGGGGAAAGCAGCACGAGGGCGATGCGCGTTGATGTGAGCTCCTACAGTTGATATGCGAGCAGCTGAGTGGATCTGAGTGCCTCACTCTGCTTGCAGGCCGTTGCTATGGCATTTACATCTTTCCGCTCAAGAAATACGTGGAAATGAAACCATCAGTTCTTCATTAGGAGGCCTTTGTGTAGGATAAGGGTTGAGTTTTCATGCCAGATGGGGTCAGTATCCTGGCTTTTTATTTTTGATCCCCTATTTCTCTGTCATTGAATCACCAACATGCTTCTTGCTAATTGAAAATATCCGTAAGCACCGAATTTCATGCAGTACTGTTGATGCTTCATTGCATCAACATCTGTATAATTAGTAATGGGGTGTACAGGAAACATGAAATGGTGCTTTATGTACACAAACAGATCATCGTGCATCAGTTTTAACAGCTTGCAGTACTGCTACCTCATGCTTCATCTAATTGACGTGGGTAGGAACTGGCAGTTAGTGGGTCCTGGCTGACTGCTCCCAACATTGTGGTGGACAATAAATCTTCAAGGGTGTCATCAAGACAAAACCTTAACTACAGTCCCAATAACACAGGGGCTTAGATTTAATACAGCACTTCAGATTGGTGAAGCTAATGATTTGAAAATGCTATCATTTAAAGGTGAGATTAGGTGTTTCCTGCCTTTGGAGAGGTTTGGTGCCACCAGACAGTCAAACTATCGTGGTCCATTTTGTTTCGCTTCTGTAGCGTATGGCTGGCAGGTTTGCTGGGGACATTTTATCAAAAGCCAAACCTTTTTGCTGAAATTTCAATTTTAGATGACATGATCCCTCTTATAATAAGGGTTACAACATCAGCTGGGATCTGTCACACTGTTAATGCCTCCCTGAAACGTAGCTCTAACAGAGAGGTGCAGAACTCTGAGAGATGAAACCATGAGGAATGAGAACAAAATAACCGCTGAAGGATTTCATCGTGGAATCACTGAATTGCTCAGTTTGGAAAAGACCTTCAGGATCATAAAGTCCAACCTCAACCCACCCGTACTGCCCTAACAGCCCCCCACGGCATCGTGGCCCCGAGCACCACATCCAAACGGATTTTAAACACACTCAAGGATGAAGTGAAGAATGTTTTATCCTGCTTAAAGCGTTCACACACAGCATGAAGGAAGGAGTCTCGTGCTGCAGACCTGCCAGGTAGAACTTTTGGATTTGTTGAGCAGGCTTCCTGGAAAAGGTCTACAAGCCCAGACTGCTGTAGATCGTTTATACGTATATATATATATATATACACACACACACAGCTTTTTTACAATCTTGTTTAATTCAAATTCCTATGAACTTCATGCCAGTTTTCTTCTATAGGCGCCTGTCCTGGCTCATACACAGAGTTATCTGTTTTGTCTGTGCTTTTAAGAGCAGCTTTGGGTTTCACCAGTGTGCTTTGTTACAGGAGCCCAGATCCTCTGCACCGTGCTGCTGATCAAACCTGGTGCCTGGAGCCATCATCTTGCAAGGATCCTCCGAAAGCTTGACCTAGAAAAATTCACTGTGGTTGGGATGAAACACGTACAGCTGGAGCCAGACATCGCCTTAGGACTCCTTTCTTCTGAAACAAAACAGGTTTGTTATGAACCTGGCCGTTCTGTGGTCGTGTTTAGGGTTAGAATGGGAAAATATGTTTGCTAGTGAGTAATCCATTCCTGAAAGAGCAAAAACTCCCATCCGGGATTTAGTGGTTATTGTTAGAAGTGAGCTATATAGAACAATCAGATCTGTACAATACCAGGCACAAAGCAAGCTGACATGCTGACAGTTTCTTTTATCGTTCGCCATAAAGAAACAGACCTGGTTTCTCTAAAACAAAAGTTCAGAGGATCTGGGAGCTGCAGACCTCCCAGGAACATTAAATTGCTAATTTATAGTGCTCACTCTTAACTGCAGAACAGGAGTCCCCTGTTTCTTCCCTGCAGTCAATCCAGGTAGAGCATCGTTCAGAGTGTGCTGTGCTCTGCCCATGTGCCTCATTTTCCTTCTGTGTGTTTAAATGTGGGAGCTGGGAAACCTTCTTTGTGCTGCCAGGGCATATGTACCTCTAGAGCCGGGTTACATTTTGGTACTACATCACATATGCAGTGGAGGCTTTGTTCCAGAAGCCTGTGTTCAAGAGCCTGTAAGAATGACCTGCAAACAGAGAAAATGGGGTTGCTGTTATTTCTGCTGTCTGATAGACAGTGAGGAGGGATTTAAACCTTGGGGTGTTTAGGGGGGTTTGTCAGCTAAAGATAGACTTGTCTGCTCTTCTGTAGCACTGGGAATTCATTCATCGCCCAACGTGGAAAATACTCATCTGTTATCATCTCAGAATAAAGGTATTGTGGAAGTCAGGAAATGGAAAGCTGAGCATTGCAGAGGAGTTAGATTCCTTTTCTTGAAAAACAAAATCCTTGTTAGCTGATTGCTTTCCTGAAGACACTTAACCAGTTAACTTTTATAGAAAGCAAGCCTTTATTATGGATATTGCTCTTGAGTTAAGTTGGAAGAGTTTAAAGCACACAGTGTAGAAATCATTAATAGATTCTAGAAGAAGACTGGGAACGTCTTCAGACAGGGCTCCAACGTCACCATCCATCAGCAAAGATCATTACTTTCTGCATGATAGCAGTGGAATGGGGCAGAAGCACCTGGTTTTTAATTATTCACAGATCTCTGCTGAGGGGGGGACAGTGGCCACTAGAATTGCTGAGGAGGTATTTCCAATAAGGTTCTTAATTGCACAACTAAACACAAAAATACTTAGACCATCGTCTGAAACAGAAGGCATTGCACGAAAGCTAAATGTCAACCTCAGGGAGAAATGTAGACATCCATAGGATACATTTGAAGGGAGGTTATTTCAGGAAAAAATTCTCTTGTTTTCAGAGTTCCCAAACTGAGTGGAGTGGCTGTTGTGCATTGATTCAGTTTCCTTGGAGAGTTGGTGGCTGAGTTTAAGAATTGCAGAGTGTTGGGCTTTTGTCCATGGAAAAAAGCAGGGCTTGAAAGTGCACAAATACTGATGATAGGCTGCTTTTAGCAATGAGGAATGGATGGTAGGAAATGTTTTCTGCTGTATGGAGGCTCCTCTTCATTTTTAGAACATACCCAAAGTCTTTCATCACACAGGGCTGAGCTCCCAAGGTAAGCAGAGAGATGGTGTCAGATGAGGGGTTTGTTCACTATAAGCAATGCCAGCATCTCCTTCCTCTTTCAAATGTGTGCCTTACCTGCACATTGGCCCATATCCTCAGCAACATGCTGTCAGACATCACTGCTTTTTCAACTGCAATGCTAGCATTTAGCTTCTAAGCAGCTTCTGGCCTTTGGCCTGCAGTAAATAATGGGCTGATGAGGTTACCCAATCACAGGAGATGCAGCAATGCTTTTTACCTGAAAGCTAATGATGATGATAATAAAAACAAAGGTCAGCTAAATAGAGCAGACATTGCCTTCTCAGCTTTTACCATGACCCAAGAGCGTTAAGACTGTGAGAAGCAACTGCTCCAGAGGCAGTTCTGCTATGGAGGTTTTCCTTTCTGCATTTATTCAGCAGATCCCAAACTCACAGCTGTGGCTGCTAGCTAGGAAGTCTGATTGTACAGCAGGGCTGATCTGCTGCCCTTGGATTACCTGCTCTGACTGCCCATAGCAAGTCCCCGGACTCAGTAACATGATGGATTCCCTCCAGCCTTGCCTTGAGAGTCTGATGCTGGAAGCAGAACAGTTCTGCTGTTTTTAATCCTGTAGTCCTGTGGAGCCAGCGCTCAGCTGGAACTTCCTCTCTGTATGCATCAACAAAATTGCTCCCTGAATTCCAGGCAGCTGCACACGTGCCACCTCGCTGCAGCTGTTTGGTTTGAGGCTGGTGCAGAGGCATGGTTTGGCTGGCAGCGCCCTGCCCGGACCTGGGGGTGCAGCACAGGGAGAGAAGTCACCTTGTCTCACTGACACCATTCTAGCCATCAGAAACAACATCATCATTAACCTGAAGCCTGCTCGTTTCCCAGGGAAAAGCTGAAAGAAGGGATACAGAGACAGCAGAGATTGTTACATAAACTTAAAGCACTCTGTAGGGTCTGGGACAAAACAATTTCATTTGTTGCATTCTTTTTAACAGAAACCACCTCTGAACATTTTCTTTTGCAGGTGTGTGAGGTGGAGTTAGATGAAATGTTGTATCTACAGCTTTGGGAAGTTTGCATGGAGACGTCATCAGTGTTCTGTGTCTCCCCAGCAGAAGTCCTGATGACGTCTTAGTAAAGTGGATTATGTGCATATATTTTACACTATCAAAGTTTTCCAAGCCTAAAGGGCTTACTTAGCATTATACAGAACTGAATTAATGTCACACATTTGCAGTATGCTGTGACATGTGGATGTCTGAGCCCTCATCACAGCACAGCTCTGAAACTTCCCTCTGTGTTCCTCCAGCACAGCTGTCCCTGCTCCCCTTTGTCTGTGTTCCTATGGGCTGGGATCTCACAAATATCACAGGTTGTATCAGACCTCTTATCTCAATAACCAGCTTAAGAATGGGGCATCTCAGATCATTCCGCATTTCCAGATACAGAGGAGAAGATTGGGATTGAGCCAATGATTTTTCCTTTATAGCCTGCTTACAAAAAGGCAGTTTAGGGGGAATGTGAGTGAGAGAAGATTTGGGTCAAAGTCAGTGAATGGCTTCATAGGATAGAAAAACAAAAGATGCCTCAAAGTGTTTTATTTTCATATTTTTGAAAGAAAGGATGGGATTTTCTTTTGGAAATGTTTTATCTTGAGAATTGCCATTCTCTGGTGCTTTGAAAAGATTAAAAAAGAGAGGAATGAAAACCTTTGGGGAACTGAATGATGCGATTCAGCTGAATCAAGCAAGAGTTTTTCCTCCAGCTTTTAATTTCTTCACCAATGGCTTTAAAAGTAAAAAAACCATAGCTTGGTTTAGCCAGCAAGCTGCAGATGCTGTTGTGTGTATGCACAGTGCTGGCTGAGATACTCTGCATGCTGGCATTGCTGCACTTGGTCACTTGGAGGGCAGGGAGGCAGACCTGGGTGCTTCTGCCACTTCTTTAGGATGAAGGGCTCTGAAAGAGCCTATAGCTGCTGCTGTGGATCTCACATTTAATGGAAACATCTGCAAAGAAGCTGGCTCTGCAAGGCTTTGTTCAATGAGAATAGCAGGGTCCTGGACTGCTTTGCTCCTTAGCCACCTTCTGCCCTGGGCTCTCGCTGTCTTTCTCAAGAGTTCTCACTCGTTATGTCCATCCCTGGCCAACAAATCACTCTCTTGTCACTAGTGCAATGAGTGCTAGTGCTTATTAACACTCATCCTGAATTAAAGATCTCAGGATCCTGCGGCCTGCACAGCTAGGTGAGGAATCTCTTTGCTCAGGGTGAACTGGCAACCTTTGTAAAGGAAAAAAATGGTAGAGAAATTTGCAATGGAGCACACATCATACCAGGGGGAAAGCCAGGAGTTGAGCTGCTTTCTTTCAGCTCCAGTCCAGTGCCCTGTCCTGAGCATCCTTGTTTAAAGCTCACTGTTTCAGTAGCACTGATCCCATCTAGTGTATGAAATTCTGCCAGCCAGACTCACAGCACGGTGTGTATTGGGGCAGTGGGGGGCACTGCTTTCATGAAACTGAGAAAGAAAATTCTGCTATGTCTTCTTACCTAAGCAGAAGAACTAAATGTGGTTCCTTATCCTAGAACGTATACATGACCATGATGATATTTCTACTGTCCATCACTTTCCTACCCATATGTCACACTGAAGGTGCTGTGAAAAGGGCATCCCACAGATCAGTGGTTGAGCACTGGGCACTGAACTTCAGAGAGACTTCATTTGTAGTGGGTAAGGACAAATGGCAGCTCCAGCTCTGCTGTCTGTGTTCCAGATGGGAGAACAAGTCACAGCACAAGGCTTCTTTTCCTCTTAGGAACAGGATTTTGTTTCCTTTCTTACTGTGGGGATTTTAGGATATTACTGCAGAAGTTGTGAAAGCTGCTATGGCTAAAATACGAGCTCAGTGCTGAACTTTTCTTCATTCCGTGCGTGCCCAAGGTGGGAACTGGGCCTCCCATTTCCTGGTGAATGGCACAGCAGGTACACGAGTTGGTGGCCATTGCATGTGCTCTGGAAGCTGTGCGTGCAGTGCCCACTAGCATGAATGTTGCAAAGGGAAGAGAAAGCAAGGAATAATGTCAGGTCTGTTTGCTTCAGAGGTGGTTTGAGCCAGAGGGTTGGGATCCAGCACTCATCTACTGCATTTATTGTAATCTGTTCCCTCTCTGCTGTTTCTTTCCAGGATCCTGCTGTTCTAGAAGCTCACTGTACCTACCTTACCTCAGGCACTTCTCTTGTGCTGTGTCTTCAGAGACCAAATGCTGTGAAGAAATTGATCGACATTCTGGGGCCAGAGGACCCTCAAGTAGCCCAAGCACTAAATCCATGCTTCTGGAGGGCTCAGTATGGCATCAGCACTGTCCAAAATGCATTTTATGGTAGGTTTTTGTGAAGGCTCAGATAAGCTAATGGTAAAAACGTAATGTACTGTTACCCTCCTGCACTGTCAGCACAGATCCAGCCTTGGCAGGCAGTAGTGACCATTATTCCCTAGAAAGTTTTGATTGTGTTTTTGGTGGCTGACCTGAGTACATCTCGTGCTATGAAATATTGCCCCAGAAGATACATCAAAAAGTTATCTTCTCAGAACAGCCCCACATCTGTCTTCCATCAGAACAGATTTCTTTTAATCTCTTCCCTGCGTGGTCATTTTGTGATTTTAGCTTGGTTATTTTGTACTTATCCCCAAGAACCCATTTGTCTCCATGCTTCTGACTCTCTTCCTGGTAACTATATAACTCGCTAGCCATCTCTCACAGAGGGATAAAAGACTCCAGGATACCAAGTTCCTGTAGTGTCTCAAAACATTAATGGCTGGCTAGAGGGAGGTGATCAAAAACTACTCCCACTGAGGAGAGCAGGTAAACTCAGCTGTTTTCCATTCTGAGAGGCTCTTGCCAGCTGACACATCAGCTAGTCAGCATCCTTGATGCTGCACCAGCCACAGTTCCTCCACCAGCAGCAGGAGGAACGAGGATGCTGCCATGATTGGAACAGGAAACAGCTGAGAGTGCAGGTGAAGGAGGGGAGAATGAGAAGGAGTGCTGAAGAGAACCAAGGATATCATAATGGGGGATCTGGGCTGTTTCGATAAGGAGGAGCAAGGATGTCATTCAGAAATTCATAAGGAATTAAGCGTTATTAATTGACAGCTCATTAGTAGTTTGTTTTTCTCAATATTGTGCTGGATGTAGTTAAAGGAGCATAAAAATAACACAATCAATAATTTCCATAAAAACAGTTGAGCTAGCAGAGACTGGATGCTTTTGGTTTCCAAAAGAAGTTTCCTGTCAAGATCCACTGGATTAATTGGTGCTCTCTATTACACTCTGTATTGTACTCCCTCTTTTTGTCCATATTGTGGTCTTCTGAGGAGAACTCACAATCAAGAGCCCCCCACATGTAGCTGTGGGAAGAGAATCAACTCCTTGATGTAGAGTTACTTTTTGTCAGATACAATCATAGTCCTTAGGACCAAGACTAAACCAAGAGAGATCTCCCACCACAATTACTCATAGGTTCTCATTTGTGGGAGTGACAGGAGGGCAGGTCTACCTACATAAGAGATGCTCGAGGCTTCTCAGCCAGTACTTTTCCACTATACCCCTGCTTCTTTTGCTCTTAAGATTAATGGATTGTCTTCCTGGGTTGCCTTGAGAATGAGAACTCATCAGTTATGGGTAATATATACCCCAACTTAATATACCCACGCAACACCTGGAGCTTCCCTAGCACAATTCTTCTAAAGATTAGTTTATATCAGCAAGGGAAGCTGACTCTCAGCCTGTCTCTCACTCAGAGGTTACAGAGAGCTGTGTGTTAAGGAAGGCCTCGGATGTTTTCTGAGAGATTCCCTTCAGATCCCTGCTTCCTTCCCCGACTGGGCTAGGCACAGAACTGAGCTGGTTGGCTCCCACCTGCCTGCAGAGACCAGACTGTGCATTAGCATCCCAGCTCTGCGCGTGGCTCACAAAGCCTTAATTGCACACATTCAAGGAAAACGGTTGCAGCTGTAGCTTATGCACACAGCAACTCAAACCATGAATCTGATCCAGCTGCTACGCCAAGGAGGAGCCTGTCCTTAAGGACCCTCAATGCCTCGCATCTCCTAGAGTTTGTCCTCCAAAAAGGAAGAAATATTTGTGTCCAAGTTAAGCAGGAAACGTCGTCAGTGCACAAGTGGTCATCTGGGGGACAGTGGAAGAGCTGCTTTCCTCGCAGAGAGTGCCGTGTTTCTTTGGTTTTGCTCCAGCTGAGGAAGGTCTCTAGCCTGTGCCATTGTGCTGAAGTGCAGCAAACTCCAGCTGTGTTTCCTCTGGAAGGGACTAGAGAAGTTCTGGTAGGATGAAGGCCAGGTTTGGTGATAACAGTCAAACCAAGTAAAGCAGTTCTAATATTCTGAGGCTCAGATGTAGAGGTAACCCTGCATTCCTTCCATCTCTCCAGTATGTTATGAAATCACTGTGCAGTGCTTTTTCTCAAGCCCAAAGAGCTTCTTATACAGCATTACACCTTGAGAAAAGTAAGAGTAAAACGTTGCTAAGAGTAGCATTGGGAACATTTGTGTCCCCTTTGTAATGGCACCAGTGATTTAAACAGGGAAGGTTTGACACAGAGGTACATAAAGCACACAGCATGACTTATACACCAGTGACATATACAATCTCAGGGCTGTAAACTACTGTTAAGCACTCTGGCTATGTGATCTTAGAATTATGGCTGCCCACGCAGGGCTGAGTGCTCTAGGAGTTGTAAGGCACCATTTTTTTTTAAATGCACAGTTTGCAGAAGTGATTTATTTAATATTTCAGAATAGATTTGCCTTTTGTGTATTTGTATCCCAGCAGTGTGGATCCATGCCGGCACGCTGACAGTCTGTCTGAACTCCGCTTATTTAGAAATAGCTTTTCCTTCTCAAACGTTTTCCACTCACAAACCTCAAAACCTTCTGAGCAGTGGTTTCTAACACTGTGACTTTATGGAGAAATACTCAGCTGCTGAGCTGGAGGGACCTGTAAGTCACTGAGTTCAGTTAATCTATTTCCTCTCATAAGCATTCACCCGAATTTGGGTTGCTGTTAAAGAACTTCTCAGCTGGAAATTTTCATACGCTTTCGATTCTAAATGCAGTCATGCACAGATTGTATCTGTTTGCTCTTGTGCCAGTGCATGTACTGCAAGTAGTTTTCCCATCTCTGACCTCTTCACCTTGCTGTATTCCTTCTTAGCTTTGTGTTACGTTGGGTTAATCAGGCAGAGGGCTTTAGTTCAGACTCTTCAGATGATTCCCCGCTCCTTCTCTGACCTTCACATTCATTCTTCGTACCTCTTCCAGTCTCAGTCTGCTTTTCAGGACTACAGGTGAACGGTGCAATGCACTGCTGTCAGTAGTGTCTCATACTAATCTTCTTTCTTTTGCTCTGCTGTACAGGAGTCACCAACATGGTAGGGCTTACATTATTCTAATGAAGTACAGCTGGTTTTAGTAACCCGTAGCTCCGTTCCCCACGACTAGCCTGACATGATCCAAGAGCATGGGGAGAACAGGGGGTTAGACGTGGTGTTACTGACTCCTTTATATGATTCCCTTGACTACACTGTTAGGAAATAGAGGGAGCCTTATTTACGTGGAGGACAAGGTGAGTGATAATGGAGCAGAATCAAAATACCAAAAACGCAGTGGAATTATTCTAAATATAATGGTTCTAAATGTTTGCTGTTACTATACAGAACAGCTGGCCTTTAAAGCAATTACTTCAGTAAGTTGCACGCCATCAATCTTTCAGGGGGATGAGTGCGAGTCCAGAGAATGTTTAATTCATGCCCTGAAAGAATCTTCTCATTGTATTTATCTCTCAGGCTCCAAATCCTACCAAATATCTGTGCGGGACATGAAGCTGTTTTTCCCAGAAGGTCTGTGCTGCGCCGAGTGTCAGACACTGCAGGAGGAAGAGGTAGGATTCTGCCCTTTTCTCAAGGGTCTCCTGCTGTGTCAGAGCCATGGCTTTGGTCCTGCTAGCCCTTGATTTCCTTCCTCTTACACTTTAGGTAATGCTTTCTTGCTGTGTTTCACCGGCTGCCGAGATTTCCTTCTCCTCTGGATGTCCCTGCCACGATGTGCTAACTTTGTATTGACCCAGACACTCTCAGAGGAAAAGTGCTTTTTCAGATGCATTTGTTCAGTGACCTGTGCTATAAATTCAGGAAGGCTCCGGGCTGTTGCTTTAGAAGCCAAGTTCCTACACTGAGCCAGCATCGCTTTGGAAGCAGGTCATGGGGAACAACACCACCATCACCCATGATAGTTTAGGCACAGCTGACCCACAGGCTGATTGTTACCAGCTTTTCACATGTAGCGTTCAGCAACTGAGATGAAGTGAGACAGCTAATAAAAGGACTCGCTGGCTGCTGAACGTATCCCGTGTGTGCACATGCTCCTGGTGTGCAGCACTGCCCCATGGTGTGAGAAGGGTACTGGCCCACATAACCTGCCAACAGAGGTACCAACTCACAGCACTGTAAAGACAGAGCTGTCTCCAATTGGACTCTCCTTGCTGTAAGTCACAGGCACAGTTTGCTGCTGGATGCCCACATCTTCCCCTGCCTGTTGAAGGCATAAAGCCCCAGATTCTTGCCTCCTGTATTGTTGGCAGTGCCGAGAAGCCTACCAGCACTTGTACAGCCAGCTCTGCTCTTCTGGCCCTTCACGCAGTGTAGATGCTGGTCTCTGCTTTGAAGTACCCTAATTTGCCAATGGCTAAAATGAAATGGTCGGTCTTTCCTCTTCAGCTAGTTTTGTACTAGCTAATCACTAGTTGACCACTCTGCTCGGCTTCTTCTCAAAATCAGAGAGTCTGAAGTGCTGAGGTTTGCCCACAAAGGGATGGGATCAAGTAGCAGTTCCCCCTTTGAAGAGCTCCACGATGTGGCCATCCTTCCTCTGTGACTCAGTCTAGAATATCAGGACTGCACTGTCCTGGGACGCATGGCTGTGACAATTTGTTCCATGACAGAAGGGAGCTGCTACACACTACTTAGACACTGGGTAAAGACTTGGGGTCCTTGAGTTTCTGGCCTTGAAGAGCTGGGAATGGAGACCTTAGAAAGATGTCTGGATGCAAGATACCACACTTAGTTAAGTCCCAATAAGAAAGAATGCATGCAAAATGTTCTTTTATCTCCAGACAACCAGGTGTTTTCTAGGCTGGTAATTACAGGAGCACACAGCACCAACAAAACCTTCACAGCTTGTCTGAATCAATACTTGAGAAGTGCTGTCCTTCCTGATTAGGTGGCAGTGCTCACATGACTTGCCTCTCTCTCTCTCCCTCCCCTCCCCTTCTTGCTTCCTGCAGATCTATAACCTGAAATGTGACCCCATAGTCAGTGTGGAAATCAGCAAGCAGCGCAAAATCATAAAAGGTGGAACAGGAGGGAAGCTCAGTTTACTGGGCTCTGGGCAACCACGCGATCTTGGTAAGGAAATGCATAACTCTTGTTGTAGATTGAGGCTGTTGTTGATTAATTGGATGGCAAGACAAACCATCTGGTGGCAGCAAGATTTGGTATTGACGTCCTTTCAGAAGGGAGCGACAACTCTGAGCTACAACGAACAGCTCTGGTGGAGTCCAGCCAGTTAACTCTTTGCCTGCTGGGCCTTTCTGTCACCACTTCTTTTATGGGTTTAAACATAGGGCTGATGAGAAGTGCTGATCTTGTCACCAGCAGAAGAAAAAGCACTGTCAGCACAGATAACATAAGCAACAGCTGAACTATTACTGTGTGTTTTGCCACAGTGGTTTGTGTGTCCATTCAAAGCTCAGGAGCGACCAAGGCACCGCAGTGATGAGCGACAGGGAGACCTTTTGTTCTGGCTGTAAATAAGCAGCAGTTTGTGCATGGAGTGCTTTTGGCAGCATGGGATTCCATCTCTTGGGAGTGGGTCTGAGATCTCGTTGGGTTCCCACAAGCTGCTGGATGTCTGCCAGCTAAAAAGAACTTCCAGTTACTGCTGGTCTGAGTTTGTTTTTGAGTCAGAACCTCAGCAGCAGGCCTGTCAGCTCCCTCAGATGTTGGTAGTTTCTCTGGTTCTTTTCTGCTGACTGTTCTTGATAGGTGTGAATACGATGCAGGTTGTGATGCTCTGCCTTTTATTGCCAGGAGATGTAACTCTTATATAGATGCTTCCGTGTTGGGATCCTGTGGGCTGATCCCAAGCCTTTATACCAAAGTGGTGACCAGGCAAAGTATCCCTGTGGTATTTACAGGGAGCAAAAGTGTTTGGAATTGTGTCCTCTGAAGGAGGAATTATCAGTAGGTTCTTTCCATTGCCTTCTGTTGGCTCTGGGCTGTGCCCTGCACATACTTCATGATCCTGGCAAACGATCCTCACCTGAGTCAGGCCATATCTCCTCCTTTTCTTGTGCTCCACGCTGATACATCAGAGGTTGGCTGTGTGAAGGTTTAAGACTAAACTGTTGGCTGGGCTGAGGTCTATCTTGCAACATTTCTGCCATTCCTAAGCCAGTGTATGAACCCTGAAACAAGAGTAATAATAACACTGCAGAGCTGCTTGTGGAAATAGCGTGAGTGTTCTGCAGGCTCTGTATGGCTGAATCTGGGAAGCAAATCTCAAAGTATGTGCCCTCAATTTCCTGCTTTGTGAGAATCTCTTTGCTTTGAAGATTTCTGAGCAGAGTGAAAAGGAAACCAGTGTACAGCCCTGATGTGTTTGTGTCTCAGAAAATGTTTTTCAAAGAGCTGCTGTCCTGGAAAAGCAAGCACACGTGATGCCTGGGCTGTCAGGCACAATACAGTGAGTGCTGCCAGCAAGCCAGACACATCATTCACTTCGTGGCCTCCTCTTGGACGCTAGAGGTAGCTCTTGCACACGAGGAAACGTCTCCTTTTGGCAAATAATGATCACAAAGCCTAACGGACAGACAGATTTATCGTGGGGAAAATATGAAGTGCATTAAATCTTATGTATGTTGCTGAGAATTACATTTTGGATTATGAAAGCAGCTGGATTAACAGATTTCTTTGCTTGGGAGAAAGTAAGTGGAATAACACCTCCCATAGCAAACCCACAGCTGTCCTTGCCTGACTCCTGGAATGGGGTCACTCCTGCTGCCTGGTGATCTCCAGATACACGCAGGCACACAGCATTTTGGGATGAGCAGCCACACCTGCAAACATCCCAAATGACATAATAATGCCTCTGGTCTCCTGCTTACGTGTTTGTGGTGGTGAGGGTTAGCAGTGGAAGGGGGTCGATGTAAAGCATCTGCTGTGTTTTCATCTTTTCCCATCAGATCGGCCGCTGCTCGGTAACCTCTGCCAAACCACCTGCCTCATCCTGCCGGCGATAATCCTCCGGGGCTCAGACCCCCCTTATGTTGAACTGCTCCATCAGCTCACTGGCAAAGGTTTCACGGTGACTGGAGTGCGCCTCACTGTGCTGGATGCACCACAGGCTCACTGCATCTCAGAGATACTGAGCAGAGCCAAGTGCGGGGTGGCAGCAAAGGTATGGAGTCTGGATTTACGCTTTGCTTCCTTCCCCGTGGAAGAAGAGCCATTTGATGCAGTGCTGTTCTAGCTCTGGGTAAACCAGCTTTAGCACAGCACTGCAATCTGATCTCTTATGCACTAGTAAGTAATTTGGGCAGTGTGCCTTGCCAGCTTCTCCCTACTTTGTGTTCCTGTATCTCCATTAACTCACAGACACCTGAACTTGACATCGTGATGTGCAAACATAACCTTACTGTGAATGCTAAATCCCCTTTAGACATTTTCTTCCATTCACCTCACAGTGCACAGTTGCTGCTGTTATGTATGTTCTGCTGTTGTATCTTGTCTTGTTCTTCCCGATAAATACAGTTTCTATTTCCTTTTCTGTAATCACACTCCATTAATCCTCCTCTACGATGCTAAATAACCCTTCTGCTTTTTGGATGGTGCCCTGGAGTTCTGGGCAGAGATTTCATTTCATCTCTCGTTCTGCTGGTGATGACAACTCGCACTGCAGTCCAGCATGGGGTTTAAGCAAGTGCTCACGGGGTGTAAGCACAAGGTTTGCTTCTGGGGCGAGCCAGTACTTTGCTTTACAGCTGTTTTTCTCTTTATGCTTGGTATAAGATAAACCCACCATTCCAGGAACCTTGCTAGAGCAAAGCAGTAAGGGGGAATGTGCAAGAAAACATTGTCAGGAGCAGACAGTAATCAACAGGGGGAGCTACTTAAACTGGCAGTAGCAATCAACAAAGGGCTGTCAGAGGCATGCAGCAGCTCCAGTGAAGAAATAAAATCATTTCAGTTTCCAGCCCATCAGTACTTATGAGTGTCTTAGGTGCAACCTATAATAAAGCAGGTTAGATCTTTTCAGGTTGTGATTTTTGAAACTGACAGCATCCCTTTGAAGTACATCTGTACAGAATAGCAATTACATCCAGCATCCAATTAGTCTGAGCACTGCTTTCTCCCCCTGCAGCTCCCCCGAGGATGCCGTCCCTGCGCACATCTCTCCAGGAAGGACAAAGCCCAGGGGTGCGTGGGAAGGAGAGGGCAGCACGGCCCTGCTCCCCTGCTGGCCATGCAAACACGTCCTCCTGTCAGAGATGAATGGCTGTGGGCAGAGCTGGCGTGCATCCACCAGGGACTGGCACTGCTGAGCCAAAGGCAAACGTTTACAGCATCTGCTTTCCCTTGCCAGCAGGGCGATGGGCTCCTCCAAGTGAGGAGTGATTCTGCTGCGGTGTCTCAGGCATTTGCAGTTATGTCCACGTTCCTGCTTCCAGCAGAATTAGTGACTGAGTATCACACCCAAGACCCAGCTTATTTTCACTCTGAGAGGAGAGAGCAGCAATAACAGCATGCCATAGGAAGGGGTGAACCGCCAGTTCAGACGTGATACTCCTTCAGCGTGAGCCTCTGCTGCTCTCCTTCCTCCCCTCACACAGCAGTTATCTCTGCTGTCAGCAGCTCATCAGTGAGGCTTACAGCCTTATCTAAGCAGAAAGCAAACCAAGGCTGTGCTCTTCTCTCTCTCAGTGCTCCCTCTTAATGGATGGTTTGTGCCTGGTGGTAGCAGCAGAGCGAGACAGCGCAGTCATTGGCTTCGACTCCCTGCTGGACAGGTAAGTGAGGTACAATAACACTTTAACAGCACTTTTTCACCACTGCCTCATTTCTCTACCAGAGGGCGTGTGATCCAAACCAGGACAGCTGGCTGCTCTGTAATTCACTTGTGGTTTGGACTCCCACAGTGTTCAGTGCCACTCAAAGGCAACGTGTTCCTCTGAAGGAGGGCACGTCACAGGCACAAGGGATGGTTGGGCTGAGTGGTCCTAGTTATCTTTCCAGCCTCAATGATTCTATGATTGTTTTAAGTCATGTTGTTTTCAACGTACCGACACGTCAGAGTGCTCCTTAGGCTGAAGTCACGCTCAGGATGCTAGATAGTGAGGTGTATGCTTTGTTAAGGGCTCAGAGTGTCTGTAAGGCTTGGCAGCATGGTTCCAAAATGCAGGGAATTCTCTGAGATAAGGGCTCACGTTGGGAATAGACCTGCTGAATCGATATAATTCCTAGGAGAAATATCTTAGCAGATTCTGTTTGCTATGAAGAAAAAAAAATTGTTTAAAATAAACGCCAGAGAGCAAAATCAGAAATCAGCCTCGTGAATAAATCACCAGAAACGCTGGATTTATGAGCCTGATAAAACAAACAGAACTCCTCTACAGGGACTGATTAGTGAAGCAGGCTGATTATCAGGCCAATTAACCCACTGCTTCCCAGAGGGAAAGTTTCCATGCACAGGGGGTGGTATTTAGGAACGAAGAGAGCCTCCAGGAGCCCCAGAGATCACTGCTGGGGAGGTTCTAGGAGAGGGCTGTCAGTGGGGCCAGGAGGCAGCACAGCATCCCCCCCCTCTTTGTTTTGCTGTCGGAGTCTGGGTGCGACCTGCAGCACAGCACTTCTGCCTGCTGTAGGTTTACCTTGGCCTGTTGATGTGTGCGTGCATCCTGGAGGCACCCCCACGGGGCAGGAGCTGCTCTGCCATCAGCCCTGCTGCCAGAACTCGTGCAACCATTTGAAACCAGTTCTACAAAAATACTCTTTGTTCTGGATGGTGCTGGTGGAAGGGAGGGGCAGCGGGGTGTTGCACAGGGCTGGGAGGTGGAGAGGCACAGATCCTTGGCTAGATCAGCTCCAGCCAGCAGTGCCCTGCTCCACCGTTAGCCATCAGATGGCTTAAAGTCAGCTTTACAAACGTCTCTGCGAGCCAACCTGACTGAAGCGGTGTCTCACAAGGACACTTCATGCTAAGGCATCTTCACTGCCTAGTTTATAAACATTTCAGAGTAACATCTGAGGTTAATTGCACTTATGCCTCCATCAGCAGGAGCCACGTGACCTCTCCTGCACTGAGTACATCACCACGTATCTGTATCACTGCTGTGGCCCAGGATCCCAGTACCTGCCCTGGCTCTGCTGCGCTGCTGAAGCACTGCAGTGAGGGAGGTTATTTTCCTGCCCTGGGATCCGGTTCACAGCTGAGCCACGTCACTTAGGCACTGTGCCATAGGGAGAGACACGGCCATCCGTGGGGATGTGAGGGCAGAGCAGGGCTGTGATGAGAAGGAATCAGGTGCTGAAGGAACAAAGCAGGCTTGGCTAGTGCAGCTGCTTGTTCTGAGCCTGCTGGAGCTCTGCTGTGCCAGCTCTGTCTGTGGCACGTGAAGAGAACACTCGGAGGAGCAGTTCCTTAAGGGCAGCTGCAGGCTCTCATAACTGTGTGGTGGTGTTCAGCAGCAGCAGCACCCACCCTGTGCACTCTGCCCATTCTCTGGGTGTCTGTGAAGGGATTCTTTCCGCACCAAAGTGCAGGAAGAACACAGGAGGGGACAACTTACACAGGTGGGGGCACAAAAGCAGTCTGTGAGCTTGGTTGACCGCAAAGAGCGGAGCCAGAGTGAGATGTAGGAGGATGCCAAGGGCAATTTGCAGAGCAGTGGAGTCAGGTGTTCGGAAGAGGTGAGGGGAAGGGAACCACAGCCTTGGAACAGTGGGACCAGGGCAGATCCTGGGGGAGGAAGTGACGCAATCCTACCTACAGACAAGGAAAACAGATGGGAGAGTTGCCTTTCTAGTTCTGCCAGCACTCAGATGCCTAGGTCTCCATTAGAAAGCATTTGAATTTCCCCTGTCATAACTTGTTTTTAAAGCCAGATTTCCTAGCTGCAGGGTGGCAGAGGGAAGAATTTACAAGCAGGCTCAAAGCAACAACTTGGAGAAAGGCTCTGCTTGGTGTGCGTGGCAAACCACATGTAGTCGCCTTAATAAGAGATGCTGTTTTATAGTGACCACAGTAGAAATTACTCCTTTGTGGTTGTCTGAGCTCTCATAAAGCACTTCCAGGTGCTGGTAAGATTGCTGGGACCCACCTGTGTTGTGTAGGGTCCCCAGGAATTCAGCTGGCTTGCGTTGTGCTGAGCTCCATCAGCAATGCTGGCCTGAAGCACACCTAAACCCTGGCTGCAGGGGAAGAAAATCAGAGTGCAGGCAATCAGAGCCAGCTCCAAGTGCAGAGGAACTTAGCTGGATGTTGTGCTGTCTGCTGAAACGTTCTTACCAAGTGTTAATTGCTGTTAGCAGGGAGCGATGTTATCCCTATAGGAGGCTCGTCTCTGGGAGGCTTTGGAGGGAAAGGAGGTTTAGAAATCAAAAGAGGAACGTGCAGGATGTGAAATCCTGGGGCTGATGGAAACCACTGGAGGGAAAACTGTTGCCGAGTGCAGGAGCTGGGTGTGGGGGCAGGGAGCTGGAAGCACTTCCAGGGGCTGAAGGCTCTGCCCGTGCATGGGGTTGGCTAGGAAAGCAATTTTGAGCTTTGTGTCGTGCCTTGAGATGTCTCTAATATGTCTTGTGGTCAATTCATGTGATTTAAAGGGGACCAAAGCACGAGGTGAGCAGTGCAGTCCGCCCTGCTGTGAGGGGCAGCACGGGAAGCCTTCAGTGCCTGGGAAAACACATTGGTGGTCTTTGGTGAGCAAAAGGCCCTTGCACAGACCTGGCATATCTGGATGTGTGCGTATTCCCACTGCCCCACAGACCCCATTATGCAACGGGTCATTACTGTTTGTTTGGAGGCTTATATTTTAAGAATCCAAATCCATTTATACAAAGCTTTGTAAAACCCAGGATTTAGCTGTGTAAAGAAGTTCAGTAACAGATGCACGCGGCCAGAGCTGCTGGCACTGAGCGTAGCCCTGCCTAAAGCTGGGTCATCAGCAGTTTCAACAGCTTAGATGGCAAAATAACTCTGCCTTCCCTTTGTCTTTACCCCCAGTGTGCGTTGGCAGAAGCAGTCGGTGCTGGACGTGGCGCAGCATCTCCTCTATCCTCAAAATGAGAAACAGGCAAGTAGAGATGGTTATGGAATAGATGGACCTTTTGTGTCCCTGTGGTGAATGAAGCTTATCCAGAGGGGTCGGATTTTAAAAGAAAATGTCAGTTGGGTTGTGTGGCTCTGGAGGAGCAGCCCAGCTGGCAGAGGGGCAGAGCTCAGACTGAGCCATTCCTGGGGCAGTGCAGGCTGCAGGGCTTCTCCCTGGGGCTGCAGGAAGCACAGCAGTGAGCCCTGGATCTCTTCAAAGGACCCTTTTGCTCCCAGGTCCACAGTGGGTTTGGAAATCACAGAGCCAGGTCTGTGCACCTGGGAATGGCTGCAGCTCAAAAGATGTCCCTAGAAGCTGTGTTTGATCCTCTGATCTCTTGCTAACGAGTTTATGAAATGTCAGCCAGGCTTTCCAGGTTACAGCTAATGAGCAACACCATGATATCAGGCAAAGTTCAGAGGGTTAAGTGAGCACAGATTGCAAATCCTCACGGTCTGAGTGGTGTTCACTGGTGGAGCCACGCCATGGGAGAGAAAAGGAACTTCATACCGACTCCCATTGTGATCTGGGAATAGGAAATAGGATGAGAATTCAGATTTCCAGATGGAGACTGTTACAGCTGTACCTGGGAGAGCTTCTCCCTGCGTGCAGCTGGGGATGGGGCTGTGGGGTGGGACCTACCACCATTAGAAGGGCAGAAGAGAGGAGGTAACACCCCGTGGGGGAATCACAGAACCATAGGACAGCTTGGGTGGGAAGGGGTCTGCAGGGAGTTTCTTTGCAATGCACAAAATTCACAGCTCTCCTTTTCCTTCTTGTCTCCTCAGGCTGAAGAGCTGCTCTGTTGTCTTTTTGACTCCCTGACATCTGACAGCAGCTTCCGCATTGAATCCCAGAGCTGCTAGCTGCTGGTCACAGCCCCCAGGTAGCCCATAGGCCAGTGATATTGCAGGGGGTGTCTGTGCAGGTGGGCACAAAGCTGCTTCCAGCCTCCAGGAGCGCCAGCTCCTGTTTGTCATTATAATAAATTCTGAAGCATCCTGTTAGATGAATGAGCGTGGTGAAGGATCAGCGCCCAGGAACAAATCCTCCTGAACTGCAGCATAATTTCTAATGGAGTGCATTCATGATCTGCTTGTGTTCACGGAGGATTCATCGGACTGGGGTAAAAATCAGGAGTTAAACACGGGGGCAGAGGTTCTCTGCTGTCTCACTCTTGAGCATATCGAGACTCCATGTTCTGATGCTACCGTGGCCTTTGAACTGAAGACAGAACCCCAGTAAATGGCATGCAGATAAAAGGAGGGAGATGGGCTCCCCTGGGAGCTGAGCGTTGAGGGAGGCTGGAAGCTGGGCAGCCCAGCATTCACGTGTCCCTGCTCCCTGGCCCTGCTGCCAGCTGTGTGCCCACCCAGCTGCCCAGGCTGCCTGCTGGGGCCGTGCATCCCCTGGAGAGAAGCTGTGGGCTCTGTGTGCCAGCTGTCCCCATCCCTTGGGGTCCCAGGAGCCGCTGTGACCCAAGGCCTTTGCAGCTCCTGCAGCTCAGTAAGTAGGTCATCTTGCTGCACTCCAGCGCGCTTCTGTTGTGCCTGCGAGCCACACACGGCTTTGAAACAAATGAGAATGAAAAGGATGCTGAGGTAAACCCCATCTGCAAACACAGTGGGAGCCGTGCCTCAGTTTCCCAGTCATGAAACTGCCTCACGCCTCGGGCACCACAACAGAAATGGGGCAGCACTGGGTGCTTTGGGAGCATCCTCAGTCCTTATTGTAACACCCAGCTAATGAGGCTCGGCAGGATGCACAGAGCAGGGAAAACATCATCCTCCAGTATTTCCAAAATGCCAGCATCCCATCGTGGGCTCAGCAGCCGTTCCTGAGCACCCCTCTGCTCTCTGGAGAGCTGCAGGGCCCCATCCTGCTGCCCAGTGCCACAAACAGCTGCAGCTCAGCCATCCTTCCTGCAAACTGCCCCAGGGCCACCAGGATCTGCTCCTCAGAGCTGAGGAGTGAATTAAGGATGGCTGGAATGAGGAGAAAGGCAGATCCGATTGGAGATTGCCAGCTTTGCAGCTGGCTCCTACTTGCAAACAATCCATTTAGCTTATGAAAGCAAGGAATTGAGTACAAAACCCCCTAGATTGTTTGCTTCCTAGAGAAAGAAAAGAAAAGAAATGGAATTTAGATTAAAAATTATGCAGAATAGCATTAATTCCCCACCCTCCCGTGCCTCCCCTCTAGCTGGAAAACCAGAGCTCATCAGAATTTGGCATTGTTCCGCTGCCAGCATGGAGCTGCCTCAATGGAGGAGATAACATACAGGAGGTGGCACTCGCTGTTAACTCCTTCGGGCCCTGCAGGGCCGTGTCCCCTCCCCACCCTGCACCGGCTGTGGGGAAGCAGAGCTCTCACCTTGTCTCCTTCCATCCTATCTATTCCCACAAAGCTGATGTCCCCGTGCACCAGGCCTGGTTTGTGGCTTTAGGTGATGCCCAGTGCCATCGTGAGTGCAAACAACAAGGAAGAACTCAAAATTAATGAGCAACCGGAGTGCAGCGTTCAGATGTTCCACTTTCACGTCCCCTCTCCACTGTAACTCAGCTGAATGAAGCAGCTCTGCAAGCAGGTGCCACCTGGCATTGAAACACTGAATATGGGGATTGGATTTGGGCCGGAATGATGTTGGTTTTTTTGTAATATTTACATTATTCACCCTCCAGAAAGCAGTTCCTGCCCCAGCCCCTCCCAGAGCTCCGAGGGAGCAGAGCAGAGCTCCCTGCCCAGCTCTGACCCTGCAGCACAGCTGTGCCATCGCTCTGCTGCTTGCAGCAGCATCTGCACAGTTTTAGGTCATCCTTGCTGCCCAATTCACGTTGCACTGTCAGCAGAGGTGAAGGAGCACACGCTGGCCCTGGAGGCACACGCTGGTCACATCATTGCCTTCACCTGCCGGCTACATCCATCCATCCGGGGGCACTGGAGGATGCAGGACACCACGGGGACGTGGCACGGCGCAGACCTGCAGCATCCTGGAGCTGCCGCCTCCCCCACCGACCCAGGCTGAGGCCACGGAGCGGGCAGCAGCCCCTCTTCATCTCATCTCCCCGCGGCATCGCTGCAGCAGGAGCTGCTGGTTAATTGGCACTTGGCAATTCCCCGTGGACAGGGACTGGAGGAGCACAAAGGGCGATTTGTCTGCAGGGCTGCGAGCTTTGATAAAGCAGAGCTGGGGATGACTCAGATGTGGGTAATTAAAGCAGTTGAGGCTCTGGTAGAGATATCGGCTCTGAGCTCCTTCAGCTGCCGGAACTGGGGCGCACCGAGCCCAGGGCTGGCAGGGCCACGAGCCGATGGCACCGCTGCTCCCTGAGCCTGAGCGCAGCCCAGCGCCCTGCTGGGCACACGGATGGGGCCGGGGGCTGCGTCCTGTGCTGCTCCGTGTGCTGCTGCTCTGGGCTGAGCTGCTGTAGCTGGCAGACTTCGCTGGGTGGGCAGCAGGAAGCGCAGGCCCTCCATCCTTCCTCCATCCTGGCCGCACAGCGGTGCTCGTCCTGCACAGCCCATCAGCCAACACCTCGCTGTCTTGAAGCCTGTCTGGATGTGAGGCGCAGCCCATGGACCCAACCTGGCCTCGTCTCTCCCATCCCTGCCTCGTGCCTGGTGTGGCACTGCTGCACTCCGCTCTGTGCTCCTGGGAAAGGCTCCTCAGGAGACCCTGGGTTGTGGCACAGCCAGGCCAGTCCCACAGGGCTGTGGGAGCTGCACCTCTCCAGCCCAGAGGAGCTGGAAGGAGGGAATGCGGACAACACAGCTCACTGTTAGCCAGCACTGGGAGCTGGGCGGCCGGGCAGGTGCAAGGCTGGAGGTGATGGATGCTTCTGTGAGGGGAGTGCTGATGGGCAGCAGGAAGAAGCTCTGTGCGAGGAGGTGCAGCCCCAGGAGAGAGAGCTGAGCTGTGTGTGTATGTGAGCACCCGTCCCTGGAGGTGTTTGGGGCTGCGGTGCCTGCTCTGCATCCATCCCTGCTCCATTCCCTTCTCCCTGACTGGAGCTCCACCTATCCATCTGTCCATCTGTCTGCCTGTCCATCCACCTGTCCGTCCATCCATCCATCGACCTGTCTGACATCCATCCCACCCTCCAGCAGGAGCTGCCTCCTCCAGCACGGGCTCTGCTCTCCCTCAGAGCTGCTCTCCCCCCTCAGCACTCAGCCCTGGGATCCAGGTGGGTGCAGAGGAGCCCCTGCCAGCAGTGGGACGCAGTGCTGCCCGTGCCCCGGCCTTTGGCAGTGAGCTGAGGGCCGTGAGGCTGACCCAAATGCTTGCACCTGTGCTGGACTATGGGGTGCATTTGGAAGCTGAGCAGAGGGGCTGTGCAGCCCTCCCACCTCACCTGTGAGCTTTTGTGCCAAAGTCTCTTTCCATGGCGGTACCTCCAGGGCTGCAAACAATGAACATCCACCTGAAGCGTGCTCTAGAGGTGTTCTGGCTGGCTGTAAGCCCCCGAGGTGTTACAGGTGGTGTAGGCTGCTTATTAAAACCCCCATCCCTTCCCATTACATCTCCCATCCCATCCCATCCTGCAGCATCTCCCATCCCTGCCGACGTCTCCCAGCTTTGCCAAGGCTGGGATGCAGCAGTTGCCATGGCAACATGGGAGGCCGATGGAGCTGGAGCCCACAGTTGAGATGTTTGGGCTGTGGGGGGGGGGCTGTGCTGGAGGTGTTCCTTCATCCCCTCATGCCTGCCCTGGGCCTCATTGCACCCTGAAACTTGTCAACCCCCCCAAAAAAAGCCCACTGACAAAGCTCCAATTTTTTTTCAGCCCAAGAATGCTGTTGGAAAAAAAAATGTCAATTTTCTACTTTTTTAAGAGGAAAATTTTCAAAACTCATATAATTGCAGCCAGGGTAGGGGTGCCAGCAGCCTCCTGGGTGCCTCTGCCCTGCACCAAAATCCGCCTGAGCCCAAAGGGAGCACCAACGGAGCCTGGGGATGTTCATAGGGCTGCTTCCACTGGGCATGGAGATGGGGTGGAATGGGATGGAGTGGGGTGGGGTGGGATTGGAGGGATGGGGTGGGATGGGATGGGATGGGATGGGATGGGATGGGATGGGATGGGATGGGATGGGATGGGATGGGATGGGATGGGATGGGATGGGAAGTTCAGCCTGCCACCAGCTGAAACATCCTATTTTGGGCCTGTATTTCTCCCCACCTTGGGATGGGTTCTCATGCCCATTGCAGGCAGCTTGTCCCCACAGGGCCCTGACAGCACCCAGCACAGCAGCCAACAGTGCAGAGAGCAGCAGGGCCCTGAGAAGGGCAGCCAGGGGACAGCTCTGAGCAGCACAGCAGGGGCACCGGGCCTTGGCAGCACCCCGAGGTGGGGGCTCAGGTCTCCATGAGTCACATTTGCTCCCAACATTGCTATTTCTGGAAGCTCTGGCAGCTGCACGAAGCGCAGTGAGGAATCACCTCCCTGAGCTGCTGTGCATCCCCCAGCATCTCCACACCACTTCAGAGCCACCATTGCAGGGATGCATCCTGCACAGTACGTGGTGGTGGCACCGTATTGCCTTGTGAAGGGCTGCTTGGGGCTGGTTGGCTGCGCTCTGAATGAGCTGCCGGGTGGATGCTGCACTTTGGGGGATGCTGTGCTCTGGGGACACCACACTTTGGGGACGCTGGTTTGAGGGATGCAGCAGTGCTGGGGCACATGGCACAGCCCCAGGGAGCTCTGGGTGCCAGGGGGGTTGGGGTTGCGGGGCCACAGCCTGCGGGGTGATGGAGCTGCTGAGAAAACGAGATTGGAGGAGAGCAGAGCAGCGCGTGGTGGAAGGGCTGAAATCAGCACAGCGAGTGAGGAGCACCTGAAGTCCGTGGGGCTTGGGGAGGGGAATGGGCTGGGATAAATGGGCTGCTTTGCTCTGAGTTACCAGCAGTGCAGCTGAGCGGGTGGGCCGAGATGTCACAGCGCAGCTCGCCTCTCATCTGCACAGGGCCGGGAGGCTCCTTCCAGCACAGCCTGCTGACAGTGACATTGATTTCCCGGAGCTTTGGTGCGGCCAAATCTGTATTTTTAGCTGGATAAAGAAAAATAACAATAATCACGTGGCCGAGAAATGCTTTCCCTGCCCTGATGTGAGGGCGTTGGAAGCAGCAGACGGTGGTGGCTGTGCAGGGCTCGTGCCCACTCCCCGTGTCCCCACTGTGAGCCCGCCTGCCCCAAAGCCCCGGCAGCCCCATCCAGCATCCCTGCAGACATCCGCCTCCTGCCTGGGTGCTGCCTTCATCCCTTCCTCCCCTCTCTACCTCTCCCTCCTCCTCTCCCCCACCCTGCTCTCGTTTCCCCTAGAAGACTTTAATGAAATCTGCCCTTAATTAAATCCACATTCATTTGCATAATTAGCAGGAAATTGAAATTAGCCTGCCGACGTGGCTGGAATCCACGCTGCGGTGAGGCGGTGCCATCGGGGCATCGTCCCCACGACCCCCAGCGCTGCCCACCGCTTCGCTTCTCTCTACAAAAAACTCTCCGCCACCACTCAGCGCTTTTTTGGGCTTTTAGAACGATATATTTGTGTCTTTTTTTTGTTTTTTTTTTAATGTATTTAGTTACTTTTTTTTTTTTTTTTTTCCTTTTTGACAGTGACAAACTGAGGTAACGTCTGTGACACTACAGCCTCTCCTACGGGAAGAAGATCCGGCGCCCGGCGGCCGGGGGAACCCGAAATAAAAACCCGAAACCGAGCGGCACCGCGGCCATCGGCACCGGGGCTCCTTATCTACATTATTGCACGAAAGATCGGGACGTGGAGGGACCTAAGGCAAAAAGGAGGACGAACCGCACCTAACATCTCTACATCTGTGCAGTGCTACTTCTACCACCAGACCTGGGCCCTGCGGGCGGGGGGACACAGGGACACGGGGACACAGGAATACAGGGATACGGGGACATGGGGATATGGGGATATGGGGACACAGGGGCGTGGGGACGTGGGGACGGGGCAGCGGCGCCGGTGGTGGGGGCGCAGGGGCGGTGGGACCCCACCTGCCTGGCGACTGCTGTGTAAACTGCTGCTGCTTCGGGAGCGTGATGATAGCCCTTTGTGCGGTAGTTGGGGGCCGGAGGGGACAGCGGCGTGGGGGTCCTCAGGGTGACCCCGTGGCTCCCAGCTGGCTGTCCCCCCCTGTCAGAGAGCATCGCTGCGGCCATCGCTTCGGGCAGGGAGGATGGGGCGGCACGCAGTGACACTTGCTACATCGTGGCAGGGAGCGGCCGGGGGGGTCCCCTCCATCCCGGTCCCCTCGTCCCCTCCTGGTGCCCGGCGTGGGGCGGGGGCCACCCCGAAGGCCTCCTCCAAGCGTGGGCTCATCGGCCTTCCCAGGGTCCCCACACAGCCCCGTCGCATTGTCAAGGAGGACCTTCCCCCACAGCACCGTGGGGGGGTCCCGGAGGGGCAGCGAGGCCACCGGGATGGGGACGGCAGCACCGGTGCCCCCCAGCTCCTGCCCGCTGGGCAGATGGCGGCACCGGCATCTTCAGTGCTACTGAGCGCAACCAGTTCTGTCCTCTTCTTGTTTCTGTGTATGGAGGCGCAGCCCCCGGCCCTGCAGCCACCCGCAGCCAAGGGATGGGACGGTGCCACCGGGAGCGGGGCCACGCACCACCCCGCGCCCTCAGACACAGATCTCTATCGCTGTGGCCAGCACCATCTGCCCCTTGCCCTTGTCCTGCCGTCCATCTGTCCTGCTGGCCGGGCCGGACGAGGCCGCGCTGGGCTCGGGGCCGTTGAGCCGCGTGCCGGGGCCGTCGGTCAGGATGGTCCTCTTGAGCGGGGCGGGCGTACAGGAGGCACCAGGCTCGTGGCGGTGCGGCCCGGCGGGCAGCTTGTCCCCGGCGTGTTTGCGGGAGCGGTAGGAGGGCCGGCGGCGCACCTCGGCCATCAGGTCGTACTTGATGAAGTAGAAGACCTCCTTGACGGGGCAGCGCTTCTCAGGGTCGAGGGCCAGCAGGCGTTGGAACATGCGCAGCGCGCTGTCCGTGAAGCGCCGCCACTGCGAGGGCAGCCCCGCCAGGCGGCCCTTCTGCCACCGCACGAACTCCTCAAAGAAGGTGTCGGAGGCGGCCGCCGCCTCCCAGGGGAAGTTCCCGGTGAGGACGCAGAAGATGAGCACCCCGAAGGCCCAGACGTCGATGCTGGTGTCCACGGCGAAGCCCTCGGCGCGGCCGGCCTGGCACACCTCGGGCGCCGTGTAGGGGATGGTGCCGCTGATGCGCTTCACCCGACAGCCCACCTTGCGGGTCATGCCGAAGTCGGCCAGTTTGACGCGGCGGCAGTCGCGGTCGAAGAGCAGCACGTTCTCTGGTTTGATGTCCCGGTGCACCAGGCTCTTGCTGTGCATGTAGTCCAGCGCCAGGCCCAGCTGCTGCACGCAACGCTTCACCATGTCCTCGGGGAGCCCCACCTGCGGCCGTGGGACACCGTCACTCCGTGCCGCCCCACGACAGCCCACCCGTCTGCCCCCCGTCTCTCTTTGCACCTTTCCTGCTCACTGCCCTGCCTCCTCCTTCCTGAACCTTTTACTGTGGGGGAGAAGAGACACGCTGCAGCAGGACTAAGCCACCAGGGCCAGCTGATGGCTGCCGTGCCTTCTCGAGGACACGTGATGTGTCCCAGGCCACCACTTAGGGGAACCAGATCACTTAGAAGATGTGCGACGCATTTCAGACCACCTGTGGGAAGGGTTATGGGTTCCAGGCTACAAGTTCTATGTCTTGGACAGCACTATGGTTGTTTGATGGGTCTCAAGCCATCGCTTATGGGTCCCAGAACGCTCAGAGGATGGGTTGCATGTCATCTGGGGGGTGGCCAAGCCATCAACTATGGGTCTCAGAACACCCAAGGGATGAGTGCTGGGTCTCATGCCACCAATGGGAAAGGTTGTGGGCCCCAGGCCACCTACAGGATGAGCAGTGGGTCCCAAGCCTGCTTTCAGATGCTGCACTACCTAGGTGTTGGCATTCTGCCCATGTACAGATGTGCAATCTCCTCATGTGGGGCTGTGCAAACACCAGGGCCCCTTCTTATGCCACCAGCAATGTGCAAGCCTGGGCACAGTGACCTTATCCAGGGACACCAAGCCCTCACATCCCCAGCCCAGCACCCAGAACAGCTCTCACCTGCGGGGGGATGATGTCAAAGAGGTCCCCTCCTGGGGCGTACTCCTGAGCGAAGACGTAGCAGTCCTCTGTCTCGAAGACCACGTCGAAGACCTTGATGATGAAGGGGCTGGAGGAGAGCGTGTTGGTGATGCTGAACTCCCGCAGGAAGTTCTTCAGCTTCGTTTTGTTCTTGTTGACGAACTTCAGGGCCATCTTGGTGCCTGCAGCGGGCAGAGGGCCGGCTGAGCCCGTGGCACGGCCGATGGCGATGCGCCCCCGGGAGCCGCGCCTGCCCCCCGCTCCCCTCACCTGTGCTTTTGTGGGACACCAGGTCCACCTTGCCGTAGGTGCCCTTGCCGAGCTCGCGGATGAGGTCGTAGTGTTTGTTGATGTCGGTGCCCGAGAGGGTGCGGATGGCCAAGGACTGCATGTCTTCGGTGATGAGCGGCACCCCGCAGCACGCCAGCTTGCGCGACGGCTCCTGCTCTATCGATCCGGCGCTCATGGCTGCGCTGCAAGGCAGAGGTGCGTCACGGCTTCCACCCCTGGGGCCTGGCCCTGTCCTGTCCCACAGCCCGTTCTGCCCACACAGAGCGTCCCTGCGGAGCCCAGCACTCCTGGGACCTGCGATGCCACGGCGCCGCAGCTCATTGCTCCCACACATCTGCTGGCATTGACTTCTGCCTTCCCATCCGTCAGCACCAACTTTTGGCCACCTAAGACTCCCCCCACGCAGAGCCCCAGAGCACCCGGCACTCCCAGCTCTCAGTGCCACCCTTTTCTCTCCCTCAATCCTGGGCTCCGACCCGCTGCTCTGGGACTCCACCAAACACAGCTCAGCTCCCGCTCCGCGCTGCTCTGCAGCCAAACCACCCTCTGAGCCCCAAAAGCACGAATCCAGAGCCCCATCCTGACCAACACCATGGGAACGCAGCCAAACCACCCCGCTGCCGGCTCGCCCCGCGCCCACCAGCATCAGGCACCACAGGGGTGGCTGCAGGAAGGGGATGGAGCGTTTTGTTTCGTAGCAGATTGACAAAAATCATGGGACAGCAGCTGGGCGGGCGCTGGTATATATTTAGATTTTTAATGTGGAAAAATAAACCACAACAAACAACTCAAAATATGTCCCAGCAAACCCGGGCCAAGCCTCGTCCCCAGGTCCCAGGAGCGGGGCTGAGCCCCACACGTGGCCCCACGGGGCTGCATGGAGAGAACAGAGCCAACAAAGAGGAGCTGGATAGAGGGCATGGAGGGGCAATCCAGAGGAGAGCAGAGCAGAGACCTTCACGCACAAACGCCTCCTGCGCAGTGACCGGCTCTCCCATCCAAGCTGAGCCCCATCCCCACCCTTGTTTCTTTCCACTCTGGCCCTGCTGCTTCTCATCCCAGTTCTTTATTTTTTCCTTTCTTTCTTTCTTGGGAAGCTGGGCAAAAAATAGAAAAGGAACTTCAACATCATGCTGTTCCAAAAATGTAACGGCTTGACTCATACGATCTCCAAAGTGGCTCATCTCCACAGAGCTTTGTTGGCCCCGTGGAAGAGGAGCAGCATTTCGGTGTCTGGTTCCTGGAGGTGGAGGTGGGTTAATGCAGGAGTGCAATGGATACGGGGCTAAAAACAGCTCGCAACATCCTGCAAGAAGAACTTTGTCTGCACTTGAATTTACAATCCTGCTTGTCAATGGCTGCTAATTAACCTGTGATGAAAGACAATCATTCAAGCCAGCAAAGTTCTTTAAGAAAAAAAAAAGAGGACAATCTGCCAGTGGGATGGGAGATGGGAGAGTGTGTGCTGCACAGCAGCTCACCACGCCACGGGCTGCTGCCCTGGGCCTGGGTGCCTCAGGGTTCGTGCTGCAGAAACACCTGCAGCAGAAAGGGGCATTGGAAATGGGTGCCTGGGAACAAGAGTGTCCCCAAGGATGGGTGACCCCAAGGACGGGGTGTCCCCAGGGATGTGGGTGCTGCTCGCATCGCTCCCAGTTTGGCCACAGTTCCCCCAAAAGGAGGTTGGGATGGGAACGTGGCGCCATGCCATGGAACACCCAACAGTGACGATGGCTGGGACACCAACAACACCCAGGCAAAAGGAATAAAAAAGGACAGGCAGAAGTTTTCATTAAGAAGGAAATGCTTTGAAAAGACGTCGGTTTCTGTGCAAACAGGGGTGAGGATGAGCTTCCATCCGGCTCTACACAGAGATGAGGGTGGTGGGACCGAGTCCTGGGTGCTGTGGGTGCTGGCGGGGATGCAGCACAGCACTGTGGTGAGCAGCACTGTTGTGACACGAAGCCACGGCGATGCCAAAGGCACAGCAAAGCCACCGCCGGTGCCACGGGTCCCCACCGTGCGCTGCGGGCGGCTCACGCCGTCATCTGCGTGTCCTGAACCATTTCTCCTACTATTCAGACTAAAATTGCTCTGTGTTTAAGCTCGAGAACCATTTATCTCATTGAGCGAGGAGGATAATCCACCCACCGCTTCCTCGCTCCGTGCCGTGTATTTATAGGCAGGCGCTCCTCTCCCGGCGCCGGCTGGCTCCGTGCTCCCCGGAGCTCTCCGGCCCCCACCATCCCCGGTGCCACCCGGTGCCGCTCAGCCTCTGGGTGCATCGGCTCTGCCAACGACCGGGAGCTCATTGAGGAGAACGGGGCCGGGAGAGGAGGCTGCAGGGGAGCGGTGGCCGCTTGGGAATTGAGATGGGAAGGAGAAAATAACGCCCCGGCTACTCTGGGATAGGAAAACCTTTAAGAGGAGGAGCGGAGCGCGGCGGTGGGGCTTTGGGAAAAGGAGGGAAGGAGCACGCCGAGCGGGGCCGGGGCTCTGCGGGACACGGAGCGAGGAATGAGAAACACGCGGCAGCGAGCAGGAGCCCCCACGCCCCGGCGGAGGAAACTGAGGCACAAAGCAAGGAAGCGACTTCCTGCGGCCGCACAATGTGCGGGGCCACGACCAGCCCCGGGCGTCCCGGTTCTGCCTCTGCGCCGAGCACGGAACGGGGCCCTCCAGCACCGAGCGTCAGCAGCAGCTCTCGCTGCCCGGCAAGGCGCGGTGACACGGGGAGCATCCGGCAGCTGGGGTAGGACGGGGTCCCCTCCTGCCACCCCGCATCCCACGAGGAGCCTGCGGCCGGTGCGGCGCCTCCTGGAGCCCGGCCTGCGGGGAAGGATGCTGCAGAAGAGCTGGCGGCCAGCCCAGCGCTCCGCACGGTGACTTTGCCGGAGACGTCGCTCGGCAGGACGCGTCTGGGAGGGCTGGGGGACAATTCCCACCGCACATCTGGATCCTCACCCCGCAGCTCTGCGCTCACGCGGAAGCGAAGGGACAGAAGCAGATCTCACCTGTGCCCGGCGCAGCCCCGCTGCAACCGTCCCACCTGGCGACGTCCCCGCGTCCCGCGCCGCCCTGGCGATGCTCAAACCGCGGCTGGCTGCAGCCGAGGCCGAGCCGCAGGCTCTCCGTGCCCCGCTCCATCGGCAGCTCTGCCGCCTCCCGGCTCCGCTCTCGTGTGACCCCATTACGGGAACATCGCAGCGCCTCGCGGCTCCTCGGTGCCGTGGGGAGCAGCGCAGCAGAGCTGCATTATTAGCTGCCTTCCCTGGGGCACCGGGGCATTGCTGGAGTCCAGGGACGTCACAAGGGCACCTCTGCCTAATGAGGCCGATGGCGGCGTGGGGATGCTTGGGGTGCGTGTGCTGGGCTCGGTGGTGTAGCAGGGTGAGAGCCACGGGGCGAAGCCAGAAGGTGACCAGAGCAGGGGAAAAAAACAGGGCCCAGCTGATGTCCTCACTCCGGTCCCTCATTTTCTCTGTGCTGTCGTGCAGGACTCGCAGACCCTGTGCCACACGGCTGTGCCCTTCACCTGGACCAGATGCTGGCCAAGGGCAGCAGCTGGGGAGAGCCAAGTGACACGGGAACACTGGCACAAGCAGTGCTACAGCAGCAAATGTGTGCAGGGAGATGGCACCTTGGGAGCTGCCCCACGTCCCACAAGCCAGGAGGAACAAGGAACAACCCACAGCTAGATGATAGGTGGGCCGTGGTGCCTTGTCCCCTTGTTCTCCATGGTAGGGCTCCTGACCCTGCACAGCAGTGGCCTGCAGCATTTTGGAAAGCATTGGGAAGCGCTGGCTTGCCGCTGGCCTTCAGCCTCACACCACACTGCCCAGATCTCCACGAAGCCACAGTGGCTTCCTGCTGTGTGACACTTCCCTGAGCAATGTCACCCTGTTCCCAGGGATCTGGAGTTTCCCATTCCGGCTCCATGCCCAGCAGCAGCCCTGAAACCAGGATCAGCTCCAGATGAGCTGATGGAGCAGGAGAGTGCGGGATCCCGGCTCACGGGAGAGGCCTTTGTCCCAGCACAGCCGTCCCAGCAGCAGCATCCCCTGCATAAGGAGCCATCTCCTGCCCTGTCCCGTCCCACCATGCGTTCCTCCAGCCCCGGTGACTCCACGCTGCTCCTCTGAGGCTCTTGTGCTGCGTTCCCTGCCCTTGTCTCCAGCAGGACCTGCACTCTCCCAACCTCCGGCTCCTCCTGCTTTCTCCCAGCCCCACCACCGGCACCAGGGCTTTGTGATTCCTTCACCATTGGTTTCACCGCCCTCCCAAAACTCTTCTACCCAGCGGATTCCTTTACACCCCAGGAGGGCAGTGGGGCTGTCACCTTGCTGCAAAAGCAGCTCTGGGGCTCCTGGTGCCCCACATGAGCCCCACCGAGCGGGTGCACCGTGCAGAGCCCAGAGAAGGGACCTCACCTGGGCTGCAGGGCTGGGACGAGTGCAGGGCTGGCGGCTCACGGCGTCAAGGCTGTGATTCCCCCGGAGCCCCCAGCCCTGCACAGCGGCACGATGGGACGGGGCAAGACGGGGACAGCTGTGGGACGGACGGGGACACCGGGCTCTCGGTGCCCCCATCCGCGTCCTCTCCCCACATCCAACCGCCCTGCACCGCCGCATCGCTCCGTATTCCCAATAACCCCGTTCTCCCTCGTGTCCTCGGCGCGTCCCCGGCGTGCCAACGGGCGGAACCCATCGCCCCCCGGCTCCGGCCTCGCTCCTCCGACCGAACTCCGTTACCCACACCGTTCCGGAGCCCGGCCCCGAGTTCGGCCCCGCAGCCGCAGGGCAGCGCCGGGAGGGGATGCGGTGCAGGTGGCGGCGGCACCGGGCGGGGTCCGCCCTGCGGGGCGCGGGCTGCGGGACCCCGAGAGCGGTGGCAGCAAAGCGGGTGGCTGTGCGGGGCTGTGTCCCCAAATCCCCCCCTACCCCCTCCTCCATCTCCTTGTTGCCAGGGGTCGCGCGTGGCCCCTCACCCCCCGCGCTCGGGTGATTTGATGGCGACGACGATGATTTTTATCAGGATTCTTCCGAAATGGCGCTTTCCCCACCGCCACCCGCTCCCCACCGCCTCGCCGTGCAGACAAAAGGGCCGCTCCGCCGCCCGCACAAAGGCGAGCACCGCTCCTCCCTTCTCTTCCTTCCCCCCCACCCCCCCAGCCTTACCGGGGGCAGCACGGAGCCGGGCTCGGTGGCGGATGGCGGCCGTCAGCCCCCAGCGCGGGGCCGCTCCGCCGGGTTCATCCCGCCGCTCCCGGGAGGAACGGAACCGGAGAGAGGAGCGACGGCGGCGGCGGCGGCGGTTCCCCCCCCGTAGCCCCCCGGTAGGGCAGAGCCGCTCCGCCCATAGCACCGCCTTCGCCATCCACGCGGGGAGCGGGACACGCGTGGGGGAATCGAATCCCGGCCGCGTCCCTCCCCCCCACCCCCGCGTGTCCCGCTCCCCTCCGGCGACGTCCCGTCCCCGTCCCCGGTCCCACCCTTGGGGATGAGGGCCGGGGGGACCCGAGGATGAAAGGCACCGCGACCTTCCTCACGCCGCGCCCATCGCTGGGGATGGAGCGGGTCCAACATCCCCCCCCCCTTCGCACCCATCCGCAGTGGGGCTGTCCCCTCTGTCCCCTCCCTGTGCCACCACCCCCCAGCTGCGGTGTTTGAAGCTGCGCCTCTGATCTCTCCAGCTGTCCCTATTTATAGCTGTTTCTAGGTCAGGTGCAAGGAGCGGCGCTGGGGGGAACCTGGATGGGGCCGGGTCCTCGGGACGCATCGGCTGCCCTGGGAACAGCGGGGGACAAAGTGGGGCCGGCGGCAGAGGACAGGGAGCACTGAGAGAGATGCCATTTGCAGCCCCTTCGCATTTGGGTGAGCGCATGGCACATCCTGCAGTGTTCTGCTGGAAGGGTGTCAGCTCCCTGAGGCTCTGTGGGGCCCTATGGGGCTTTATAGGGTTCTGTGGGGCTCCATCCTTCCCATCAGACGCCGCTTTGAAGCTGCAGAGAGAGCTCCAGCACGTGGCAGGCATGTGGGTCACGCACGGATCGAATAAGAACAGCAATAACAATAACACCCGCCACTGTTTGCATCGAGCTCGTGGTCTTCAAAGCACTTAAAGAATATTAATAACTAACGACGATCAGCAAAATGAAAGGAGATGGCTGAAACGTGTTTGTCACATTTGTCCTGGACCATCCGAGTGCGCCTGGGATTCCTGCTGCTGCTCGGGGGAACATCCCGCCCTGCGCCAGCATGCGCTCAGTCAGTGGGGAAATGACCTGGAGAAGCAAATCATGGCTCTCCAGGAATGGCTTCCCACGTTGCCACGAGCAGCACAAGGACGAGCTGGGGACGTGCAGGGCCCTGTTGGGGTTGAAGTTGTGTGTGCACCACGAAGTGGAGACCAGCCTGGGTCATGCGTCCCCGGCTTGTGGGTAGAGGTGCTGTGAATGCCTCCCCTGTTCCTGGAGAGGTTTGCTTCCGAGCATCTCTCGCTGGCAAACCAGAAGCAGAAAGTCCAGAACGTTTCTAACAGCCTCTCTGAATTCAAAGCTTGTTTGTCCCCTTGCCCAGCGCTGGGAGTGGGGAGCGGCTCAGCCCAAAGCGAAGGTGCTCCCAACGCTTCCGCAAGCTGTCACGCCTCGGTGCCATGAGCCGAAACTGCCCGGAGCCGGCGCGGGGATGCTGGGAAGGAACGGGAGGGAGGGAAGGGAGGGAGGGAAGGCAGGCAGCGCGCAGGAGCGGAGCACGCCGGGAGCCGCAGCGGGAGCACAGGGAGCAGCTGGGGATGCGCTGTGCCCCGGGGAGCTGCCGGCGGTGCCTCCCTGCTGCCTGAGGGATCTGCCCCGTCTCTGCCCCATTGAGCCCCTAACCCTGCTCTGCCTTGCTGGGAGCTGCCAGACCTCTGCTTCTCATCCTATTGTGGCCCGGATCCTCATCACAACATAAAGGGGTCAGCGCCCTCTCAACCCCGGGTGGCACCTGGCCAGAGGGGCTTCCAGGGCGGAGCAGGGCCGGGGGAGCTGGTGATCCCCCACCCCAGGGCTGCTGCTCCCAAGGTCCAGGAGGGGATGCAGCACACGCTGCCATGGGCCATGAGCTGCAGTTCTGCTTTGTGGCGGGGGCACACCGAGCTGCTGCCAGCGGCCATCAGGGTGCTGCAGCCCCTCCTGCAGCCCCTCCTGCAGCCCCCAGGCCCTACCTCTGCTCCTGGGGGATATAGGAGCAGCAATGGGATGGACCCCAAACAGCTGAGCAGGGGCACAGCCTTCTGCTCGCTGCCCCTCCCCCCCCCCCCCCCCCCCCCCCTTGGGGAGGGGAGGGGGGCATGAGGCCATCAGGGCTGCTTGCAGGCAGCTATGAGGCAGCGCTGACTGAAGCATAATGATGACGAGAGAGAGATCAATTTGAAAAGGAACAGGGTGCTCTTCTTTTGAGCGGGATTCTTCTGAAGCAAAGCAGAAGGGCAGGTGGGATCTGGGGTGTAGCGGGGTCACAGCATCGCACTGCTCTCCCTGGTCTGAGAGTGAGGCTGCAGACAGCGGCTCAGTCGCTGCTCCTGGAGCACGGCACCGCACGGCACGGCACGGCACGGAGCCTCCGCTCGCAGCCCGTTCCGCTGGCACCATCTAGCGAGGGAGAGGGGACCGGCACCCGTCGCGAGTCGGAGCGGGAGCCCACCCGGCCTCAGCAGCCCAGCAAGCCGCTCTGCCCCGTCATTAAGCCCTGGCTAGGATGTCGGGATGTCACCTCCCTGTGCCGGTTACCCGCGGCCGCTCAGCCCTAGTGCAGATCAAGCTGCGGGATGGGAGCTGGGAGGGTCCAAGGGCTGCTCTGCGCCCCTCTCCATCCGGCAGCCCCATCCCCCATCACCGCTCCCAGCCCTGGTGACCTGCATCGCTGCACCGTCCCAGCTCATGGGCTCAATGACATCAGATCAAGAACAGGATTGAAACACTAAAATAAATCCTACACCTTCCAGCGTACTGGTAGGAAGGACAGGAGGACAGGCTCCTCACAGCGTGCCCAGGACACCGTGAGCCCACCGAGGACAAGGCACAGCCCTGCTGGTAGCCATGCTCCTGGCACGTGGGACGGTGGCACAGGACAGCAGCCGGCAGTGGCCCGGTGCCGGGGAGGAGCAGCTGGGCACGGCGTGTGCCGGTATTCACACCTCGCATCCTCACCGGCTGTCCGGCTAATTCAGGCACCGTGTGCTGCCTTGGCTGCCGTTCAGCAACGCGGATGGGAGAGGAGGTTGTGGAGCCAGAAAGCAGCAGGGAGGGAAAGAGCAGAGTGCCGGCACTCGTGGCTCTGCCCCGGGGTCTGTCCTGCAGCGCTGAGAGCAGGGTCACAATCAGGTGAGCCGGTGCAGGAGGAACAGCACCAGGTGCTGTGGTTGTCCCAAGGCTGGGGACGGCCAAGCAGGAGTTGACACACTGAGCGCTTTCCTGGTGCACAGGGATGGGTCCAGAGGGGGCACGGCAGTGCCCAAACCCCACTGTCCTCTGAGCTCCCCAGGCTGCCAGGCACACCTGCGTCCTGCTCCTCCTGAGCTGCTGCAACCTGTTGGGATGTGGCGGGAGGTGCTTCCCAACCCACAGCCCTGCTCCCACTCAGCACGGCATGGCACATGGCACAGTACTGCACATGGCACGGCACGGCACATCATGGCATAGCAAATGGCACGGCACATGGCACAGCACACGGCACAGCGCAGTGCCAAGGCACAGTCCCCTCCGTCCAGGAGACGCTGCATCTGCTCCAATGCAAACTTTGGGCTCAGCAGGAGGGTCTCCATCAGCCACCATTCCCAACCCAGCCCCACGCCGCGTCCCCGCAGCACTGACCTGTGGAGGTGCAGGGGCTGCAGCTCCTCTTTCTGGAAGCAGACGAAGCAGAAGGAATCCATCGCTCAGCTCCGGTGGCCGTTGCACCTGGGCGAGGGGGACAGTGGGCCGGGCAGCACCGGAGCTGCGTTGGCATCTTCCTCGCCCTCAGCAGTGCCGCTGGTGGGGCTCACCCAGCCAGTGCCATGGTGCTGGGGAGCCTCACACCATCAGGCTGAGCTCTGGGGCTGTTTGCTCACCACAAGAGGAGGCAGCTCTGGGCCAGGCTATGACCTGCATCCCTCTCGCACCGGTGCCCAATGCCGTCCCGGCACCCATCTTGCAGTTGGCACCGGTGTTCAGCGGGCACACGCGGGGATCTGGGATGGCATTGCTGTGGGTGAGGGCTCCGCTGGGGCAGGATGAGGCCCCGTCTCAGCCCCACCACACTTCCAAAGCCAAAGGATGCAGCTGCCCCTCTCCGGCACCCACGTGGCAGCCAGGTGCCAGGCCCCGGTGCCCCCAGCTCAGTCACGACAGTGGCAGTGCAGGGGCTCGCAGTGAGCAGGTGCTCGGTGTGCCCACGGAGGAAAGTTGTGGCACGAGGAGCCGTGGCTGCCCAGGACCGGTCTCACAGCAGAGCCGCCGCTCGCTCTGGCAGATCAGCAGCGTGTGGGTATTAATAGCTCCAGAGCCATGCGGTGAGGCTGGGAATTAACTCCTCAGCTGCCGTTGCCGGTGCCATGGGGCCCACCAGCACTGCGGCGGAGTCCTGGCAAACTCAGCACAGCGGTGCCGGGAGCCAGCCCCTCACCCCAGCTGCTGTCCTGCCCCTGGGGCAGCTCCCTGTGAATGGCAGTGGGAGGACACAGAGAGTTTCTCCATCAGATTTGTCATCACTCCCCGGGAATTATTCAGCGCTTTGGTCTGGTTGCAGCACATTTATCCCAGCCACTCCCACACTAATGGCAAACATCGATGGGTTTTTAACTTCTTGTGGCCGGAAAGCTCCCAGCCACGCTGTGCTGAGGGGAGCGTGGCTCTGAGCCCCGTCCTCGGTGCAAAGCTCTCAAGGACCGAACCCAGAGGGCAGCTATCCCTAACTCACATCCATCACCTTCATCCGTGCCCCCAGGGGCACGGATGTCCACATACCAGCATCCCACAGGTGTCATCAGGAGCCCCTCTGCATCCCCAGGGCCCTGGCACCCACCCAGGCACTCACTCACTCACAGCAGCATGGGGAAAATGTTAAAATTTAATGCCTCGGCTAATGGGCCGAATGGAGAGGAGCAGGAACATGGAGAGAAGAGCTGCTCTCCCAGGGAAGGGAAGAGGCAATGGTGCCCAGCCATGGGAGCCCCTAATGGCTGCTGGAGGGTACTTGCACTCAGAACCTTTACCTGCTGTGTTTTTTAATAGCTTGCTCAATGAACAAATTGCTTATTGCCAAGCACACACAGGGCATGGTTGGGCCACACAAAACTTTCCCTCACATTTCAATATTGCTTTATTGTACTTACAAAAGATGGTTTAACCCTTTCCATGAAGTCAGACCGGGTGGAAGCACTCAGTTGTCCATGGCACTCAGAATGAGTTATGGCTCAATTTGTGGCAGAAGCAATAGAACGAGATGAAAACAGATACCTGGCTGGGTCTGAAGCGAGAACAAAGATAACCAGGGGATAAACCATGCAGCAAGGAACAATTTTCACTAATTCTTTCCCCTTGGCCTCCCAGTGTAGATATTGGGTTTTTTTTCTCTTTTTTTTTTTCCTCTCCAAAGGATGTTCCATGGCTTTTCCCAACTTGGGTCGACGAGAGCAAAATCTCATTAGCAAGAGATTCAGAAGGAGCTCCACATTGAAACACAGAGGCCGCAGTGGTTTCTCCAGCCATGCAGCATAGGACCTTCCATCCCAGCGCAGCCAGGACACGAAGATGCTCTCATGGCCTTGGGGAGGTGCTTCCAAAACAGGGATGAAGCCCGTGGAGCTCAGGGCGGACTGCCAGCCCCAAATCCTGTACCTGCTGCAGCCCCATGGACTTTGTAGGGAAACGGGAATACAAAAGCTGGGGATGCAGCACCGGAAAGTGCAGGATGTGCAGGTCAGCGTGCTGCCAGAACGGGGAAGAAAATGGGCAGTGGGAAAAGCACGTGCTGCTCAGCCCTGCTCTCCTTGCCAATCCCTGCAGTCAGTTACACTGCCTGGCGGCTCAATTCTCTCCCTCTCCTGTTTTGTTTGATCCTCTAATGCAACTGCAAGCACATTCAATACCTTTGTACGTACGCAGCCCCCTAAAGCCTATTAAGCTGCTGGTTTCAGCGAGACGTTGGGAACCATAAGAAATGCGGTAGGAAGAAACGAAGGTAGGCCTCATGCTGGCCAGCCGGGTCACCGTGCGGGGAGCGGGGCTCAGAGCCGGGCCCAGGCCGCGCCCGCCCCACTGCGTTGCCAAGCAACGCCCGCCCCGTTCACGCGCCGCTCGCCGGCACGCCCAGCCCTCAGAAGGGGGCGTGGCCAACTCAGCCCCGCCCCTCCCCTTCCCGCTTCCTGCAGGGCGGGAAGAGCCGGGCGCGCACGCGCAGCAGTGCAGGGGCGGGGTGAGGCGCACCTCCTTGCGCGCACCTTCCCCTCCGCCCTGCGAGACACCGCGCCCTCCTTCAAGATGGCGGACAGAGGCGTGCTGAGGCGGAGTGCGCACGCGCCGAGCCCCGCGGCCTCGGCTGCGATTGGTCGGTGGGGCCGGGCGGTCGCTTCCGGCGGGCGGGGCGGGGAGGGCAGAGCCGCAGGATGCGCCCGGAGGAGCTGTGGCCGCTCCGCCCGTAGCAGCGCCGCTCCCGGCTCCTCCAGCGGCCCGCGTCGGTCTGCCATCCGGCGGCCCTTCCCAGCGCCCCGGGGCTCCCCGTGCTCGGCGGCCGGGGGCGGGCCCCGGGGCCTGGGGTGAGGCGGCTGCTCTGCGGACGGGGGGTGAGCGGCCATGAGGTGAGCGGAGCGCGGCGCCCAGCCCAGAGCCGCCCCGTGGGACGGACGGCCCGCAGCCATGGTGAGTGCGGGACGGGCTGTGGGCAGGGCCGCACGGAGCCCCGAGCTCAGGGCGACTTGGGCCGGCCGTTCCCCGCAGGCCTGGGGCGGCGGGCCGCATCTCCGCCTTACGGAGCGCCGTGTCGGCCCGGCTGTGTGCGGCTGTGATTTGCACAATCCTTTCTTTATTTTTCCTCTCGATAAGTGGAAGAAGAAGCGTGTGAAGAGCCCTGCTCGAGCTCAGCCAGCCTGCAGTCTGTCTCCAGAGGTCTGCAGCTCCGTTCCGGGCACTCACAGGGTCGTGTTAAGCAATGACGATATTATTTTTCACTGCTTCCATCTGAAGGAAGGCCCGGCGTTGCCAGGTGTGCTCTGCTGGCAGATGCCAGCTGTGTGCACAGACGGTGCAGTGATCAGGGGGCTGCAGCACCTCCGCTACAAAGACAGCCTGAGGGAGCTGGGCAGGGGGTTGGAGATTCGTGATCCTTGAGGTCCCTTCCAACCCAGACCGTTCTGTGATCAGGGAATGGGGAGCAGCCTGTCTGGCCCACTGCGGCCTTGCCAAGTGAATGCTGTTGGTGCCAGTCTGGTTTTCAGCCCCCATCTGTTCTAAGCTCCCTCAGATGCTGCAGGCCCAGGCTTTGCAGCCTTTTCCTTCTGGGAGCTGGGATCTTGCTCTGCAGCTGTGGATTTCTCATCCGGCATAGCAGGGAATGGCTCCTGCCTGACAACACGGCTCCTTCTGATGGTGGCTTTGGCCAAAGCTGGAGCCAAGGGTAGTGTTCTCAAGGCTGTTCTTGTCAGTGAATACCACCCTTCAGGAAGGTGAATAAATGCTGTGGGGTTTTGGTGATTTGTTGGACCTGTGGTGTTTAGCAAGCTGCTGCTGTGCATGTGAAAAGAGGTTAGCAAGTTCTGTGCTTCAGGGGAACAGCAGTAACCTCACAGACTCAAAGAGGCTTCTTGATTTTTCCATTGCCTTCATACAAACATATTCTTTCAGTCTGCTGAGTTATATATTGTTTTCTTTTACCTTGAGCATTCAGTTGTTGGTTCAACTACAAGCCAAGTAGTGGGTATGGCAGGTGAGAAGCAGTCGTCAAGCCACACTGCAGAATTTACTGTTGTAACGCTTCATGTGAGTCCTGTGGAAGATTTTCCTTCTGTTCCACGCTCCTTGGAGCCTGCAGATGGGCCTCTTCTGCTGCTAGTGCCCCCTCCTTCCTGGAGACAGTTGGATAAGTGTGAAGATGAGATTCTATAAGGCACACTGGGAATGAATGCAGCATAATTAAACTGCGCTGTAAAAATCCAGAGTTGGGAAAGCAGATTCTGTATCATGAACTGGGTTAAAGCTGCAGGCTGTAAGCAGGAGAAGCAGTGATGAGTTGGAGCTTGATTAACTGAGGAGGAGTGATGAGAGCAGCAGTCAGTGAGAGAAGCATCAAAGGCAGGAGGGGAAGCTGCAGTGACACGCACTGCGCTCGAAAACTGCGTGTGTGTTGGCAGCATGTGCCACTTCAGGGTGCTGTGTTCCACAGATCTTACACTACTGGTAAGGATATTCTGGAGCAGACCAAAAAGCATCAGTGTGTTTCCTACTCAAACATTAGGTTCCTCCTGGCTGATTTTAAAAAAAAAGAAAAAAAGCTTAAAAATAAATTTTGTCTGTAGAACAAATGCAGTGTCTTGCATCCAAAGAAGCTCTGCCTTTGTTTCACTGCTGATGCTTCACCTCTTGTTCTGCTTCTGCTACCAATGATGGATCATCTCTGAGGCTGTCAGGGGTCAGTTGTGATCATTAGGGCATAGCAGTCACCAGATAGTGCGTAATGAACCCTCATGGGAGGCTGCAAGTCGGGCAGTTACCTCCTAGAGAATGTCGTCTTTGTTTATCTGAGACCTGTATCCTGCCATCCACCAGAAGAATAGCTCAGGGGAAGGCTCTCCTTCCCAGCCATATCGTTTTGCTTGATATCTGGCTTTAAAGATGCCGTGTGAAATCAGCTGTTCTGTCAGAGAACTGCAGAGAGACTCCTCAAGCCCTGTGTTAGCTGTGCAGCAGGCACTTGCCTTTCCTGTTGTCAATAGGCCTCAGAAACGTGTAGCAAAGTGGGAAGCACACAGCAGGAGTAGCAGTGGTGGCTCCAAAAAAGCCATGTCCCTGTTGTGTGTGAAGCATAGCCCGCAGAAATGGAAGGAGGCAGTGGATGTGTGTAGCTTGAATCTTTCTAGGTTTTTCACGGCAGCATTCTAACTTTTATTTCACATCCCTGTTGTCATTTTCTTAGCACTAAGTACTGTCATTTGCTTATGCTTTAAGCCTCCTTTGAAGAACTGAGAGTGGTTTAAGCCTTCCATCTGCTAAGGAATCAAGTATGCCCGGATCACGGTGTACCTAGCCAGGTTGCTGGTGAGCAATAAGTTATTCTGTCACCCTTGGTTACCAAGGAGCATCCTGCTGTGAGTGATGGAAGCAACCCACGTCTATTGTGGATGTTGGCGCAGCTCAGCTGGTGGCCCTGTGGTTAGAGCAGGTCTGTGGGCCCAGTGAGGCAATCCCATGTTAGTGGGACTGCTCCTGATGTCCCATGTGGCACAGGAACAGCTTCTTGCTTTTGCAGCCATCCTGCTGCTGGAGGTGCTTCAACTGTGCTGCTTGGGCTGCTGCTTCTGCCTGGAGAGCTGCAGGATGCCCTGCAGTGAGAGGTGGAGGAGAGTGGGGTAAGGCTGCGTGCTGCTGTGCCACGAGGGCAGGAAGCACTGAGGTCACCTCTGCTCCTTGGGGATGGCAGAGGTGAAGCTGGGAGCTGGAATAGTGACAGTGGGACTCAATGGTCCTTATGGGCCCTTTCCAAGTTGGGATATTCTATGACAGCACCAGGCCGTGAGGTGTCACAGCCTGTGTTCTGACAGCTTTTTGGAGTTCAGAAAGAAAAGTAAATCGTTTTAGAGCTGTTCTGACTCGCTACTGAAAGAGAAACGAGAGAATAGGAACTTGCAAGTTCCAGCCCCAGCTCTGACATCTGGCTTCCTTTTTCAGCCTTCAAGTCGCTCAACCTTTTCCTGCCCCTCTGTAGCATTATCCCTGTTTCACTAAACCATAAAGTGGGAGCTATGCCTTAACGCCTGCGAGCTGTTCACCTGTTTCTTAGTGCTGCAGAAGGCAGTATGTGGTGATGCTGAGCCAGGTGGCACAAGCTATGCCATGGCATTCAGCACAGTGCTCTGCATTTCCCACCTACCTGTAAGCATGTCACACATCTTGTTTCAGAGGCTAGGTAGCTAAATGCTGCTTCTGCTGTCTCCAGTCAGGCTAAAAGGTATGAAGGCGAAAGTATGGAGCCTTAAGATCCCTTGTACTATCTGGAGAAGCCTCCTCTTGCTGACTGATGTTTGTGGCTGAGAGGTGAGTGGTGGCTGCTGGGATTGTTTTAGGGGAAAGCATTAAAATCTGGTGTGTGCAGTGAAGTTCATGCAGCTGGGTTCGGTGCTGCAAAGAGGTGGCTCAGTGTGCAGATACCTACCAGCTGCTGGGAGCTTGTGTTCTGCTCAGTTACTTCAATGTGTGTTGTTAGGTGTTGTCTCTTAGATCAGGAGGAGACTCTGCTGTTGTTACATGCAATATAGAGGGGAGAAAAAAAAAACAAGCACTTGCTTTTACATCTGTAACTGGCACCTGGCCGGTAGTGTTATATGTCCTGAAAAATCCAAGTCATTGTCCTCTATCAGTCAGCAGGTATTTCCTACCAGTAGCTGTGTCTTTATTTGGGTCACTGCTGCCTTGGCCTTCTCTGCATCCCAGGTATTAACATGGCACCTTCCTTCTTATTTTGAGAGGAACGAGGTCTTGACTAACTTTGCTGTCTCAAAATGAAATGCTTTGAATGCTGCGTACGGAAGTGAAGGATGCAGCAGATGCCTGATCTGTTGGAAAGCTCTCTGTGTTCCAATGCGAGTGTAAATATTAACAGTTTGGTAGAGAGAAAGCACTGAGCTTCTTTCCAGGCTTGTTATCTCGGTTGAGCAGTGACCTCTGTTCCAGGCAGCCCTGAGGCTCTGTCTGCAGCCACAAGGACAGAAGGAAGAGTTCTGTGCTCCAGGAGGAGGCTGGGAATGGTTGGGGTGACCTCTGATTTCAGCACGAGAGCACCTCAAGGATGGCAGAGATGTTCTGCGGGGAAGCAAGGGCTTTCCAGCACATCTTCCTGTCTTCTTTCTCCCTGTTTCTGATTCCTGTTTACCTTTCAACATCTCAGATGGTGTTCCTTCAGCAACATCACAAATTCCTTATTTTTTTCCCCCAGTGTTTCCTAATTCCTCTCCCATAGGGATCACGCTGAGAACATTTCTTTTACAATTTTCCAACACTCTGCATTTGTGCTCCAAATCTTCTGTTTGTTTCAGCATCTCTACGCTTGTAGCTGGGTCTGCAACTCTCTGTGTATTTTTAGCAGTTTGATGTGATGTTTTCTTACAGCTTTAATTGCAATGTGGAGACGGGTTGTCACATTTCCTTTGTCCCCTTCTTTGTGACAGCAGCGTGCTCGTCTCATGTGCGTTCTGCCTTGTCGAGGTGCCAACCCAGCACTGAAGGCAAGAGGATGGGATCTTACCTTCTAGAGAAATCCCCCATTTGGAAAAAATCCTAACTTTGCAAATTGTGTCGTGCTTGATTGATGCAATGTTGCAGTGGGTGAGGTGATTTCTTGTACGTTACAACGCTGCCAGTTCTTTTCTGCTAGACTGAGGGCAACATCCAGCTTCTTCCACTGAGATTTGTCTGAGTGTAGAGCCTGAAAACCGCTCCAGGAGCTGAAGCTGGTGTCTGAGAGCAGCACAGGACTCTGCAGGGGCAGCTGCAGGGAGCAGCTCTGCCATGGTTGGGCTGAAGGAAAGAGGAAGCCAGTGCAGTCAGCAGCCTACGATCTCCGCTGTGCACGCTGAGGTAGGTGCTCAGCTGCAGGGCTTTGCTGCTCACAGCCCTGTGTGGGGCTCAGCCCGCAAGGCAGCCGGCGCTCAGGAGAAAGAGTTTGCTTTGCAGTGGGCCCCAGTGCTGCAGGAGGTGCAGGGAGAGGAGCAGGCTCTGCTGCTGGGAAGCAGCCCAAGAAGCTGGGGCACTGCGGGTGTCAACATCTTGTTTTGTTTTGCTTTAAACAGGCTAGATGCTTTTCCTGAACGTACTGTTCTTTGGAAGCATTAATTAAAAAAGAAACCAAGTCTTACAGACGTGTTTTGAAGATGTTATCCACATTAGTTTCATGTATGCTCTTAAACCCAACATGAGTTTTAGTGGCCTTTGCCAGCACTTCAGTTTGCAATACTATGAGGTTTCTCTTCTTTGCCAGTGTCCTAGAAAACACCATGTCTCTGCACACCATAGTCATCATGCTGGGGTTTGGATTTTGCTGCTGCCGGGTGTTGGGCAAGGTGCAGCCCTTGTCCCAGGCTCCCTGTAGCACCAGCCTTGCTTTGTTGACCCTGGCCTGTATTTTCCACAAAGAAAGGGGGGATTTCTTTCTCCCTGCAGAGCAGCTTGAGCTGTATCTGAATAGAAGTGCCATTTTCAGAAGTTGCTGAATAAGTATTTTCTTTTTGCATTCACTTTCTTCTTTACTTACTGTAGTGCTTTCAATTTCCAGCCACGCATGTGTGCATGCATTCAGACTCCTGAAGTTGGGCCTGCAAACAGCTGCAGTTCAGGTTGTATGTCCACGTCTTGAAGTGTCTGCAGGCTCAGATACACCAGTTTGGATTTGCACTCAGTAAAGTATTTGAGAAGTGTTCTGGAAAAGCTGTTAATGCTTCGTGGACATCTTGGTGCTGATACACATCAGCTGATGCCTATCACATCTTCACACTTTTCCAGCCTCCTCCTCTCTGGTCAGAGGAGCTGCTGCATTTGTGTGACTCAGGAAGAGGAAGACACAGCTAAAACTTGAAGGTGTTTGTTGTAAGTGGACACCATGTATATCTCTTGGGAGTTCATCTATTTGCTGTGGACCATTTGAGTGAGGAAGTGTGTGTTTTTTTTCCTTCAGAATTTGATTTCTTCTTGGCACACCTGGCCCTGCTGTCCCCCAACGTGCTTCTGGCCAAAATGCTGTGGGTTTGGGTTCTTCCCCCCAGTACCTTTTTAAAACTTGGGTTATTTCAGATGAGATACGGGGGGATCTCAAAGTCAATGTGTTGTGTGCATTTGCTTGTGGGGCCAGCGCTGTGATCCTGTCTGTGCTTGCCTGCATTCCCCTCTGCAGAGGAAAGGGGAAGTGGTCTGTGCCCTGCAGCTGTTGTCTCACACCTGTGAGCATCACGAGGAAGGACAGGGCTGTCCTGTGCAGTGTGGGACATGGGAGAGCCCCCAGGGATGCCAAGTGGGTGAACAGACCGCAGTGCTGCAGTCACAGCCTTGTGCCCTTCAGATGTGACTTTCTAGACATCGCTGTAAGACTGCAAGTTCCTTTTGAACCCTGGGAGAGAAGCAGAGGAAGAAGAACGCTTCAGCACCTGCAGCGTCCATCCAAAAAGCTCACTGACCCCTGCTTTTCTGATAAAGCCCCAGACAAAAGTGTGCCATCAGTGACAGCTTAAGAAATAGCGGGCAGCAGTTGAGAACTGTCTGTGAGCAGCTCGTGGCTGCTGCAAGATTGATGGATCTAACTGTCCTAACAGCAGTTTTCATATCACCTGTGTGCACCCATCTGATGCCCCTGTGCTATGGCAGTTTGCAGTCATAATGGAGAATACTGACTGTGTGAGATGCTTCTACGCTTCTCAGCTGTACGTTGTGACTCTAGGAGCTATTTGTTTGGGGGAAATATTGTGTTGCCAAGTCTTCTCCAGCCTTGGTTGCAGTGCTTTGTGATTGTTGAGTTGCCGTTTGCGAAGCAGCCTTTGTGAGCAGCAGAATGACTGCTGGATGGCCCCAGGGTCAGTTCCTGATCACAAACCATCAGTTTGGAAAGGATCTGCCTCACGCATCTGAGGCTGTTAATCAAAGTTCAGCCTTAAAACCTGAACCCAGGTAACTGAACCTGCCTGTACAAGATGATTGTAGGAATATGATCCTGTAGGTATTCTAAAAGGTGCCTGATTACCTGTGTACTGATGATGTTTACAGGTAAGGTGATCTCTTTATCCTGCTCCAGAAACCAGCTTATCACTGCTGCCTTCTCATGGCCTGTTCTCTGTGCAGCGCTGTTCAGCCCATGGTTGTTTTTAGGCTGATGTTTAAATAAAGCACATTGATTCCTGAGGTGCAGTCTGACAGTTCTGAATTGATGAGCAGTAGAGGCAGGATTCCCCAGCTCAAGTGCTGGGCATCAGCTTTGTCACAGTGGATCTGAGCACAGCATAACACGTTCGCTGCCTCCTCCACTCTTCGCTGCCCTTAGAACAGTAATTCATGACTTCTATGGCAGATTTTTGGCTTAAATTGCAATATAAGAGAAATGAGTTTGCAGAATCAGCACCTTGTCAGTGCGCTGCAGGAGTGGTGGCTCTTGGAGCAAATGAAGCAGAGGACTGCTTGCGTGCTGCAGCCGGGAGGTCTCCTGAAATGGCACCAGGAGCCAGCACTGCTCTCACGGCACTGGTTTCAGCCTAGTTTCAGTTCATGAAACCACAAAAACATGTCTGAGATGCAACGAGGAAATTGAGAGCTTGATATCATCAGCAGCGTGCTGCAGGGGAACACATCTGCCGTGGGGCTGTGCACTGCTTCCTATCTGAAGGCTTCTGGGCAAGCTTTGCAGTTCTGTCTGAGACCTGTGGAATGTGTGTGGAAACCCAGTCTTCTATAGTTAGCTGGGAACAAGGAGCTGCAACACAGCACTGCTTTGAGCTGCACAGCTCTGCCTCGGTGTAGCGTGCATGCATTCCTTCTGGAGTGTGTGTTGGGTGTCATACGGCTGTGTTTTGGTTTTTGAAGCACTCCATTGCACTGATTCTGTTGCTGCTGTGCTTCAGTTCTTCCCCAAACTTCACTGCACAGCGCAGCCCACAGCTGCTCTGAGGGTCACTGAAGCAGTGCCAATGCTGGTGCTTTGTTGGCAGCAGCAGAAGGAAGGCTGTGGTGAATCATGCAGGCTTGAAATGACCCAGCACCTCCTGAGGCCATCACTGATGATGTGGGAATTCCTGTTGCATTGGGGCTGGGGCAGGGAGGGACTCTGGAAGACACCCTGGTAATTGGTAAAGCTGATGAGTAAGTTGTTGTGTCAGGGCACGTGCATACCCATTATGTGTATAATCCACTTATCCTTTACTGCGTGCTTAAAAATGATCTGCAGTATTGTAAATAGTGTATCATAGGGTCATAGGATGGCCTGGGTTCAAAAGGACCACAATGACCATCTAGTTTCAACCCCCCTGCTATGAGCAGGGTCACCAACCATCAGACCAGGCTGCCCAGAGCCACATCCAGCCTGGTAATACATGGAAGAAAATACAGCAGCAAAGTGTGATGGTTTGTATCTGTGCGTGTGACTGTCAGTAAGTAACTGCACAAAAGTGGATGCAGAAGGTTCCCAAGTGAAAGGGAATGGGACAGTATCATTTAGAGGCAGCAGAGATGGGGAATTAATGAATTTTGTTCTACCAGCAGTTGCCAATGTGGGCACAGTGGGAATTCCTGCAGGAGCACTTCTGGCTTGGGCAGGAGTGCAGTGTCCCTGCTGATACAGCGCTGCCCAAAGGACAGCAGGAGGCACCTCCGTGAGGCTGCAGCTGCAATTAACATCTTAGCAAACAAAGAGGAGGAAAAAAAGGCTTTGTGCAGGAGGTTGCCATAATCTTGTCTTAGTGATATCCATTTCCAAGTGCATTAAAAAAGCCCACAAAACCTCTTGCTGTTGTCATCAGCTGCAGGGCCGTGTTTGAGCATCATTTGTATGATCGATTCTCTGCTGAGCTGTTAATAGCAGCCATCAAAAGGTTAAGGGCGTGGGGTTTTATGGCCAAGCATTAGGGGAAAGCTTTCCTCTTGCAGAAATGATCGCTTCATTTTCTAAGAGCATTTATTTATGAGAGTGCAGTGACAATCTGGCGTGGCCACGGCCAATGAAGCTGGTGGTTGGGGCTGGCTGAGGCACACAGCTTTCCTGCTTTGTAGCTCTGATCTTTAGAGAATAGAAAACAAAACTGGGGGGTAAGGGGATAAAAAAGGCAAGTGTGCTCTAAATGGAAGCTCTTCTGGAAAAACTTAAATAGCTTTAGAAGCTGTTATAGCTTTTATAAGCACTTTCATATTTCCCAGAATACCCAGATGCTTTTGTAAGAAGGAGAATGTCTTTGGTTTGATGTGAACTAAACTTAGCATTTTCTGCTCAAATAAACACGCAGGGTCGAAATTGCAGCCACAACCCAATTCCTGCGTCTGGCAGCAGCTCTCATCAGCGTGGCCCCAAGTGTTTTATCATTGATATTGCTGTCCTGTCTATTTTCTCCCACTCGCTGCAGCTCATCCTTGTGAGGGCTGAGCCTGTGACAGGTATGGAGAGACAGCTCCTTCAGAGCCTTGTCTGGTGCACTGATTTGGACCCTGAGCAGTCCAAAATGCCACAGGTAGGCAGCTATTAATGCTGTTCTCCTGAAGAGAAGTTGACGTCAGTTAATGGCACTCGCTTCTTAAAACGGTCAGCTGGTATATCTAGATTTTGCTGATCCTTTTTATTTAGGATAAGAGGAAATGGGCCTTAAGTTGCACCAGAGGAGGTTCAGGTTGGGCGTTAGGAAATGTTCCTGCTCAGAAAGAGCAGTGCTGCAGTGGCACTGCTGCACAGGAGTGATGGGGTCACCGTCCATGGAGGTGCTCCAGAGCTGTGGGGATGTGGCACTGAGGGATGTGGGCATGGGGGGGTGGATCAGACCTGGGGATCTGACAGATCTCCTTTTTTTAATTCTATGATTTTTGGAGGATTTCCTGGATGAAGGATGTCTTTGTGGGTATTCAAGTAATTGCTGTTCAGAGAGGAAGCTACATGCTCACCTGTGAGTCTTGCTCCTCTGGTTGTATGGGACCAGTATTAAAGGTTGGAGCTCAGAGATAAATGCTGTGAGTAAGCAACTGCACACCTCTGTCTTGATAAGTTATTGAATCGCCCTTAAAATTATCAGGACAGAACTGGGGGTGGTCAGGGCGTAGCTTTGCAGTGTTCTGGCTACTGGAGCTCCAACCCTGCTTGCTGGCAGCCTCACTGGGTCAGATGGGCAATTCCAAGAGTGACATTCTTGGCAGGTCTGCCACCAGTATCCTGGCACACTTGTTGTGTGTGTCACCCAACCATGCTGTGACCGATGGCGCTGTCTCAAGCTGTGGGATTTGCTGGTCTTAAAGAATTCCAAGCGGTGGGGCAGTGTGGATGGTGACACATGGAATCTGACCTTGGCTGCCTTTAATAAATTGAGAAGTGTGAGCACTGCTGGCTCTCATTGCCTGTGGGGCTGACCTCACCCTGCCTGCCCATCTCTGGGGCTGGGGCAGCCCCTGTGTGTCTATGTGCTGCCTGGGGCAGAGGCAGCAGCTCCTTCCCCAGCCCCTTTTTGTCCCTTTCCTCCAACACAGAAGTGTCCTGGAGTGGAGGCTGCCTGCACCTTAATGTGAGTGGTGATATTGGAGATATCACAGCGGGGTTCAGCACAGGTCCTGCAAACAGTTCTGTGCTTATTATGGCCTCACTGGATAATTCCTATGGGCTAAGTACAGTAACTTCCCTCTGCAGTTCTCCAGCAGCACACGTCCTTGCATCCTCTTTACCACGACCCAGTTATCTGAGAGCTGCATGCAAGTTGGATCATTGCAGCGTGCCCCATGCAAGGTTAACCTGGGGATACCCAGAGGCACTACCAAATGCAGAAGGCTGCTCTCTGCCTTTCTGTCGTGGCCATCTCCAGAGTGGGGAGCATTTGGTGTGCAGCAGATAATGTGTGTGGGAACCTGGCTAGCTTTGGTCTGTGCAGAGCCCACTGCAGGTCCAGTCTGATCACTGCTGCTCCTCCTGTGAGGCACTGGCACAGGTTGCCCAAGGAGGCTGTGGATGCCCCATCCCTGCAGGCATTCAAGGCCGGGCTGGATGTGGCTCTGGGCAGCCTGGGCTGCTGGTTGGCGACCTGCACACAGCAGGGGGTTGGAACTGGGTGATCTTTGAGGTCTTTTTCAACCCAGGCCGTTCTATGATTCATCTGCCCTCAGCCACACCTCAGGAACAACAGGGAGAGGTCAAGTGGGAGCATAAAGCAGTCACAGTGCAGGTGGCACTGAGCTGGGATGAAGAGTTAATCTGCCTGAGAGTGGGAAGGCCCTGCAGAGGGATGTGCATCAATGGGCTGAGGCCAACGAGATGAGCTTCAACAGGATGAGGTGCCAATGCTGTGCTTTGGTCATAGCTTTTGCAGTGCCAGCCTTGTGCTCCTCTTCCCTCCTGCCCCTGACACTTGGGATATTGCAGCAGTGCTGCTTAGTGTCAGAGGCTGTGTTCCTACAGTCATCTTCCTCATCTCTGAACTGAGGAAGCAGGGAGTCAGTGGAGGATGCAGCAGATGGTCAGTAATGAAAACTGCAACTTCCAGAAGCAGGAAATGAATCTTCATACAATAATCACCAGGGTTGAAAAAGACCTCCAAGATCATCCAGTCCAACTGTCCACCTATCACCAATGTTTCCCCACTAAATATTTCCCTTAGTACACCATCTGAATGTTTCTTGAACACTTCCAGGGACAGTGACTAGCAGCTCCCTGGGCAGCCATTCCAGTGTCTGACCACTCTTTCAGAGAAGAAATCTTTCCTTGCATCCAACCTGAAGCTCCCCTGGTGCAACTTGAGGCCATTCCCTGTAATCCTATCCCAAGGGAGCAAAGGTCAACCCCCACCTCACCACAACCTCCTTTCAGACAGTTGTAGAGAGCTATGAGGTCTCTCCTGGGCCTCCTAATCTTGAATCTTACCTTAAAAAATCCAGCAAGATTAATCTTGAGTATCCTTCCTAAAGGAAGTTTGACTTACTCATCCCAAACCCTTCACGTCCTGCTATCTCTGTGCAAGGAGCAAGTGCTTTCCATTGAACCAAAGCAATGTGGAGCATGGGGATGGAGAGAGCAATGCTCCCAGTGGGGAAGCCTTACTCCAACGAGTCAATGGGAGCCAGCATGAAAACTGCCTTATGGGTGTTGGGCAACCAAAGCTGCCAGTGGGACTCTGTGTTATGGAAATGCTGAAATTCTCTCTGAATCTTACTGAGAGTTAAGTAGGTTAGGAAGGAATTTGCAACAGCATGGAGCATCCAGGAGAGAAATTCACAGAAGTGGCTGCTCAGCTGTATCCTGATGTCTCGAAAGCTACAGGGCTCTTCAGAAGGAGCTCTCACTACAGCACTGCTTCTGTTTGGGCACTGGGGGCTGTGGGATGGGGGGGCAGCTGCCCACAGAGGCCACGTGCACATGGATGGAGGCAGTGACTGAGTGCTTTGCTTTCCCTTAAGTTGACAGAGTGGCTTTGATTCGATTGTAGGCTATTTTAAGCCAGTTGCTCGCTAGCAGAATGTTCTATTTTTTGCTAATGTAGTCCTTGCTTTCTAGAGCACGTGTTTTATGGGGGGTGATGGGAAGGGGATAGAAGGAAAACAAGAGGCTGAAATCCTGTCTTCCTTTGCCCAACAATTGAAGATGGTGGGAGAGCTGGGAGTGGGCAGCAGTGGTGCTCCTGTGGGCTGTCCTGCTCTGCTCTCTGCAAAGGGCTGCCAGGCACTGGGTGGGTTGGGTTTTATTTTTAGAGGCAGAATTTTCAAGTTTTCTTCCCTGGTTTGCGTTGTTTCTACACAGAGGGAAGTTGGGCCCTGAATCTTGCAGCATTTGTTGTTGACAGCATGAGTTGAAAACGTGAGAGGGAGGGGAATTGCACAGCCATGGACCTGCTGCTTCCTAAGGCCATCCATTATTGGGTTCAGTTGAAAGGGAGCTGCAGTGCAGGTAGAGGCCATCCTCAGCGCTGGGATATTACTGGACTAAAATCTCAGCTCCAGAGAGGCATGAAATTGCTGTAACCTTGACTCACCCATACTGAGCTGTAACTATTTCCAATAGTAAAAGCTACAGGGGGCCCAAATCTTTAATCAAACCTCTGAATGCTTGCGTGTCCCTTCTCAAAGGGCTGGAAATGCTTTCATCTCTGGAGCTGCTGCCCCCACAGTTCTTTTGGTGCTGCAGATGTGCGCCCTTCTAGGCATCAGCTGGAAGCATCTTGGCTGGAATTTGCTGTTTTTTGGGAGAATCATGTGACACGACTGAGCTGATCTGTGGCTACTGACTGCCCCCAGGGGCAAGGAGGAACCTTTTCCCACTGGTGTCACTGCTTAATGCAACTGAGCAAGTGATCCTTTAGCGATGGTCCCGACTTTCCCTTTGACAAACCTTGTTGCTGCTGGGTGCAGTGAGCAGTTTGAATCCTACACTGCTTTGCTCTCTAGTTGGATTTCATTCTTCTGCTTTCGTGGCACAAAGGATGTCGACCTCCAAGTGCTGTCTTTTAAGAAATCATCTACACTGAGCGCAATTCAGAGTGGAAATCTGCATTAACTCCTTCCTCTTGATGATGTTTGCAGGCATCTGAAGAGGCCTCGCTCCGGGCTTTGGAGAGTTTGATGACTGAGTTCTTCCACAATTGCACAACGAATGAGAGGAAGCGAGAGATAGGTGAGTGCCTGCTCCTTCCAAGGGCCAGTCCCACTGCGTTGTGCTGCCTGCAGACCTCAGCAGAGGTCACCTTGTGCTTTTATTAAACAAATACAGCAGGGAAAAGTGCCCTGTCCGATGCAGAACTGGCATTGCTGTCTCTCCTGCTTGTGTGAATTGAAGTAAGGGCTCACGGGGGTTTGGGAGATCCCACCACAGGTAACTGACATCAGTGACTGCTCCTGTGAGCATGGAGCTGCAGATTCTTTTTACTGAGTGGGAACTTGGGTGGAGGAGGGATGTTGGGTTTTTTTTCTGCCTGCATGGTGTTAGGCTGCCTGGCTTGGAAAATGCCCACCTTCTGCCTAGAGATGGAGCGTGGACTTGAGGAGTTGTCCTGCCCCAGGGAGGGAAAGCAGAAGAATGTCCTAATTAATGTGAAATGAAGGGGGAATGAACAGTGAGATTTCATTTTGAGCAGTGTTATTAAATGTGTCCTGAAAACCAGCAGAGATCACCCTGGTCCTCCAGAACAGCTCCTTTCTGCTGTGCCTAATGGGCACCAATAGGTCATTCTGCTTTTCTTCTCAAACTTCTGCCACTTCTGAAACTTCAGTGCAAAGGTATGATTAGTGTGAAAGATTTATTCCAAAAATCTGGATGAATTATTGAGCAACTGGCCAACTATTCTTCTGTTGAGATCACCTGCAGTGCTAGAGTGGATCTCCATCGTAGCTTTTCATTTAGTCCAAGTGGAGGTATCACAAATACCATTGCTGTGTTCCCTTTCAGTATCTCCCTGTTCTCCTAGTCTAGCTGCAGGAAGGAAACCCACTGTGAAGGCTGAAATGTGGCCAGCCTGTAGCACAGCCCTTGCAGCTTCTCCTTCCTGCTCAATTTGATGTGCAGCTGCTTGACCTGAGGTGCCCACCATCATTGGAGCTGCTGAGGCTTTTGGTGCTGACTTACCAAGCCAATGTCTCCTGAAGCAATTGCATTTAAACAAGAGCAATTTTTTTTGTATGTTCTTTTTCTTTCCAACTTGTCTCAACACCCAGCACTTAGCCCAGTGTAGGACTTCTGTCACTTGACACACTTATTTTCTTTCATTGAAGCCTGCTGTTGGATTATTTTCAAGGTTTTTGAGTGTGATACCCCCTGCCCTGGTTGTTTGAGAGACCCTGGACGTGGCTTTTTTTCCTGAACTCGGTGTGTGCTGTATGTACATTGTTATGACTCTGTTTGCAGCTTGAGTATTTTAATGTATTTTCTAATTCTTTGTTTTTTCAGAGGAGCTTTTAAATAATTTCGCCCAGCAGATAGGAGCCTGGAGGTTCTGCCTCTATTTCCTGTCAAGCACAAGGAATGACTACGTGATGATGTACAGTCTGACTGTGTTTGAGGTAAGATGTGTGCTGTTGTCTGCGTTCTCCTTGTCTGATGCAGTTCTGTATGACAATCGATTCTGTTTGAAATGTTTCCCTGAAAAGGCAGCCTTAATGAGGACAGTGATACAGCTTCTTTCATTGCTCTCTCCTAAAGAAGTTATTTGATGGCAGGCTTACAGTAGGAGAATCTTTGTACATAAATTGAAGAATTAACTTCCTGGCATCTCTAAGTACAAATTACCTGCAGTTTGAGAGGCTGCTCAAGTTTTCTGCACCATGCTTTTAAGAATTACTTCTTTTTATACTCTGTTTATAGTAGAAATGTGTATGGCTGCCTCCTAGCAGCTGCAAACTGTAATGCTAAGGGGTGAAACCAAATTGCTTTTATCTTTGAAATCTCTTTTTCTGACGTGCTCTTTTTGGAATTACATCCTGCAAGCTTGTGTGAGTTCTAGAAGGAAGGTCACTCTTAGAAGAGCATGTCCCACTTTCTGCTTATTTATAAAAGAGAAAAAAAGTTATGGTTAAAAGCCTGAGTGTTGGTTTGTGTAGCTACTGGAAGAAACAAAGTGTTCTGTGCAAACTTGGTCTTATCAGCTCGTTTCTCAGTGAGCAGTGCGTTATCTTTCCCTGGTGATACTCTGGGGTTTGGTTGTGGTCAGCTGGGTCTGTTTCTCTTTTCTTTGGGTCTCTGCACTGTGTTCTGGGCTGGATTGCAGTCTGAGCCTTGCTCCAAACTCAGGGAGTGTTAATACCCTCTGCAGTGGCCTGCTCTACAGGCAGAGCAAACAACTCTGTTCTTAGAAGTTGCTTTGGCAATTTATGTATCCGTGTTGTTGTTGACTTCTTAAGGTATAAGACTGCATTTATCCAGGGCTGTGAAGGGAGGAGGATGAAGTAGATCTGTCTACAAATGGAATCCGTGTGGCCCTTCACCATCAGGAGAGCCCTCTCAGAAAGGAGCGGCAGAAGTTGTATGGAATGGATGTTACACAGGAGCAGTAATTAAACTGATTTTCATGAAGAGGAAAACGTGTTTGGTTACTGAGCCTCCGACTCCCTGGGCAGAGGGGGAAAGTAGTACTGAAAAATAATTGTGCCCAGAACAAAGAAATCACTGTGCAAGTGTAAAGTGAGGGAAGCAATCCACAGCTCAGCTGAGAGATTAAGATCTCTCAGTGCAGAAGCTGGCATTCCTGATCTTAACTTTGTTTTTGTGCCTTTGGCCATTCCTCTGCAGGTCTGCAGCTGTACAGTATTCCTCAGCTCTGTGTTGAGTGTTGGTCCAACCATGTGTAGGGACACAAGGCTCATCCCTAAAACTTCCTCTGAATGCTGTGTTTTCTAGATTATCCAAAAAGCTAATAGCTGGCTTGGTGTAAAGGCCCTCCTCCTGGCCCCCTTCCACATGAACTGTTGTCTCCTTTTGCTCTGGGAAAAGAGAATGCCTTCCCAAGAACATTTCTCAGGAGAAGAAAGCTGCCACTTTCACATGAATGGGGTGAACTGTGAACACGAGGATGGATATTAATGCTGAGGCATCTGCCAGTTTTATGGGTGCTTCAGAAGTTGTTCTGGTCTTGCAGTTGGAAACTGGGCCATTGTTGGTTCCTAAGCAATGCTTCTGATCCTCCCTAGGGGAAAGGAGAAAAAAAAAAGCCTTTTAACCTTTTTGAGACACTCTGTGTGTCGTGTCTATGAGCCATCTATGTGTGTATATATGTATATATCCACCTCTGCACACTGAACTGGAACCTTGGTACTGTATCTCCGATCTGCTCTGAACATAAGCATAGCTTTCCATGTCACACAGAAGCACTGCACAGCATTCCCTGCTGTTGCATTTTCCAGCTGTAAGCCTGCAAACAGCTCCAGATAGTGTCCCTGTAAGAGGTCTCCTGTGTAAATTATCCCTAGAGGCAGAGCAATTAATGCTCCAGAGTCCCTAAATGGGATTGTAGCATGGCAGGAGAGCAATTTGTGACTCTTCTTATGGATTTTGTCTGCTTTTTTTTTAAGTGGACTAAAAGCTTTCTGTTTAAGTGATGCCCTGTCACTGCAGAATCACTGCTCGAGGAGCAACCTTCCAGCTGAGCTCCAGGAGACCTCTGGGGCCTCGGAGCTCTCGAGAGCCAAGCTTACTTCCCTTCTGTGTTGTTATTCTGCCTCATGCAGGGCTATTTTTTCCTTTTAGAAGGGGAAGTGGGGATGGCCAGGGTTAAAAGCTAGAGAAAAGCAGCCAGCTCTGCTTGACCCGAGGCTGGTTGGTGTGGTGATGGCCATCAGATGTGCCATCTGATAGTAGCAGTCGTCTTTAGTGAAAATCTGATTTTGCAAGGGTTCTGTGTGTCTGATACTGTTGTATTGGGTGTGGAACTTCATTTTTTATTAGAACCTGTTCCTGCACACTGCATGGCTTGTAAGAGGTGGGCTCGGTGAGCTTTGCTCAGCAGCCTGAGCACTGCTGTCTGCCGTTGCCCAAGGACCCCATTATGTAGCAGAGCTTTTCAGAGGTAGTGGAGCAGGGTCTGTGGCCTCTGAAGCTGCTCTTGTTCTACCTGCCTTAGTTCTCACACACTCATCCTTGTGCTGATACAGATAGCAGAGTTAGGGCTGCTGAGTAATTGTGGCATCTGAAATGGTAACTTCACCTAGAGAGCCCGGGTCAGAGCTCTAACAAGGGCAGTGTCTTCTCTTTTAATCTGCTGATGTCTCCTTGTTTTCTTACCTGCAGGTCTGCCCATGGCAGCCAAGAAGCTTGAACTGCATCACTTGTAGACTCTTATTTTTTAACTGGCTGTGCATGGACAGATCTGAAAGCTATGGCCTTTCCCCCTGCCCCAGCATTGTGGCAGAGAAGCCTAAGGCATGAGATGCAGCAGCGCTGAGCAGTGCTCTGTCCCTGCACTGTGTGCCTGAGGTCTCTCCATGAGTACAGCTCATGCTGACTTTCACAGTAAGCTTTGTAGCTGCACCTCAGGCTTTAGGGGATCAGCTTTTCCCAGTTTTTTTTTTTTAAAGAAAGCAATAAGTTATGTCTGAAAAGCTGCTGATAATATATATATTAAGATGCTTTTCCTTCAGGCTCTGTACCTGGCATCATTAAGGTTATCCTATTCAGACACCGAAGTATTTATCTTCAGTGAAGCATGTCATGTCAGCTTGTTTAAGATGGACTCATTAGAGAGCTCTGTTTCTTTTCCAGAACCTAATCAATAAGATGTGGCTTGGGGTCCCATCTCAAGACAAAATGGAGATCCGCAGCTGCCTGCCCAAGCTCCTGCTAGCTCAGCACAAAACTCTGCCTTACTTCATCAGGAACAAACTCTGCAAAGTCATTGTGGATATTGGCCGACAGGACTGGCCGATGTTCTACCATGACTTTTTCACTAACATCTTGCAGGTAAGAAGCTTTCCAAAGGTACTTTTCTTGCCACCTAATTCTGGTAGCTCGTGTTACCCTGAAGAGCTTTGGCACCACATCACGTAAGGTCACCAGCTGAATGCTGTTGGGATGTTTGAGGTCTCATCCAGAAAACTGGGTGTATTTGAGGCTCCTGGCTGAGTTGCTGCCATTAGTTTGAATGTTACTTGTTTGAAATACAACATCTTCAGGTGAAGTCTGGGCTTGACTGGCAGCTTGCTGTTGCAAACGTTGTCTTTTAGTTGAGTACTTTGTTTCCAGTTCTCCCCAAAACGTTCATAATTGACTTAAAGTCCGGCTGTAAGCTGAAGTGCTGCTCAACCTTTTTCTGCAGACATAATTACATTGTCTGAATGCAGCCATGCTCACAGACAAGCCCCAAGGCAACTACTGAAATAAATCAACATCCCTAAGTGTCAAGAGTTTTTGCTAAGACAAATGGATCTGGTATTAACTGCAGAAGAAAAAGAGCCCACCTGGCATTCCAGGCTTGTTTTGTTGCTAACTGGAGAAATCTCTTCTGAAATAGCTCTTTGTAATCACATAGTGCAGCATGCTGCATTTTTTTTCCTGAATTGTCACTCTGACAGTAAGTATTTTATAAGACAACTGTCTATATTTAAGTTTTGGCTTTGATTACGTCTGAATTTGCAATTGAAACACTTTGTAATCTACTTAGCCATCTTTAGTGCACACAGAGCCCACTTCAGGTGTCAATTTTTCCTTAAGCCTCTCCTGTGGACTGATCTTCTGAGGGAAGTGCTCCCATTAATAAGTTCCTGTAGCAGAAACCTTCAAAAAAAGTTCAGATAAATTGGAAGAGAAACACAAATACCTCAACTTCAAGACCCCAGAAAAGTGAAAGCAAAACACAGCTCAGAGTTGCAGAGCCGGCTGATCTCACATTTGTCTTCTGAGATGATCTAAAGCAATTATTTGATTCTTGAGCAGCAAATTGATATCACAGTACTCTAAAGGCTCAGTGCCACATTACCACAGTTCTGGAACACCTTCAGGGACAGTAACCACACCGTTCCCTGGGCAGCAGTGTCACTGCCCCACCACTCCTTCCAAGAAGAAATTGTTCCTAATACCCAGCCTGCTATCAGCTCCTGTACCATCGTGCTTCCTTTCTGGAGGCCAAAGTCGCATACATCCAGACAGAGAGCTTAAAAGTGTTTTTTTCCCCCAACATATTTCACCAAAATACGCAGCCTGATCGGTATTAGGCCAGTTTGTCTCTGGTCTCATGGGCCAGTGAGCTGAAGTCAGCCTGCACTGTTTAATTTATGACTTCAAGGATGACTTGCGATAATGGTGATTGACTTTAGATTTATTTTCCTCCTGGTGAGGGCAGTGCATAAATCATTTTGGATGTTTCAGGTTGAGAGATCGGGGTGTCTTTCAGCTTTTTCCCCACCTGAATGTGTCTTTAATATCCCAATGGCTAACGAAGGCAAAAATCCTTGCTTTCTCTGCTCCTATTCCTGTGCATTCTGTACACGGTGGAAGTCATCCTTCTAGGGTAAATGTGATTTCCAGCATGAAGTACAGTGCAGGCACAGGCAGAGGTGCACTCCATGCCTGTGTTCTGTTGCCACCCAGTGCAGCTGTCTGCATGCTGTTGAAAGGAATGCTTTTGTTTTTCTGTGGGGAGCTGCCTGGCTGATGGTGCAGGCTCTGAGCAGCAGCCCCATTACCTGGTAAAACCATGGGTACTGTGGTTCTGAGAAGTGGTGATGTCAGCAGAAGGCTGGGAGGAACAAACTGTTATTGGTAAACTTGCTGGAACAGAGAATGCGTGCAACATCATGATGAAAGCTCTCGTGAAACCCCACAGACTGCCATGGTGCTTGAACTGTTGCAACATCATAGGTTCATGTCTCAGGAAATGGAATCCTTGCAGCACTGCAAGCTCAGAGCTGTTACTCCTCAGTCCTGGAACAGCTGTGAACTGCAGGCAGAATTGCTCATCTCCTCTTTGTGATCTGAAGCTTTTTCAGAATGCATTCATGCCTTTTCCTTTCAGTTGATTCAGTCTCCTGTGACCACTCCTCTGGGGCTGATCATGTTGAAAACAACCTCAGAAGAGCTGGCGTGTCCACGGGAGGATCTGAGTGTAGCCCGCAAGGAAGAGCTACGTAAGCTGCTGCTGGACCAGGTGCAAACTGTGCTTGGACTCCTCACAGGTATGAGCTGGTGTGCTTGCAGCTCTGAAACAACCATCTTCCTTTCTCAGCCCTGTGGTGCTGGCAAGTTTGCAAGTTCTCAGAGCAGTGAAGCAGGGTGTGGGTGATGTAGTGACTGGTGGTGCTGCTCAAGCACTTGACCTTTGGGTGCCCCGTTCAGAGCAGTACAAAGCAAGCTGGTGTAGCAGAGCAGTTCATACAGCTATGTGTGTCCTTCTCTTTATGAAGAGGGATTGTGATTGTCTTATCTGAGTGACCCTGAAACACATACTGAATGCTTGTACACACAGTGCTTCTCGTTAAAGCCCTTGAGATGTGTTTGAGAGGAGCTATCTGTCTCTGATATGTTAGTTGAATCAGTGTTTCTTTATCAATCTGTTCTAAGAAATATCTCTTTGGCTAGGTATTTTGGAGAGCATCTGGGACAAACACAGTGTTACTGCTGCCACTCCGCCACCATCCCCAACTTCAGGAGAAAGTGGTAAGGACAGCTAAAGCTGAGTCTTTATCTTCAAGCTTCCATGAGCTTTAACTTGAAATACCAGGTATAGATTCCTTCCTTTGCTGTCTGTTTCCTAAAGCTGTTCTTAGGCCAACATATTCCAGGCAAGAACAGCTAACTTCAGCTGAAGAAGCCATTGCCATTGCAAGGGATGCCCCACTTGAGAATGCCACCTCATTTGGCAGCACTGTTGTCCTTAGTTGGCTAAAAGCATTCTGAAGTGTCAGCTCAAAATGCTGTAACATCACTGAGTTGGCACTGTTATATGTGAATTTCAGCTCTAAGCGCATCAAAAGGCAGAGTGAAGCAAAACTGAAGCCTAATTCAAAAGCAGAGTGACAGGACTTTGTGTGTCTTTATTGACCCAGTCATTTCCTCCCCACTCCTGCTAGTCTTTTGCAGAGCTGTCTGTGTGTACTATTTACATACATATTAATCATCTTTGAAAAGGAGAGTGTGTTTCTTTGTCCTTCATTTATCCTGCTATGAGGAAAGCTGTGGGTGCAGAGGGTTCCCCCAGGTGTAAGGATGAGATGAGAACCATTTTCTGTGGTCCTCAATGTGGTGTTGGCCTGTTACATTCATCTCACCTAGGAGGTAACCAGCAGCATGTGGTGTCTTTGCTCCACCTCAGGCTACAAAGCAGATCATGCAGTGAAATCAGTACTTTGTTTAAACACTCAAATCTCAGATCTGCCTGCTTTTAACAAGGAAAAAGAAGGGTTTAGGCTCTGCAAACCAATCATGGTGGTTATGCACAGTGAGGTGATGAAACGCTTGGGGGTCCATTGCTTCTTTCTCTGCATTAACACCAAGTTGTGTTCTGCGTGTTAAGAGTTGGATCAGATCCCTTGTGTGTTCAGATTTGTCTGTAGGACCTTAAGCAGTTAACTGAAGGCTGTGGATGGCTTGCCTGTGCTGGGTTGCACTGGTCAGCACCAGACTGTGCTGGTGAATGTTGGTGTTTGGCTTGTTCATGCTTTGATACAATTTTTATGTTTAAATCAGAGTTGGATTTAAAGAATTTCAAGTGCTTATTTTCCTTAGACCTTTAAGACTTTGATATTTATCCACAAACCACAAAAGCTTAAATGGAAAGCACTATTATCTTGATTTTAGGGAGGAAATTCTACTGTGGGTATATGACACTTTTGCATGGAAGTCTGTGCTGAATGAGTGCTATACTTTTTTATATTAAGGCGTGTGCAGTCTGTAAGCTGACCAAACCTTTTTACGTGCATGTTGGTTACATTTGGGTCTCGTTCATACAGCAAAGCATTCCTGCTTGCTGGTGGCAGTCATTTTTTGTTGTGTTTTCCTAGCTCAGATAAGGCCACCTTCTTGTCCTTTTTGTATCCTGGTGAAGGTATTGGTGTTCCAAAAAGCAAAATGGGCTTCTATCAGAGCTGAAATCCCTTTAGGAATTGGAATATCCATTTGTCCTTTTTTGCACAGGGAAGCAGAGTGCAGTGTTTGCCACAAGTCCTGTGTAGTTTTAAAATAGCACTTAAAACCTACACTAAACTCATTTCTCATAGCACTTAAGCCAAGGAACTCCAGTGTGTGCAATGGTGGGTAACGTTTGAGGTAAGGGATTGTATAGGCAGATCAGTACAGAATTCACCCAGCAGTGATCTCTCAGCCTCCCAGTGCTGCCTGTGAATGATTTGTATCTCTGTAATTGATTAATTCCTTCCTTAAATGTATTTGGTCATGTATGGCAAACAAAGGCACAAACATTTGTTGCTGCTTCTGCAGAATTAGCATGATCCCAGATAGCTCTCCCCTTGTGCATGAATGCTGTTCTTCCTGTAGGTACATCACCTGTTTGCAGAGATACAAAGCGTACCTTAACATCCTTTGTCCTCTGCTCTTCAGCAGTTGAACTGGACGCAAAGCATTGGCACCAACTGCTCTGAGTTACAGAGCCCTGGTTCACACGCTGTGGCTGTGCACTGGCAGCTGAGAATCTTCAGGTCCTGCAGTTTGCTGGAAAGCTGGATGCACAATTGCTTCTGTGAGCAGAATGCAACGCATTGCAGCATAACTGTGGCTGTGAACACTGTGCTGGGGCTGTTATTAAGACCAGCTGTGAGGTTATCTAATGCAGCTGAGGTGGTGTGATGTCTTACAGTTCTGAAGTGGGAGAGAAAGAGGTGTGAGGCATGGCAGGGAGTTATCAACTTTGTGATGCAGAGCATCCATCTTGATGAAGGATGGAGACTTGGGAGTCTGTTCATCATGCATGCTTTTGAGTACTTGGAAAATAGCTCAGTAAATCATACCAGCAGCGTTTGTGCTGCTCTTGTGTTGGGTCATTTCACTTTCAGAAGGAGTTATTCAATTTTCTGGGGGGATAACTTTAAATTCCGTAATGTAGCAAGTGCTTGTGGATTTGTAAAGGTGAAGAGATGATTTGCACTCGAGGAAGAGAAGCTTCAGATCAGCAGTGTCGCACAAAAAGCTGCTGGGGTGCTGGATGGATTTGGGCTGCACTCACATCTTCCCTAGCAGCTGCAGTTCTGGTATTCTGTATCAAGGAGGGTAGAATAGAGGCAAAAGCTTTGTGGAACAGTGATAAAGGTGGCTTCCACATAATTGGGAAGAAGGGTACAATCCCAAATCCAGAATGAGGAGCTGCAGCGGAAGACTGTTACTGGAGTGAAAAGGAGGAGGGGAATGGAAATTTTTTCCTTTCTTTGGATAGAGGAAGTAGGAAATACAGTTTGCAGTTGCAGTTTGCAGCAGAAAGACTGTCTGCCCTTTGTATAGTTCAGCTGTGGAACCGTTGCATAGAGATGTTGCGCGTATGAAGCATATATGGCCTCAGCTACAGACCTCATAAATCCATGGAAGAAAAATCCTCAGACTGCATGGAGTTCTTCAGACTGCTCTGGGCTCAGGAAGCCTTTGCACAGCAGTGGGCAGAGGCTGAGCAGTGCCACGTGCATTTGCCATGGGCTGTTGGTCACTTAGAAGTGCTGGGCAAGGTTTGGTTCTCAGCACCTTACAGAACAGGTTCTCTGCTCTTACAGAACCCACAAGCTGTCACGTGCAAGCAGAAGCAACTCTGCCAACTTTTGATATAATATGGACATGCTGCAGAATTTATGCAAGCTCACACCAGGGATGCTCAAGTTCTTGAAGGGAATCAATGTTGTAACAGATCCCTGGTGTACACATCATGCTGCTGTGGTTTCATTTTGCAAAATGCTGCGTGTGCCCTTCTCAGTAAGGCTGATGGAGCAGTACAGAGCTGCCCCTTGAACTTGTTTGTTGGAAATAGACCCCCAGCAAGCCCTCTGATCTGATGTGTAGGATATGTACGAAACTTCAGAATGTCCCAGAATATAAAAAAAGCTCTCCCATCTCGGACAAATCTGCATGCTAACCAATGCCAGAGGCTCTGGTGGCTGTTGTGTTAAGGCTGGGGCTTGCAGTTGCGACCCTGGAAAGTAACTGCCTTGACCTGCAGTGTGCTTTTCCCCCAGGTGACCTGCTGAGCAGCCTGTTGCAGAGTCCCAGCGCAGCCAAATTACTGAACCAGCCAATCCCCATCCTCGACACAGACAGCGAATACATCTGCTCCCTGGCTCTGGAGTGCCTGGCCCACCTCTTCAGCTGGATCCCTCTGTCCGCCAGCATCACCCCCTCGCTCCTCACCACCATCTTCCACTTTGCCCGCTTTGGCTGTGACACACGGGTCAGGAAGATGTCCTCGGTCAATGGCAGCAGCCAGAACGTGGGGCTGGGAGCAGAACGGGGCCGGCTGGGCGTCCTGGCCATGTCCTGCATCAATGAACTGATGTCCAAGAACTGTGTGCCTATGGAGTTTGAGGAGTATTTGTTACGGATGTTCCAGCAGACTTTCTACCTCCTGCAGAAGATCACTAAGGAGAACAACGCCCACACGGTGAAGAGCCGGCTGGAGGAACTGGATGAAAGGTAAGAGAAACTAAGCAGCTGAGCAGCTGTGCTGGGGCCTCTTGCTTTCTAAAGGACAGAATCTTTATTGATTTGCGGTCATGCATGGTGTGTCTAATCGCCTTTTTTTCAGAGTTCTGTGCTGGTGCTGGCAGGCAGAAAGGTAGGTGCTCGCAGGTAAGGTTCTGCTCAGGGGCTCAGTTTGCCAAGTGGCCGTGGTGGCACAGGTTTGTGTTCTTTCCTGTCCTCTTCCTCCCCTTTCCCCGTTCGTTGCTGTTTGACTGCAGGTCTGAGGTGGCAGAAGAGCTGACCCTGCCCTTCATTCAGTTGTAACAGAACAGCAGAAGAGGCACAGCGAGGTAAAGGCATTGCAGCATTCCCTTCGCTGGTCGGTATCTGCCTTCTCTGTCATAAACCCAAGCACACAAAGAGTGGGTAGTTGTTCTGCAGTCCTGACTCGAAAGGAAAGTCTCATGCTCTTTATTGAGGTGTGACAGCTTCTTTACTCTGTTTGGGTTTTTTTGTTGTTGGTTTGGTGTTTTTCTTTTTTGCTTTTAAACCTCACTGAATGGCAGCTCAGGGAGCTCTGCTCTCAGCAGCGAGTGCCTGGAGGCAGCAGAGGAAGCAGCAGCTCAGCAGCTGTGTGTTCCTTTTGCTTTCCAGAAAGTCACTGACATGCTGCTTGCCTACAACAGCCTGAGTCTTTCATATCAGATATTGCTGCTTGTAGGAGTGAGATTTGTCTCACTGTTGTGTTGAGTGGCTGAACCGACGTGCTGACAGTGTGCCGCTCGGTGCTGCTTTTCAGTGCCTGCAGTGGGGAGGTGGCAGAGCTGGTGCTGATGTTGGCACGTGTGTTATCACTGTGTCAGTGTGCTCAGTACCTGGCTGTGGATGCGTGATGGTGGAAATGCAGCAGGAAGGATTTTGAGCTTAGTGATTTTTCTGCTTTATACCTACTCAGAAGTAAAAGTGAATTTGGAAACCAGTTGTGGGCTTTTTGAGGAGCTGACTTACATGGTTCTTCCACAAAGCTCCCTTTTCCATACCTTTAGATTCACTTGCAGCTCTGTGATGCTGGATCTAGATGAGTTGTGGCTTTTGTTTAACAGTGAATTCTGCTTGCTCGTTTTGAGACTGACTCCCTCCGACCTCAGTATTGTTCCTTCCCCAGAAGTAAGGCATGTCCCAGTACAGTGGAAACATGCTACCTCTGCTTATGGGATATGTGTAGAGGGCCAGGGTTGTGCACTTGTCACCTGAGAGCATCTTCTTGACTGACTGACAATCCTGAACAAAGTTGGTACTGATGAAGTTGTCATACCTCAGTAGATCACATCCCTGGGGCATGCCTGCCCCAGGTCTCTTTCAGCAGCCTCTCGTGGTGGTGATTCCTTTTGTTCTGTTATGAAATCAGTTTTGGAAGGATTGTGCTGCTGAAAGAGTCGAGAAAAGGATTTAGCTTAAGCTGCTTTACTGGTGTTGGCTTCAGCTGGAAGATGGGAGATGAGGATGCAGAATGTCCAGTATGGATAGAAGTGGGGCTGTGGATGTTGCTCTGGGGTTTGCAAAGCTTGGCACAAAGTAAGAATTTCTTTGGTCTCAGATCAGAACCTCTTAAAAAATAAGAACAGATAAAAGGAAGGAAGCGTTTGGGTCTGGATATTTATTTTTGGCTTTATTTTTGAAGAATTTGGTCAGTGGTCAGGTGTGTTCAGTGCTGATTCTTGTCAAGCAGGCAGTGCCAAAGAAAAGGCTCGTGTCAACTTTATGCATGATCAAAACATTGGATTATTTTATAGATTTATAATGACAAGCAGTGTTGCAGCTCTGTTGGCTGGTAATGCCTCCAGCCTTGAATGCCTTGTGGTTAGAAGAAGCATTTTTACTCAGATCAGTTTGCAGAAAGGGGAGCGAGGCAGTACAACAGAAGAAAACTGCTCACCTCTCTGAAATCATGCTAAACCAAACTTGCTGCTGCTTTTTGAGAAGAGGCTTGAAGTACTCTTACACTTCAGAGCTCCTTGTAGCTGGGAAGGATGGGTTTCAAGGCCCACAGCCTTGGAGCTCTGCTGCTTGTGCGTGGTGTTGCAGTGTGTCTGTCCATGTATGATGGAGCACTTCACTCTTCTGAGCACAATCAGTGTGAAGAGGATATGTAGCCTTGGTGAAGCTTACATTGTGCAGGACATGTCGTGTCCTTGTTCCACAATAACAGCTTATCCCACTGTGCTCTTTATAATTTCCCTTGAGCAGTGTGCTCTGGAACCCTCTGTGCTTGCACTGAGGTCATGCTCTTGCTGAACTCCTGTCATTTTGGTAGCAGGCTTTTTTTGGATGTTCCTTTTAGTATGGTCCCAAGCATTGAAAAGTCCCTGTGCTTTGGAGGAAGATTTGTCTTTAATGCCCAACTCAGTCACAAAAGGCTGGGCTCTGGTCAGAAGTGTTGGGATGACAGTCGACCTTCTGCCCTGCATAAGGAGCAACTCTTTCTGGCTCTCCCACCACCTCCTGTACATCTGTAACACATATATTGCTAACTTCTGCCTTAACTTCTTGCTTTCAGCTGAATCCCTTGGTGGTACAATGTGACTAATCCTCTGTACATCAGTAATATGAGTCTTGCTGTTACACACTTATTTCTCTAGGGTGGGGGATTGTGTTTATTTGTAGGCCTGATTAAACTTGATTACATTTATCTGAATATTAAAGTTGCTTTTGACTAGACTGTCTTTTCTGCTGTTTCAGGTATTAATGGAATGAAGGGTTGCCCGTCCTGTAGGTAATTGTTGCAGGGCTTTACATTTTAATTGTTCTACTGCCTATTAATTATCAAGTTCTTTATTTAATGGAAGGATTTAAAGTGCGTTTATCACTGTTTCAATGGCATTGCTTTTCCTTGTGGCATCCTTTGCTTTTTCTTAATTCTGTTCTCTTCTTTCCATTGTAGCTACATTGAGAAGTTTACAGACTTCCTTCGTCTCTTTGTGAGTGTCCATCTACGAAGAATTGAGTCCTACTCCCAGTTCCCCGTGGTTGAGTTTCTGGCACTGTTGTTCAAATACACTTTTCATCAGGTACAGCCCTACAGTGTTGTTTTTTTCTTGGTCTTTTCCTTGTGCTCAGTTGTCTTGTCCAGCAGGGCTAGCTTGGTTTGCCCCGTGGGACTGATGTATAGAGAAGCAATTGGCTTGTCTCACTGGCCCTCCTCCAGCATTACTGGGGATGTGCCTTCATGTGTTCCTGGATTCAGTTGGAGACAGCAGGCATGTGTGGTTACCTTGTGAGAACAGTTTGTCCAGTGTCTTAACTTTACTTCTGGTTTGTTTGGGGCTTTGCTTTTTGTTGGTTGGTTTTTTTTCTGCTACTCCTTGGACTGGAAGGCATCTGGGGAACTGAATCCAACTTGCCTGTTCTGTGTCGCTTTTCTTCTGAATCTGCTGTTTTTACTGTATCTGAAGCTTTCCCCGTGTTTTTCAGTGTTGCTCTTTAAAAGAACTGGATTTTGATGCACGTTGCCGTGCTGTAGAAGCTGTCACAGTGCAGTTTGTCCCTGTTTGCCTCCATATGTAAATAATGGCAGGGGTGTAGATCCATAAAACTCTGGAAGCTGGTGCAGCAAGCCATGAGATGGGTTCATGCTGAGCCCCTCCTTGTCGTTTCTGGGTTCCCATCTTGTGTTGAAGCTCTTGTTCACCTTTTGACATCTTGAGGCGGCAGATCCCCCAGTGACCTCCTAGAAGCCTTTCAATACAGCAAGAAGTTGTTCTGTGGATTGAAATGCATGCTAACTAATATTTGCAATGTGTGAAATTGATATTGCCGTAGTTGGTGACATTTACTATGAATTTTGATGTGTTTCAGCCTACCCACGAAGGTTACTTTTCTTGCTTAGACATCTGGACGCTCTTCTTGGATTACCTGACCAGCAAAATTAAGAGCCGTCTGGCTGACAAAGAAGCAGTGCTCAACAGGTGAGCAGGCAGACTGTAGGCTCTCATAGTCACCGTGGAAGGGCTGTGAGAAGCAAGCTTGCAGCTGTATGTGATTTGAGTCCTTTCTTTTTCTGAATATCACTGACTTTAATCGTGAATTTCAGAGTTTTGTCACACATTGAACAAAATTCAAACAGAAAAAAATAAAGGCAAGAAGGAAAGGTCACTTAAAAATATCGTATGTGAACCCAGCAGCCAGAAGAAGGCAACTTTGGAGGGTAAAATAGAAGTTGGGACATATTTTTAGCATGTTTTAGAACACGTTTTAGCTCATGCAGGAGGAGGAGACCACAGAGTAAGTTGCACAGTAAGGGTTCACACACAGCTCGTGTGGCTACCTGGTGAATTGGGAAGTTTTTACATTTAATCAGGGTTGTGAATACCTGTTAAAATTGAAGGATATGTTTTTGGGAAATACTGATAGTGCTGTGTTTGAGAATTAAGTCCTTCTTGCTGGCCTCCATAGCTAATTGCATGTATGAATTGCAACAGTGGCTGGCAGCTCTCTTGTAGATGCCATCTCCTGACATAGGTCTCTCTGCCATTCGAACAAGAAAAATAAGGTGAGTATACTGGATCTTGCTCAGATTTTCTAGGCTTGGTCATGCCATGCATTTCACTAATTGCACAAGGAAGCTTTTTTCCCTTTGAGCATTTGAAATGTGTGGTTGCTTACCAAAAGGCAGCCTGGCGTCATGACCACAAAGAGCAAATGGGAACTAGCTTACAGCAGGCAGCTCTCTTCCTTTCAGCGTGGGAACTGTGTACTCTTAATTTCTCAAGGAGCAGCAGGTATCTGCACTTAAACTTTGTGCTAATTTGTTCCTAATTTGCTGCTGAACTCTGCCTCGGCATCCTGCTGCCCTTCATCTGGTGAAGGAGCGATGTGTGTTATCTTTACATCAGGTATTTTGTCACGGACAGAATTGAAACAAGCTATCAAGCTATAACAATAGCCCTCTGTCTGTCCTGGAGGTACTGTAGAACAAAAAGGAGTGCCATAAAAGTGATTAGAACCTGTGCTGCTGCTTTGTCAAAACTACCTGTCCTTAATGATAGCTTCTATAGCCACAGCTTCCTCAGTGCTTTAGGCCTGTAAACAGCTCAGTTTGACAGCATGGGTGTGGTTACACCACGGGAGCACAGATGACATTTCCTGTTCTGTGGTTCTGAATTTTGCATTCTGTATACGTGGCAGTGGTGCTTCTGGGTAAATGGCCCCATCTGGAGTTCTGTCATCTCATCACCAAAAAATGGGAATTCAGCACCTTGCACAGAGAGCTGTCAGCAGCTGAGTACCAGGATTACATCGTTCCCTGTTAGCAGGACTTAATGCCTGCTTTTCTAACCTGGTTTCACTTAGAAGAGGACGTGGCTGGTCCTTACGAAGGACAAGCTGTGTTTTGAGGAAGGTGGTTGAAATGAGAGAAAACAAACATAGCAAAACTCCAAATCTTCCAGTGTCAGTGGTGGCAGCAGAAATGCTGATGACTGCTTATTTTGCAGCTTGGCATTATTTTACGTGATCAGTGGGAAGGAGCATCTTCTGCTCTCTACATCTGTTGCACTGTACCTGAGGTGAGGGTATCTTTCTCAGAGACACGTGTTTGGAGCTCTTATAGTAGAATTGCAAAAGGTAATGGCTTTTTTTTTTTTTTAATAGGGCAAAGGTCTGAATTCATTGGCTGTCAGCATAGGGAAAGAGGACAGCACAACAAGTAGCCTCAGGGACATCCCCTTTTGAGGCAGCTCTGCCCAGCTTCATCTGTTCCGCATTCCCTGCCCACAAAGCAGAGCACCAGGCAGGCTGAGGAGCAGATGGAGCAGGAAGAGGTGGTTGTGCCTCCTGTTCACATACATCTGTCGTTGCTCGTGACAAAGCACACCTCCTGCCTTTTCTGTTTCAGACTCCTGTGCTGCTGCTTTAGCTAACAGTTATCAGTTTTCCTCTGAGAGAGCAATATTGTCAAAGACTTTTCTTGCAGATAGCTTGTGACCTTAAGTGACGCATTACTCTTAATCCCAAAATCTGTTTGCTGTTGGCTGTACAAGCTGGTACGGCTGTGCTCTTCACCAGTTCCACATCTCTCCTTTGCTGTAAGGGCTGTGAGCACAGCAGTCTCTGCAGAATTGCCTTATCACTCTCCTGCTGTTTTCTCTGTGGCCATAGGTACGAAGACGCCTTGGTTCTGTTGCTGACAGAGGTGTTGAATCGAATCCAGTTCAGGTATAACCAGGCACAGTTGGAGGAGCTGGATGACGAGACACTGGATGATGATGTAAGGAGCAGAGCTGAGCAGGGACAGCTGCAAATTCAGATGTAAAACTTCTGCACTCGTTGCACACGGAATGTCTTTCCCAAAGCCTGTGTTTTGTACAGTCCAGACAGCTGCTGCTTCACTTAGTGTTGGGTTTTGAGGGTTAAAGAAGCATGAAACACTTCTACCCTCCCTGATAGGATGTGACCTTTGTTTTGAACTTGGTACTTGTAGGGAGAAATAGATCTGTAGCTTCTGATTACAAGAGGCGTTTGTGTCTGTTCCTGATTGCTTTGGAATACAAATGCAGAAGTGTCTTCCAGACAAAAGCTTTAAACTGTACATATTGTTAGCACTTTCCCTCAAGTGTATTTGTCAAAGTCAGTATCAGTAAACAACATCTCAATCCATTCTGATAACACGAAAGGTAAAGTGAAGTAGGTGGCCAATATGTGAGACCAGAACACTAGACAACCACAAAAGATGCCAGACACCTGTGCACTAAGTGTGCTTCAGGAGTGGGCATGTGTGGCTTTATCACTGTGGGGAAACCTAGGCATGCTGCCCCAGGCATCAATGGGTAACATCATTTGCAAACAGGTGGGTCACAGAAGAGCACTGTTTCCTCAGTATCTGGGTTCCTGGAAAGGCTTGTCCCAAGCATCGATTCCCAGCCTACAAGAGGCTGTTTCCTTCTGGAAATGCTGTGCTCACCTTCTTGTTTCTTCCCATAGCAGCAGACCGAGTGGCAGCGGTACTTGCGCCAGAGTTTGGAGGTGGTTGCAAAAGTCATGGAGCTCTTGCCAACTCATGCCTTCTCCACGCTGGTAAGTAGTTGTTCAGACCATAAGTGCAATGTAAAATGAGTACCAACCACTGGAGTTTGTTGCAAGCTGGTTCACGGGGACCACATTTCCAAACTTCTGCTTTTAGAAGCAAAAGTTTGGTGAAGGAGGGGCCAAACATTGAAAGAAAATGCTTTTTATTCTTTTTTTTTTTTGGCTTTGTTAGATTTCTTGGTGTGTTTTGAAGAGGGTGCTTTGTCATGAGCACCCGAGTTTAATTGCTGCATGCCAAGGTCTATGGAAATCCCCTTTTCCAAGTGTAAATACCTTCCTGCTGTTTCTCTTGACCTTTATATTAGCAGTAGCACTGTTAATTGCACAGATGAGCATCATTAGGGCTTTTAGGAGGGTGAGGTCTTTGCTTAAATGAAAGGCTAGGTACAAATGCTGGGAACAGTGCCTCAGACAATTGGGAATTACAGCTGAACACATAAGTGCTTCTCTCCAGCCAGTGTCACTGTTGTTGCTGGGATGAGCATTGTAAAAGCTGTCTCATTTTGAAGCACTTTAATGGTTTCTGAAGGAGAGATCTCGAGGCTGTGAGCCCCTAGAGCCCAAAGTTAGAGGTGCTGATGCCTGTTCTCTGGATGAGAAGAAAGGCAGGTGTGTGCAGTGGGATGTCAAAGCAAGCTCCTTGCTGGAAATGTTGCTTGCTGAGACCTCTGAGCTGTGTTCTCAAGAAGCAGAGCACAGTGAGCTGCTATGAGGCTGGAAGGTGTCTGAGCAGAAAAAAGCACCAGAAGTGCTAAGAACTCTGAAGTTGTGAGCAGACAGACCTCATATGCATGGAGGTTCCTCTGCAGCACAGTGGCGAGGCAAACAAACAGCACAGCTGTTTCAGGGAGCATATGGGTTGTGTGAAGAGCATGTGGCTTCCTTCAAGTAGCATGTTCACATGAGGAAGGCTGTTGTTGTGTTGTCCTTTTCAAATGGTTCTCCTCCTGCAGTTGCATGACAGGCACTTGTATGCTAGAAATGTGATAATGAATGCTTGAGCCCTGTGGGAGATGTGGAAAGCAGGCAAAGTTTCTTGAACAGTAGTTTCTGCAGCAATGCTGTGAGGAATGGCTGCTCCATCAGGAGCAAGCAACTGACACAGCGTGCAGCAGCTGCTGCTCTGCTGTCCCATGCTGGGGAATGAAAGGCTGCAGTTCCTTCTGCTGAAGGATGAACGAACTTCCATAAATCCAGCCTCCTTCAATATGGTGACTGTGCCAGTGGAAAATAAACAGAATTATGCCAAAGTGTTGGAAAATATTTTTTGAGGTGGAGTATCTACAAGGAGAAGGTTACTGTGTGATTTAGCACAAGGCAAATAACCCCTTAATACATACCACTGAAGTACAGTGACTGCTGAATGCTGATTAGAAAGCTTCCAGGTCTATGTTTCAAATGTTAGCATAACCTGTTGCTCAGCTGCAGTATTGATAGAAGCAGCCATATTTGCTGTCAGTCCTGAAAGATGGATTTAGGTTACTGCTCTGTGTTCCCAGGCCAGGATGCATGACGACTGTTGTTTGTTCCCTTAGCTGTTTTCCCTGTGGGGCTTCAGCTGTTCTTGCTGCAGTGTGCAGCTTGGCAACAAGTGGCCATGGTGTTTCCCTTCTGTATTCTGTTAGAGGCACTGAGCTCTGCTTCTTCAGTGGAATATTACTTTGGTAGCTGCATTTCTGAGAAGCTGATGCTTCTGTGCCTGGCAGATGCAGTGCAGGCTTCCTGTGCTCTGCCCCAGGCTCTGCCTTTTCCTTGGCTGTGGACCCCTGCTCTGGGCTGGGTTATATCCATCTGTATATTCCTCCTGTGCCACCCCTTCAACTTGTCAAGCTGCTGTCTTTTTACACTGGTTGTCAGTCTCTGTGGGAAAAGGAGAGCTGCCACAGACCATCAGGGTGATGATCTTCATTGTTTTGATGGCAGCTGTCAAGACATAAGCTGCAGAATCAGCCCAGAACGTGGAAACATGCCTTCTGTCCAACCATCTTTTTGAAGGCATTGGGAAGTAGGAAAACTGTTCTCTAGCAGACTGTGGTGTTTGAGTTAACTGCCTGCCAAGCCCCCGAGTCACGCTGATTTCTTGTCCTTTCTAGTTTCCAGTTCTGCAGGATAACCTGGAAGTGTATCTGGGACTCCAGCAGTTCGTGGTCACATCAGGGACAGGTAACCATGTAACCACTGCCCAGTACATCTCCTCACTCTCTGCGTAGCTGGCTGCAAAACACTGTAAACCTGCTTTGGTATTGCTTCCTCTGTGTTCTGTTTCAGACCTGAAATTGTTATTCCAAAGTACTTCCAGTCCTAAGATCACTTAAGACATCCTCAGTTAAGTGGTAGTGCATGGGGTTTGTTTATGTCAGAAGCTGCCAGGAGAAGTAGCTCAGAGGGCCGTACAGATCTGGGTGACACTTTTCTGATGGTACATAAGAGATTGAAGCTTGTTGCTGAAATGATGAGCAAGATGAGATGAGATGGGCAGTGGCAAGAAAAACAGTTGTTGCTGCAGAACGTGGTGACATTTTTAGTGACATTTTTGGGATATTTGGGGAACAGGTGTATGTGACTGAGCAGCAGGAAAGTCACACGAGGCAATAAGACTTGGAAGTCTGCTTATCTGTATTTTTCTTGCGATTGAGAAATAGGAAAGTACGTAACCACATTTCAAATTAGAAGCAAATGCATTCTTGCCCCAAGTATGCCTGTGCTGCCAGAACATCTGTTGCAGCTTGGCCAGCAGAGGGAGTCTGCTAATAGCCTCTGTGGAGCTGGCTCTGCTTGTCTGATGTCAGCAGATGACCAAAAAGTTCTTGTTTATATGGATGTTAATACCAAATAAAGGAAAACAAACGTGCAAAAGGCTGGAATTGCTTGTAACATCCCTTTCAGCATTTGAAGAGAAATGTGAACAGTGGCCATCAGAGCAGCAGAATTCGTCTTTCCCAGTTAGAGTATTTCAGTCACTTGGACAGAGCTCAGTGTTGAACTGTGACCCACTGCCGAGCTAATTTCACAAGAATGCTTGTAATGTAATTAGAATAAACTGAGCATTTCCTGTCGCTTTGTAATTAGGTTTCCCATTGCAAAGAGCTGTGTTTATTAGTCACAAGGTTAAATGCTTTTTGGAGTATGAATTTTCAGGCTGCCAGGCTCGTACTCGGCGCCTGTTGGCACAAGTGAACACGTACATGTGTGTCTTTGGGTTCACTTCTAACAAACCAAAACGTCATTTCAGGTCACAGACTGAACATCACTGCAGAGAACGACTGCCGTCGTTTGCACTGCTCCCTGAGGGACCTGAGCTCCTTGCTGCAGGCTGTTGGTCGTTTAGCAGAGTACTTCACTGGGGATATGTTTGCTGCCAGGTTTAATGATGCTCTCACAGTGGTGGAGAGGTAAGAAAGGAAGGGAGAGTTTGCTGTCCCTTCATCATCCGTGGGACAATTATTACCACGGCAGTGAATGTGAAAGCCAAGGTTTCCTTCTGCCTCCCCTTGGTACGATTAAGTTGAGACATGAAGAGTCGAGTGGTTAGTACCTTAAGTGTTACATTCATTGGTGCTAAGTTTCCCAGTTGTCTTTTTTAACCTTCAACCAGAGAAATAACTGGTAGCAGGGATTAAATCAGTCATTAGAAAGGTACTTGTTTTCCAGAATCTGCACTTGTGATGTAAAGAAATGGGATGTGGAGTCTGGTGGCAGAGAGGAAGATGATTTAGCGATGGAACTCAATAGGTCAAGTGATGGTTGGACTTGACATTCTAGATCTTTTTCCAACCTAAACAATTCTGTGATTGCTTCAGTTATGTCTCTGCTAGCTAAGTCACCAAAGTCTCTTTCCATAACAGATCTGTGGAAGCTAGAAAGCAGATATTTGATTCTTTCCCTCCACAAAACTTAGTGTATAGTTTCAAATTCAGGGCTGTACACAGCTGCCTTTATTGTTTCACCTCCATGCAGGAACATCCTACTTGTTCCACCTTATTACAAGCAAGGAAATAGTCTACATCTAATCTACATACTAGCTAAATATTGACACAGGCTTGTCAAGAGCTGTGTTCAGATAAGATGAGCAGGTTGGTTTGCACACGTGTAAATCCACCTTGCAGTCCTGCTGCTCTACCATGTCCTCGTATATTTGCAGGTTGGTGAAAGTAACGCTGTACGGATCCCAGATTAAACTGTACAACATCGAAACTGCAGTACCATCTGTATTGAAACCTGACCTGATTGATGTGTGAGTATGAGATACACGATTCAAATCATTACGTACAGATGTGGTACCTGTGTGGGGCGGAGGCAGCTTTGGGTCTCCTACATCTACTCTAACCACTTGTTTGGCAAACGTTCTGCAAGCTGATTTTTAGCTAACCAAGGGCACTGGCTGCTCAAGGTCAAGGCTGTTGTCAGTGGTGTGAACCACTGTTGCCTCCAATTGATATTTGAAGAAAAACGTACTTGTGATCATTGTATCAGCTCTAAAAGCCAGTGTGCACCGATGGCTGTGAAGGCTTGGCTCACCTGCAGTGTGATTAGATGGTAAAATAAATGTACAGCTGGGATATTTTAAGAAATGACTGGTATGTCGTTTGAGGCTTATGGATTCTGTGCTGCCTGAGTCAAATTTATTGCTCAAGTAAAAATGTTTCTCTCAGTAGAAAGTTTCAAGTCCTTGGCTTCCAAAACAAATGTATGCCTTCCAGCAGTGCAGGCCATTTCTGAAACAAATGAGTGCCTTCAGTCCAGAGGCTGACATTAAGTGTGAAATCTTGATGCCACTGGTAATAGAACACTGCTCTAACAGCCTTTTAAAGACCTTCTATTGTAAATGGCTGTGTTGTACAAACCTGGTACTGCCAGCTGGCATCCTGCAAGCACAATTTAAGGTTATGCTTGTTCAGTTTGTATGAATAGCAGCTCCCTTAAAACCCACACTAGGCTGGATTTTTCCTAATCCCAAGTTACTGGCAGTGAGCTTTATGCAGATGATATTTCTTCAAAGATGTTTTCCCTTTCTGATTTAAAATAACTCAGGAAGCTCCTCCTGTCTGTTAGAGGGGTTCATCCTTTCCTCTTGGGTCCAATGTCCTTGAGAAAATTGTGTTGTTTTCTAGTGCCAAGCTAAAAAAGGTACATTGCCAGATATTTGGAGGACACCTGTCTGATCCCCAAAGAGTCATCCTGCCTCAAAAACATGAGATAGCTCTCTGCCAAAGTATAATCATAAACTCTAATTATAGGCAACCCACCAGTTGGTTGTTTGACCTTATCGTTTTATCCTGTTGGTTTAATACCACTGCTTGGTGGCTGAATCCAGTCACAGCACACTTCTGCATATCCAGGTCCAGGATGAAGAATTTTTAGGCCGTGTAACATAATCACTGGAATGTTTCAGTTTTCAGTTAGTGGAAGAATGAGAAAGAGCCAATAAATACACAAAGGATGGGAGAGAGAAGATATAAAGGCAAAGAGCTAATTCACAAAAGCCCCTTCATCCTGCAGCTAAAAGTAGGTTTCTCTGTGTTTCCCCATTGGGTGGAAACCCCCTGGACTTGCTGACAAGCTGATGTGTGGTGAGATATCTGGTGCAGGCCTGGAAGCTGCCTGCCACAGGTGACTGAGATCTCAAATGCCGCTGCTATGGTGGGCACACGTACATCTAGGAGAAGCTGTGTTTTTGGAGGGAATATCAGTGTTCATAGAGTCTTCTCAGTAAGATCTGCAGCACAAGGATAGGATAGCTGCAGTTGGACAACGTTTCGTCTAGGCTGACAGCTGTGTGGCCATTGGCCCCAAACACTTCTGTAAGGCAATTGCATTTTCCCTGTCTTTCCACTAGTGAAGTGGGCACGTGAAGTGAATCTCATGCTGTGGGATTAGGGAATATGGGAATTGATTACAGGAGCACTGAGGCTGGGGTGTCATGGCACTGGCCATCCTGTGGTGTTTGCTTTATGTCCGTTCATGGTTGCTTTCTCCCCACAGCCACGCTCAGTCCCTGGCTGCACTGCAGGCCTACTCACACTGGCTGGCACAGTTCTACAGTGAAGTGCATCGGCAGAACCCGGAGCAGTTCATCTCTCTCGTCTCCACAGCTCTGGAGGCCATCACACCCCTCATCAGTTCAAAGGTATCCACCTCAGTGCTGGGCTGGGGTTGGGACTGCATGTCCACAGAGAGTGCAAGGCTGTCGTGGTGATGCAGTTGGACTCAGGTGCTGAACAGCATGCTCTAGACCATGCCGTGGCCCAAGGTGTGAATCAGAGAGTTGGATATGTCTTCCAGAGCCATAACACGTCTCCTACAAGGCTGAGTCTGAGATAATAGCACCATGGGTTAAATTAATGCAAAAAATAAGTGTACCCAGCAGGCAGCTCTGCATCACCTGGCTGCTCGCTCACTGCCCAGGTGAGGTGGGGGGAGAATTGGAAGGCAAAAGTGCAAGAACTTGTGGGTTTGGATAAAGGTAGTTTTCTAGGTAAAGCACGTACAAGCAAAGAGAAACGAGGAGTTCATTTTCAGTCCCTGCTTTGGAGGGAGGTCTATTCCTCCATTCTTTACCTCAGCTTTTAGTGCTGAGCAGAGCACTGTGGTGGTGTGGAGCACCCCTTTGGGTCAGCTGTCCTGGCTGTGCCCCTTCATGTGCACCCCAAGCTCCTCACTGGCACAGCAGTGTGAGAAGCACAGCAGTTCTTGGCTCTGCAAGCAGTGCTCTGCAACAAGTGATAACACCAGTGTGCTTTCATCAGGAGTCCAAAACACAGCCCCTGTGAAGGCAATTAACTCCATCCCAGCCAGAATTGTGACAGTAAGGAACATACAGGCATATCATGGCTTGAAAACAGGGCAATCTCTTTTCCACAGTATTATAATGATTCTAGTCAGAAGGGGCCTACAAAGGTATCAAGGCCAACTGCCTGACCTCTTCAGGATTAACCAAAAGTTAAAGCTGACATTAAGGACATCATCCAAATGCCTCTTGACCAGTGACAGGATGGGGCATCAGCCACCCCTACGAAGCCTGTTCCAGTGTGTGAGCACCCTGGTGATAAAAGCCCTTGCACTGTTTTGCTTGCAGAAGCGTGGTAATGGCAGCTCGCTGTGCTGTCTGTCACTAAGTGTCACACCTTGTGGTCCTGGGCAGCCTGACCATGTGCCCCCTCTGTTCCAGGTGCAGGAGAAGTTGCTGCTGTCTGCGTGCCACCTGCTGGTCTCCTTAGCCACTACGGTGCGACCAGTGTTCCTGATCAGCATCCCTGCAGTGCAGAAGGTGTTCAACAGAATCACAGACACTTCTGCCCAGCGGCTTCCTGATAAGGTGCTTCAGCTCTGTGCACATCAAGGAATCACAGTGGCAGTTTGTCAAAAGTTATCTATTTCAAGTTGCAGTATAGGGAAAAATACACAGTTGCAACTCTTACATCTTACTCGTTTCTCACTTGCTGACGCAGACCCTGAGTGCACTGCCATTGCAGTACTGGCATATGGATTCTGACATATGGAAAGAGTTGGTGAAACTTCTGTTAGCATTCTAGATACCTCACTCCAAATGAATGTATTACAGAATTACTGAAAAGCCACAGCAGAGGTGGGGATTCTACTGCATTGGGCACTAGCATGGAGGTACAAAGTGCTGTACAAACGTGTGCTTCCTGTCTAAACCAGGCAGAGCAACAGAATTGGCATTGTCTTTGTTTTGGAGATATAAGGAATGTGGAGTTCTTGTTGCACAGAAGGGCACAGAGAGATGAGAGCTGACTCCAGCTCTGAAGTCATGGGGCTTTGCTTCTCTCTCACCTTGCAGAGCTGCTGGTTGTCACTTGGACACAACTGCTATTGAAGGCTTCCCTCGCATAGTTAGCACTGCTGCTTTGGGCAGCCATAAAATGTCAGTCTAAGGTTGTGCACGAGTGAGTAGCAAACTCTGAAAACTTCCATGTTTCATTGCTTCCAGGCCCAGGTGCTGGTGTGCAGAGCCCTATCAAATGTATTGTTGCTACCTTGGCCAAATCTTCCAGAGAGTGAGCAGCAGTGGGCGGTTCGTTCCACCAACCACAGCAGCCTCATCTCTGCCCTGACGAGGGACTATCGCCAACTGAAATCCAGTGCTATATTGCCACAGAGGAAGGTGCAGCTGGAGGACAGTAAGTACCCAGTTCCTTAGTGCGTGCTGGCCTCCTGCAGTTGCAGTGCAAACTGTTGGAGGGAGTCGTTGAGCTGTCTGTCCAGTGATTCTTTTGGCTGAGAGCTGTTCAGCACGTGGGAAGGCTAGGAAAGGAGCAATTCGTTTCTTTTTTGTAAGGAACACTTCCTCTATGCTTTGTAAGGGATGCTTTCACCCCAGGCTGCTGCAAGCTGCTCCATCAAAGTACTGTCTTCCTCAGTTGCTCAGGGAAAGTGGGATCTAGTTTGTAGTACAAATTTGAATGGCACTGATTGCACTGGGGATGCTGAGCAACCTGAGGCTGGACCACCACGTTGTAGTACTAGAAACATTGACTGGAGGCAGTGTTAATGAAGATTATGGTTTAAGAAGCTTAAAGGGGAAAATAAGAATTTCTTCTAGCCTTGGGAAGTACTGCTGAGGGTATGTATGTGTAGGATGAGAGCCCTGAAATGATGGGGTATAGGGCAGCTTTTGAAGCTGCTGTGTGTGTTTTGGGACTGCTTTTGGGTGTCTTGTCATCTTTCTGTTGTGGCTTTTTGTTTGTTTGTTTGTTTGAATTCTTTGCTTATGAGTACACAGCATCACAGCTTCTGACAAAACTGACTTGCTGGTCAGCTCTGTGGGGTGAGGGAGCTTGGAGAGGGTTGGTTGAGCCTCACAAGAGGGTCAGCCTGCTCACGTGGGTCAGTTCTGACTTCTGGGTTAGTTTATTTAGTGGTTGTGTATCGCTCCAATTGTTACTTCCACAAATAGAGATTTGCAGGATATTTTGCTATCAGAATAAGCTTCTGTTTTCTTGACAGTTTTTTCTTTATCTGTATTGTGTTGGAAATAATGCTGTCCTATGGCTTCTTCAGACTGTGCACCTTAGTTCTCGAGCATTGAGTGCATCTGTAGGGCAGTAAGCCTGTATAATTTAAGAATGCAAGTTGCCACTGTTACTTGGCTGAACCTATTTAAATGTTTAACGTGTGAACACGCTTTAGAAACGCTTCAGACTCCAACCTGGGCTTGATGTTTGTGCTGCCTTGTGTGTTGTTGTTCTAGGTACTGCTTACAAGAACTTCTCTTCATTTTTTGCCTTGGCTAGTTTTGACATATGCAGGAATTATCACCTCTCTTCTTTTTGCAGCCAAAGTGATCATCCATCAGACACTCAGCGTTTTAGAAGACATTGTAGAAAGTATCTCTGGAGAATCCACCAAGTCTCGGCAGATCTGTTATCAGTCGCTGCAAGAATCCGTGCAGGTCTCACTAGCCCTCTTCCCAGCTTTCATTCATCAGTCAGGTATAACCATAGGACAGGTTTAATGCTGTGAGTAGCTTTGTCACCTCCCAGTAACACCCAGAGCCCATCAGCCTAGGGTCATGGTGTTCACATGAGGTGTGTGGGCTTGCTGTGAAGTGCAGGTCTGTCCTGGTGGGTGGGCTGATTCAGAAGAGGAAAAGGAGACCTGGTGTTGTCTATGATACGGTCATCAAGACTTGTCAGGCTTCCTGGTGGAGGTGGAGATGCCCTGTGTTGTTTTCAGGCAGTGAAAAGAAATGGAGCTTTTCATGAGCACAAAAAAAGCTTCAAAATACCGTGCCTGTGTTTGTCACTTATTGTCTCCAAAAGCTTGAAAACAAAGCATGGTAGTGGTCATGATATTTTCTTAATATCCTTGTAAAGGACAGGCTCCCAAGATGATGAATGGGGCCTGGACAATCTGATGGCATGGCAGCCCTGCCCATAGCAAGGGGGGTTGAAACTGTATGGTCTTTAAAGTCTCTTCCAACCCAAGTCATTCTGTGGGTCAATGTAAGCAGGACTGCTGTTTGGCAGTGTGGCCAGCTCTTACATTTTGCATCTCTCACTTGCCTGGGGCTGCAGCAGCTTTGTGAAAAGTCAGGCATTCCAGAAAAACTGGAGCCAGGTGGGATCTTCTCAGTGAAACGGGCCTGCGGGGAGCCAAAACAAAGACAGAAAGGATCCAAGGCAGCAAGCTGATGCTGTGCCTCCAGTGAATGGCTGCTCTCAGTTGCGTGAGGCTGCTCACCTGTTCTGTGTTGGCTATAAAAGGCTGCATGAAGCAGAACCTGAGTGGTTGCAGCTTACTATGGCTGTTCAATAAAGCATGCTGGGGCTGATGGTGAATTAGCTGCGGTGCAGCTGATCTTGTCAAATCCTCCCCCCCCTAAAAAAAAAAAGAAAAGAAAAGAAAAAAAGCTGGATTCTATCTCTTGGCCACTTCAAGTTGGACAGAACTGTTGTGGATTTCCTCATATTTCCTGCTAACCCTATGAGTGCAGTGAGCTGCTGAAGCCCAGACCATTGCAGGAGCTTTCTCCAAGCAGTCTGTGTAGGCAGACAGACCCAGGGCCCTCGTACTGCTCTATTTGTTCTGAGTTGTTGATGCTGACCATGCTTGTCCCTGGAAATGTCTGAGCCATCTTCAAGTCCTGTAAGACCAACTATTGATTTCAATTTCTAATGGTGAAGCTGCTGCTAAATTTTCAGGAATAAATGGAATTCCCTGTACAGGAGGAGCAGATATCACATAGAAGACTTCTTCACGTGTTTGAACATTGCCTTAACATGTTCTTTTTGCTCTCCTGTTCTGCCTTAGATGTGACGGATGAGATGCTGAGCTTCTTCCTCACTTTGTTTCAAGGACTGAGAGTGCAGATGGGAGTGCCTTTCACTGAGCAGATCATACAGACTTTCCTAAATATGTTCACCAGGTATTGTCTTGTGCTGGTTATTTTTTTCTTATCCCTGGCGATGATTTGTCTTGGCCAGCTAACCAAACACATCCCTGTCCCAAAAGAAAAGAGTGTTCCACTTCTTCCTCTGTGTCCAGAGCTTAGTTTAAGGAAAATGCTTCTAAGCCTGAAGTGACCCAGTCTGTGCACGATGCCCTGTGTACCTGATGTGCAATTTCAGCTTTCCCAGAGAATTGACAGTCTTGGAAGTGTGTGATACTGAACACTGGACTCTGGCATTAGCTATACAGTCAGTGCCTTTGTGCACCCCTGTTGTCCCTAAAGCTTCTGTTAGGGAAAAGTGTCAGTCAGTCCTTAGGCAATACCTACCTCCCTTAATGTGCTTGGGCTGTATTAGCTGGGGAAGCTTAGAGACACTGTCTGCTTCCCTTTAAATTTGGTAGGTAAGCATGCTGATCTCAGGGAAAGATCCCATCCAACAGCTTCATTTGTTACTGCAGAGAGCAGCTGGCAGAGAGCATCCTCCATGAGGGGAGCACTGGCTGTCGGGTGGTGGAGAAGTTCCTGAAAATTCTGCAAGTGGTGGTGCAGGAACCAGGCCAAGTATTCAAGCCTTTTCTACCCAGTGTCATCTCACTGTGCATGGAGCAGGTGTACCCCATCATCGCAGAGGTAGGACTGCTCTCACACCAGGTGAACGCAGAGGGGGGAAGCGAAGGCCTTGCTGGGGCTGTGGGAGCAAAGAAGGGCTTTGCTTTCCAGGAGCTGTATGTGTCAGTCCAGTGTGGGGAGAGCTGGGGGGGTTTGGAAGCAGAGCGGGTGGAGGATTTTGTCAGGAATTGCCAAAGATGCTAAAAGTACAGACATGGAGCAGGAGGTGAAAGAAAAGTGGATTATGTGTTCTTAGCACGATGGTGTGATGCTGCAGCTGCTGAGCTTCTTAGAAGGAAATCCTTCGTTTTGAACCTCAGCTGCACAGTGCTCCTGGGTGGCCACCAGGCAGAGCAGGGTGCTGCCAGCAGTGGGATCCAGGGGGGCACAAGTGGGATTCCTGCACAGGAGCCTCTTCTGAGCTGTTGTTCTTCCCTCCTAGCGCTCATCTCCTGATGTGAAAGCAGAGTTATTTGAGCTGCTTTTCCGAGTCCTCCATCACAACTGGAGGTACTTCTTCAAATCCAGTGTTCTGGCCAGTGTCCAGAGGGGGGTGGCAGAAGAGCAGATGGAGAACGAAGCGCAGTTCAGTGCCATCATGCAGGTAACTCCACTTCAGTTCTGTAAGAACCCTTGTTGTAACAGAACGTGGCTGCTTTTGGCAGGGCATTGGATGTGGCTGCTGGGGATTAGGCAGTGTCCAGAGTGAGGTCTTGTGTGTTTTCTTGCTAAAAATGAAAGTATTTGTGGAGACATCTTGCTGATGTGCTTGCAGAACACACAGTGCCTCACTTAGCACTCCTTTCTCACTCCTGCTAATTCCTTTCCATACCTACATTCTTTGTCTGGACCTAAAATATTACTGGTGCAGTCCTGTTTACTTCTGCTTTGATTCCATTAGGACAAATTGCCAGTGCAGGAAAGGTTTCCTGAAACCAAGATGTCCTCTGGTTTTATACAGAAACACAGAAAAAAAATCAGCCTCCTCATGAGCAGCCTGTTGCAGCCTGCCTGCTGTGGGGCCCTTTTGCAGTGCAAACAGCAGCATGCTCACCCTGTGCTCTGGAAGCTAAGAGCAGGTGGCAGTCAGGGGGCAGCAAGGGCCATGTGTCAGACTGCAAGAGGGAGGGCCCTGCAGAGCTGCCCTGTCAGAAGTGCTTATGGAGGCTGGGGAGCTTCTGGTGGACACATAAAGAGGCAGTTCTTGTGCTGGATGATGTGAACTGTGCTGATACTCCTCTCTGGACTTCCTGTATTTTAGCATTATTGTGAATGGAGACCAGAGCTGTCCCTGTCCAGAGCTACCCAGGCTTCTTTTTTTCTCCTGTAACAGCTTAACGTTTCCTCACTTGCCTCAGCATCTTGTTTTGGGAGAAGCATTGATGGAGTTGTCTCAGTAACAGCTGCAGGCTGTTTGGCACCACTGGGCCAGTTTTGCTGCTTGGGCACTGCTGCTTTGGTGCAAATGCTGAGTGTTCTGTGAGTGTTCATGGCAGAGCAGCCAATATCTGTGTTGAGTGTTAGTAGTTCACGTGCTGGTTTCCACAGATCAGGGCCATCTCTGTCCATCTAACAATAAATGGCTTTTGCAAAGGAATTACCTTCTGTTGGTGATATCTTGGAGCAGCAACCACGAAAGTTCTGCTGCCTGCTTCTGTTCATCTATCTGTACAAAGGTGCTTTATCCCAGAGCCTGTGCAGGGATACCAGACTGCTTCAGTGGGGTCCAGCAGATCTTGTTGGGGGATCTGCTGTGCCTGGGTCTGCCTCCCAATCCTCACCCATAACTTATAACTTAGTGCAGTAGCATCTTAACCACATCTGCCAGTCACCTTGCCCTCTAGATGCAGATAAAGAGCAAGAGCAGTGGGTGCCTTCTGGCTTTATTCATGCTCACCGTGGTACTCTGGGTACCTCTGAGAAACAGATGTATCCTTTACAAGTGAACTGTCAGGGGAACCACGCTCAGCACCTCTTGTTCTTTTCCAATGCATGGTGATACCTGGTCCCAACAAACCCAGCTTAGAAAACTGCTCTGCAGGGATTGGAGCACATGGCCACTAAAGCTTCTTCATTCCCTCCAGTCTGGTTGACTTCAGCAGACTCACAAAAGGGTTTCACTGAGAAGCAGCAGAAGCTGCCAGAGGTTTCTTCTCCTGGCACATGGCACCAGGAGATCCTGTTGCTCCCACCTGAACACAGTTGGCAAAAAGCTGAGTTGTTGGCATGCAACATCATGGCATTGCTTCAGGAGATCTGTAAACAGACTCGGTGTGGTGTTGGGGTGAAAACATTGTTCTGCCTGTCAGTTTTGATATTCATTGTGGTATCAATCCCCTCCCCTTGATTCTGCTTTGCAGGCATTTGGCCAGTCCTTCCTGCAGCCCGACATTCACCTGTTCAAGCAGAATCTCTTCTACCTGGAGACACTGAACACCAAGCAGAAGCTGTACCACAAGGTGAGTCTGAGCTTACCAGTGGGCAGCTGCCAGACAAAGGCTGTGAAAGGCAAGAGCTTTCCAGTCCAAGGGAGCTGGCAATGGCTTTGTGAAAGTGGAAGGCTGCCTTTCGGGCTTCCAGATGGCTGAGAAACTGAAGGTCAGGATTTGGGGCTTATTTACTGCACTCTTTGTTTGCTGTGGCTGTGATGAGGACATTGGTGGTCAAAGTGGCCCTGCCATCTCACCGACACCCAGCTCCTTCCAGCCTTGGTCTGTGTCCTGCTGTGACAATGAGGGAAAGCAGAGCACACACACAGTGACAGGGCGACTTGTCTTCCAAAGCAGAAATTGGTGGATTGACTGGTTCATAAGTGAGACAGTGGTGGAGTCTCTCCATCCTTGTCGTGTGGGCCAGCAGCAGGCTGCTTGCTGTTTAGCTGGGTGACTGTGAGGTGGCTGCCCATCGCTCTCATGTGGCACCCATCCTCCAAAAGCTCTAATTAAATTTGGTGGCTGCTGCCACAAAGAACGAGAGTTGCAGTCCAGGGTCTCGTCCTTCTAGTTAGCTTTTGGAGGCAGAGCTTTTGGGTTTCTATCTGTGATCACACCTGAAGGGCAGGCCATCGTGTTAGCAGCTGCCTGTCCAGACATTCAGGCAGCCAACCAGGTTCCCTAGGAACTCTGACTGCTTTCTAGAACACAGCCCATGGCTAAAATTTGGGAGTTTAAATGGCACTTGATACTGTTTCCTTGAACGCCAATGTTTAAAACTTGAACCAGAGATATGAGATAAGTGTGACCGAGTTCACAGGTAATTTTGCAGCAGGTACTTGAGATCTTGGCCTGACTCAGCCTGGAAAATAATATCTGTGCTCACAAGGGCTTGTAGAGCTTGCTGATAGCTCAGAAACTGCAGGGGTTCAGTGGCCCAGTGCAGCCATGTCCATGTGCCCACCTGAGCTCTCACTCCTAAAGCGCTGCGCTCCCTGCTGCTGTGCAGCTGCCTGACTGTGTTCTCCTCTCACTGTGCAGAAGATCTTTCGGACAACCATGCTGTTCCAGTTTGTGAATGTGCTGCTCCAGGTGCTCGTCCACAAATCCCACGACCTGCTGCAGGAGGAGATTGGCATTGCCACCTACAACATGGCCTCGGTGGACTTTGATGGCTTCTACTCAGCCTTCCTCCCTGAGTTCCTGGCCAGCTGTGATGGTGTGGACTCGAACCAGAAGAATGTGCTGGGCAGGAATTTCAAAATGGACAGGGTAAGGAGGGAGAGTGCTGCAGGGGGGTGCAGGTATTGCTGGGCTGGGCAGTGCTTCTCTCAGAGCCTGGTGGCTGACAGCTGTGGGCTCCTGAGTGCTACCAAACACTGGCATAGTCAGTGATGCCCTAGCATTGGATTTTTTGCTGTAGGCAGCAAAGTTGCCATCTCACCTCTTGAACTTGCTTGTTCCGTGGGAGTTAGAGCTCTGATATATTCCCCAGGGGAGCTTTCGTAAGGGTAGACTGACATTTGCTAGTGGGACACGTCCTTGCCAAAACCTTGCTCCAGCTGCTAGCCAGATGTTGGAGGGTTCTGGCTGCAGCCAGGGGAGCTGCCACCTCCCTTTGGATCATGGCAGTACAGCTGGCTGTCAGGCTGCTGAAGTTTCATTGTCTGCTGATGGTTCCTCTCCCATGGGAGACGGTGGGGATTTGAGACCCCGGGTTTAAGGGTAGAGAAGGAGCTTTGAGAGAATCTTGAGCAGGCGATTGCATTTGAGGGAAACCAGCCCTTGTGACGAGCTTTGTGGGAACTGGAGCCTTGGCAGGAGCACTCTGAGCAGTTGCTGCTGCAGATGGCCGTGCTGTGGCCGTTTGCGTTGTGCCTGAGTGCTCAGCAAGGAGCCGCTCTGCGAGCAGGGCCTGGTTCTGTGCAGTCAGCTCCTGCTCGGGGCTCAGGAGCAGCTTCTTCCCTGCAGAAACTCAGGCTTCCTGGGCTCAGATGCACATGTATGGAAATACGTGGGGGCACCGGGCGCTGCCTTTCTGTTCCCTGCTGTCCTGCGGTGCCGGTGGGTTTTCCTGTGTTTGCAACACACCGCGTTGTTTGATCTCTTTCAGGACCTGCCATCGTTTACCCAGAACGTGCACAGGCTGGTGAATGACCTGCGTTACTACAGACTTTGCAATGACAGTTTGCCCCCCGGAACTGTGAAGCTATAGTTACTGCACTGGACTCGTGTTCTGATCACTGTAGGGAACAGATCCACGTCTCGTTTTGCCACCACCTTCTCTCCTGGCTGCTTTGTCAGCACTGTGGGACGCGGTGTCCCGCAGGTGGGCACATCTGTTTGGATTCATGCACCACGCTTCCTTCTGTCCCATCCCAAAGGCCACGGTGCTGGCTGCAGGATGTGTCTCAGCTCCTCGCCGCGGGGCGCAGCGGCTCACCGGGCTTTGTTCCACCGACAGAGCGCGCTCTGTTGCGCCCGGAGATGTTAATGGAGTCGTCTTGAGAGACCTCGTGTGTACCAATCGTGAGGCAGAAGCGCCAAAGACTGCTTCAGCCATTCGTACCTTCGTGTCATTCCGCCTTCCTGCCCCTGCCCGGCTCTGGGAGGAGGAGGGGACTGTGATGTTGGGACTGTTTTGGCACTTCTGTCACTCCCTTTGTTTTTTAAATTGCCTTGAAAACCTCCCTGCTGTCAGCGGGGGATTAGAGACTTCTTCGGGTTTTTTTTAAACGTTTTCTCATCATTCCATTGTGATACTAAAACAACATGCTTCATGGAAATAAAGTGCTTACTTTGTTGTTTTAAATAACTTCCCTCTGTTTTAGTTTCCATGCAGGCTGTCACCAAGCTGTGCCCAGAGGCTTCACCTACCACCTCTGTTCCCCCTTTCCCGGTGGGATCTCTGGTCCTTCGGCATTCTGCTCTCTGAATACATCGAGAATAGCCTGCATGAGGAACACCTCCAAACACACATGGGGTTGCACTGCAGGGCAAGCTGGGCTGGAGGCCACCGCAGTGTGAAGTTAAAGCCTCAGTCCCCATTCAGGCAGGGCGAGATGCTGGCATTTCCTGTCCTCATCTGCAGTGAGTGTTCACCTTGAAGCCTTCCCAGATGTGGTTTAAAGGGAGATGGCTGCGTGCAGGCAGCTGGGAGGACTAAGGGCTGCTCCCAGCCCCTGCAGCTCCTCCGTGGAACTGCTGGACGGGGCTTCGCCTGCCCCACTGCTTCCCCGGGGCTCCGTGCTGATGCTTCTGCTTCTTGCAAAATGTTTGGTTGCTCTTCTCTGTTTGCTGACCGAGGGTGAAAGTGCATGTTTTTCCCTGGCTGTGCGGAAGATCAAGGGCAGCAGTTGGCAGGGGGCCCGAGCCCAGCTTGGGAGGACCTGCGAGCCCTTCGTGCTGCTGGAATCCTCCTTCCCTGGTGTCCGAAGCCCTCGTTCAGATCCCTGTGTTTCCCCAAGGTGTTCAGAACTGCCGCTTGTGTCTCTGCCCGTGGAGCAGCCGGGCTGCGGTACCCGCGCATCCCTTTCCCCGCAGCCCTCGATGGGACACGTGGGACGGCTGTTCCCAGGGCCGGGGCTCCCCGCGGCCGCGGCTGCTTTAAGGGGAGGGCCGAGCCGGTCCCACCGGGCCCTTAAAGCCTCCCCGCGGGGCGGCCGGACCTGCTCCGAGCCTCCCGCCCCGGCCATGGGCTCCCTGGGGCGCTGCCTGGCGCGGGGGCTGCTGCGGGGTCAGCCGGGTATCCGCCTCCCCTTCGGGTCGCTGCGCTGCTACGGCTCCGGTGAGACCCGGCCCCGCCCGACCCTGCGGGCGGTCCCCATCCCCGTCCTGTCACATCCTCTTAAGCCCCTTAGGACCCGGTCCCCATCCTTCTCCCTGCCTCGTCCTTGGGGATCCCTCCCCATCTCCTTCCGTTGCCCCGTCCCGTCCCTGGTGTCCCCGTTCCTTAGCGCTCGGTGCTGGGATCTCCGGGGGCAGACACGGAGCATTCCCCAGGGAACGTGGGGCGAGCTCTCGCTCAGAGCCATCCCCTTTCCTGTCCGGGGATGCGCCGTCCCCTGCTCCTCCTGCACGGCTCTGACAGCGATGGGGACGCTGGTCCCTGCTGGACGTGTCCTCAGTGCTTATCACAGCTTTGGGGCACGCGTTCCCCCCCACCCCGCTCTCGGGGCATGGGGGACATCACAGTGACAGGGCTGGGGTCAGGGTTGTGGGATAAGGACAGGGATAGGGATGGGGGTGCAGATAGGGCTGTGCAGCAGCAGTGACCCCGTGCCCCCCAGTCCCCCCAGAGCTGCGGGAGCAGACGCTGGTGTTGGTGAAGCCGGACGCGGTGCAGCGGCGGTTGGTGGGCGATGTCATCGGGCGCTTCGAGCGGCGCGGCTTCAAGCTGGTGGCCATGAAGCTGCTGCAGGTACCGGCACCGCAAGAGGGGTGGGGGTGTGCATGGACCCCCCTCCTGGATGTCCCTGCATCACCTTGTGGTGCTGCCAGGCGGATCGGGGCCTCCTGGACCGCCACTACCAGCACCTACAGCAGAAGCCCTTCTACCCTGCGCTCCTAGCCTACATGACATCGGGGCCGCTGGTGGCCATGGTGAGCAGCTGTCCTCGCCCCGCTGCATCTCACCCCATTGCGGGGCCGTGGGGCTCAGCTGACCCCATCCTGCAGGTGTGGGAGGGCTACAACGTGGTGCGCTCCACACGTGCCATGGTGGGGGACACGGATTCAGCACAGGCAGCGGCAGGGACCATCCGGGGGGACCTCAGCATGCACGTCAGCAGGTAAGGGCACACGGGGAGGGGGTGGCACCGAGCCCTGCGGTCACATCCCCATCCCTGCACAGGAACGTGGTGCATGCCAGCGACTCTGTGGAGACGGCAACGCGGGAGATTGGCTTCTGGTTCCAACAGAATGAGCTGGTGGCCTGGGAGAGCGGAGACAGCCAGTACACCTATGGGCCATGAGGGCACTGAGACCCCCGTGCTATTAAACACTGCATCTTCCGTGCTGCCCTGCTCCTGTCCCTCGCCAGCGCTGGGGTGTGAAGTGGGGGGACTGGGAGGCAGCAGGAGGTGCTGGGGGATGCTGGGATGTCACTGGTGGGCAATGGACAGCGCTGGGATATCAGTGAGGAGAAACTGGGGTGGTAGTGAGAGGTGCTGGGATGTCACTGGAGGACTATGGACAGCACCAAGGTGTTACTGGGCTGACACTGGGATGTCACCAAGAAGTGCTGGATGTCACTGGGGGGCACTGGAATGGTGTGGAGTGGGAACTGAATGGCACTGAATTGTCACTGTGGAGGCACTGGGTGTCACTGGGATGCGCTGCAGATGCTGGGAAGCACAGAAATGTCACTGGGAGGGTGCTGGCAAGATCCAAGAGGCACCAAGAAATGCTGGCGGTGCAGGGATTCCGCTGAGAAGCAGTATGCTGTTTCTGGGGGGGCAGTGAGATGGCACTGATGACAGCTGGCTATAGCATGGCATCACTGAACGGTACTGGGAGACAGTGGGAGGTCATGGGGAACTGCTGGGAGGCACTGGGATGTCACTGGGTGACACGGGGATGTCTTTTGGGGGCGCTGCGATGTTGCTGGGTGGCACTGAGATGCCACGTGGGCTCCCTGGGATGGTGCTGGGAGGCACTGGGACGTCCTTAAGGGCAGCGTGGGGGCACCAGGAGACCCTTGAGTGACCTGGGGTTGCGGTGGGGGAACTGGGAGGCACGGGGATGTCCCGGCGGGCAGCACGAGGTGCCCGGTCCGCCGCTGGGGACACGCGGGTGACAGCGGGCGGCGCTGCGGGTCGCGCTACAGCCCCGCGCCGTTGCTAGGCGACGACTGCTGACGCCCGCGCATGCGCGAAGAGCTGAGGCGCGGACGGAAACTATGGAACTACGAATCCCGGCATGCCCCGCGTCAGACTTCCGCTCCCGGCGTGCCTTGCGGCGGGGCGTCCCGGCGTGCCGCGCGCGGGCGCGGGTCACTCGGTGCAGCAGCCATGGCGAAGCAGCGCGGCGCCACGGATCCGCCGGCGGACGTGGATGGCGATGATTGCCTCGCGGAGTACCGGCACCTCTTCAGCCCCGACATCCTGGCGTGAGTGTCGTGTGGGGGCGGGGCTGGGTGGCATCGCGGCGGTCCGGTTCGGTCCTCGCATCCCCTCGTTCCCCTCTTTTAGGGGCCGCGTGGCTTTCATCACCGGCGGCGGCTCCGGGATCGGCTTCCGCATCGCTGAGATCTTTATGAGGTACGGGCCGGGCCGGGCTGGGCCCTGCAGGGGTTCCGCGGGCCGTTCTCACCGCCCCTCCGTTGCAGGCACGGCTGTCGGACCGCCATCGCCGGCCGGAACCAACAGCGTGTGGCCGAGGTGAGCGCCGGGCTGTGGGGGGAGGTGGGAGCGGGAGCCGAGGAGAGGCTGGAGGGCTGTATGTGACTGTGTGGGTGTCTGTGTTCAGTGCGGAGTGTGGGACCTGGTGGCCTTCCACAGAATCACAGGACGGCCAGGGATGGAAGGGACCTCAAGGATCACGAAGCTCCAACCCCCTGCCACAGGCAGGACCACCAACATCCACGTTTAATGCTAAACCAGGCTGCCCAGGGCCCCATCCAACCCGGCCTTGAACACCTCCAGGGATGGATGGGGCATCCACAGCCTCTCTGGGCAGCTGTTCCAGCACCTCACCACTCTCTCTGTAAAGAACTTCCCCCTGACATCCAACCTCAATCCTGCCTTTTTCAACTTCAAACCATTTCCCCTTGTCCTGCTGTTATCTCCCCTTTCCAAGAGTTGACTCCCCTCCTGTCTGTAGGCTCCCTTTAGGTACTGCAGGCTGCAATGAGGTCACCCCCAGCCTTCTTTGCTCCAGGCTGAACAAGCCCAGCTCCCTCAGCCTGTCTTTGTAGTGGAGGTGCTGCAGCCCCTGATCATCTCTGTGGCTCCCCTGCACCCTCTCCAACAGCTCCCTGTCTTGCTTGTCCTGGGTGCTCCAGCCCTGGACGCAGTGCTGCAGATGGGGCCTCACAAGAGCAGAGCAGAGAGGGACGGTCACCTCCCTGTCCCTGCTGCCCACCCTTCTGCTGATGGAAGACCCTTTAAAGGGTCCTTCTAACTCCAGCTGTTCTGTGATTCTGTGAGTTCCCCTTTGTAAGGGTGGTGCAGATGCTCTGAGCCCCCAAAATCCTTGTTATGCTGTGCTTTGTGTTTTAGGTGCAGGGACTGGAGAAGCTGTGCTGGGCTCGTGTGCTGCTCTGTGCTGGAAGTGGCCACAAGAGAGCTTTGCAGGGATCACAGAGAGTTCACTGAAATATAATAAAGAGCAAACTGAGTGCTTGGGGCTGAGCTGGCACGACCCAGCCACATCCTGGAGGCACTTAGCACTGTTGTGCAGTTTGTATGCAGTGCTCGGGCCTTGGAGATGGCTTCATGCTGAGCTGCCTTCTGTACCTCGCAGGCAGAGCCCTGATAACTGCTGGTTAGCAATTACCCTTTGACCCACCGACGTTTTGGATCTAAAGGTTACTTATTTCCTTACTGGGGTCCAACCTTTGTACCTGCCCTGCAGAGCTGTTGTTTGGGGTGTGCTGTGTCTGTGAAGGCTGTGGAGGCAAGTTGGGCTTAGCAATCTGTCTCCCACATGTGAGCCCACACACAGCCCACTGGCTGTGTTTGGGGCAGTTCTCTCCCCTGCCTAGGGGCTGTATTGGCTTTTTTTGTTTACAAACATAATGACTGTGCTGGCTGATGAAATGCAGCTGCTTCTGGAACAAGACATGACTTGTGTTCATGTGGGTAATGCCTGCTTGCTGTGTGCTGACAGGGATGCAGCTTCTGCCTAGCTTGCTTGCCTGCATGAGATCTGGGTCTGGCCCTTGCTGAAGCACAGAATCCCAGAAAGAATCTTGCTTTTGTCTTTTTCCAGGCCTCAAAAAAGCTGATTGCAGCCACAGGGCAGCAGTGCCTGCCTCTGTCCGTAGATGTCAGACAGCCACAAACCATCATGGCAGCAGTGGATGAGACACTGAAGCAGTTCAAGCAGATTGACATCCTGGTTAATGGTGAGCCACCAGACGGGCAGTGGGAGAGATGGCACAGGCTGGCTGTTAGGCAGGGTGTTCTCCTGCACAGGAGCTGTATTTGCTCTGTCTGGCTTATGCTGCTTTGCTCTGGGAGCATCTGAACAACTGATGGTGTGAACCCCTGAGAGCAGCACATAGGAACAGTCTCAAGAGGAACCAGAGACTGAGCTTTATTGGTCTCACTGTGGATCATCCCTACATACGTGGAGCTACAGGCCATCATTGAAACTGTTTTCACTTCATCACCTGCCTTACCCAAGCATTATTGCCTGCTGTCCCCCTCCCAGAAGTGTCCTGAGCTGACTGTGACCCCAACTGCTTGTCCTCAGGTGCTGCAGGAAACTTTCTGTGCCCAGCCAGCGCTCTGTCCTTCAACGCCTTCAAGACGGTGATGGATATTGACACTCTTGGCACCTTCAACACCTCCAAAGTCCTCTTTGAGAAATATTTCCGTGTAAGTGCCTCCTGGTAAGGAGGAGGTTGGTGCTGTGCAAAGCACGCTTTGGTGGGGTGGAAGGGAGCAGAGCCCTGCTCTGTCAGCCTGCCCCACCTGCCCTGCTCGCTGAATCCAGTCCATCCCCTTCTGGGCACTGCAGCCTCCGTGCCAGGAGTGAGAGCTGTGCTTTGTTTCCTGCCTGTCCCTAGCCACAGGGCACTGATCTGTGTAGCACCTGTCTGTGCTCTGCCACCTGTCTGGGAAGAAGCTGCAAACTGCTGCTCCTCTGTTTGGTCTTTGCTCGTCCCTTCTACCTCTTACTTCTTTGGCAGGGCCCTGCTCAGTAAGCTGGCAATGCAGGGATGTCTGTGCCCACAAGTGACCTTCCCTCCAAGCCCATCATGCTCCTATGTGACCCTCATGCCCCTCTCTCCTAATTCTGCACCTCTTTTCTCTCCCCAGGACCACGGTGGGGTCGTCATTAACATCACAGCAACTCTGAGCTACCGAGGGCAGGCCCTCCAGGTGCACGCTGGTTCTGCTAAGGCTGCTATAGGTACCTAAGTGCTCCTTGCTGAGTTTCTGCAAGCTGTGTGGGGCCAGTAAGGAGGCTGCTGGGTATTGGGATGGGAAGATGTGCCTGATGGGAGAGGTGAACATGAATCAGCATGGTTGCTGTGTGGTGCTGCACATGCCTATGTTTGATGTGGGGCTCTTCTCCTTTCTGGGGCTCTTTGTTCTTGGCCAAAACCTCCCTTGTGCTTTTTTCCCCCTCCCGCAACAGTTGCTGGAATGGCTTTGCTCTCCCTTTTTCATTCCTTTTGTAATGTGTTCTCCTTCCCAGATGCCATGACCCGTCACCTTGCTGTAGAGTGGGGTCCCAACAACATCCGAGTGAACAGCTTGGCACCAGGCCCCATCACAGGCACCGAGGGCTTCCGGAGGCTGGGTAAGGCCCTGGGCCCCCTGGCTGTGTCTCAGCAGTGCTTTGCTGGTGTCTCTCTGGGAGGGGGCCACCTGTGCCACGCAGCTCACGTGTGCTGCAGGGAGCTGCTACGCCTGGGGGCTCTGCTCTTGAAGTCCATCTGTGAGTGTGTTCAGCCCTGGAGGCTGGGAAGGCTCAGAGATCTCATGCCTTGAGCTCACTGTTACAGCATCCAGTTACAAGTTTCACAGCTGTGCTTGAGATCCCTTTACTGAACTCTCTTTGTGCCTGGGCCATCCCTAGAGCTGTGCCAGCATCTCATTGAACTTCCCTGGGGCTCTCAGCAACTGACACCAGCCAAGCAGTGCTGCTGGATGGCGGTGTCTGGCAGGCAGTGGTGATGGGCAGGAGGTCCTGTGCTCATAGCTGGCTCTTTCTCCCGTCATTCAGGTGGAAAATTTGCCATGGACTCAAAGCAGTTTGACACGATCCCCCTCCAGCGTGCAGGGAACAAGACAGAGATCGCCCACAGTGCTCTGTACCTGGCGAGCCCCCTCTCCTCGTATGTGACTGGAACCACACTGGTCGTGGATGGTGGGAGCTGGCTGACCTCTGCCAACAACTTCTCCGCCTTGCTGGGTATTGCTTCATCCTCTGCTAAACTTTAGGTGACGTGCCTTTCCCCCTCTGTGGGATTAGAGCAGGCCTTGTGTCAGAAACCCTGTTGCCCCATGGTGTAGAGGCATGGCTGCGGTACCAGTGGGTACAGCATTGCCCCTTCTTGGTCGTGCTGTGCTGGGCTCTGCCTCTCCTGAGGCTCAGGCCATCATGCCATATGTGCCACAGCAAGCTTGGGGGGTGCTGGGCTGTCCCGAGTGGGTTTCAGCACTCCCCTGCACCCAATTCCTGCTTGAGCAAGGGAGGGATGAGCTGTGGGGTGGGCAGATCTCTTGTTCCTGCTGGAGGTTACTGTCTGGGCACCTCTAAATGTCCCCAGGAGCAAGGCAATACCAAGGCAATACCCGCTTCTGTGCCCCATCCGCAGGCTTGGATACACAGACCTGACAGCCTCTGCCTCCCCTTTCTTCCTTGCATGAATTCATAGAATCATTGAATGGCCTGGGTTTTAAAGGGCCACAGTGATCATCCAGTTTCAACCCCCTGCTATGCACAGTGTCACCAACCACCAGACCAGGCTGCCCAGAAATCACTGCAGCATGTATCTTGGGGTTGCATTGCTCTCAGGACTCACTTTGGCTGCATGTGCCCACGGAGCTCATTGCCAGGGTTGGTGCTTTCTGGGAGAGGAGTCTCCTTTCACCCCACTCCTGTGTGGTCCTTGAGCAGGGCTGTGTGTGCTGACCTCCCTGCTGTCTTGCAGATGTCTGGGCCGCAGGAGCAAACAAAAATCAATGATGGACAGCCTGGGATTGACTGACGGACAGAAATGTGACTGAATGCTGCTTCCTTGGGACATCTCGGGGTGGAGCCACCCAGAGTGGGGAGCTGAGAGCTGCAGACAGCAGCAATGTGGTGATGCTGCTGAGCCCACTCCTGCCTGGGGGAGGGAGCACCAAGGATGCTGCTGGGGAGCAGGTGTACCCCAACTCTGCACTGTTACAGTCTTCTGAGCTGCTGTGGCTGAGATTGTGAGGATAGAGGGGATGGGCTGTGGTGCTCACTGTCTGGCTTTTCCTTTCTGGAGTCCCAGTCCTGGGTATCTGACCACTTCCTGCTCTCTCCCCTCTCTTTGCCTGAGAGCAGCACAGCACCCCCACAACAGCTCCTTTTTGGGATGGGGGATAGCTCAGCCCATTCTGGGTTGGGAGAAGCCATACACCTCCCCACTGCCAGTGCTTGCTGCCAGACCTGCAGCTTGTCCTGCTAGGAGAACGAGATCAAACGAGATCAGCTGCAGTGCTCAGGGCATCTTTTGCTTGGTAACTGTTGGATGCCAACTAGGACCAGGGTGGCTGTGGCAGGGGGATGGACAGCTTCACTTCCTTTGGGGGCTCCTGGCTGGAGCAGCAGAACCCTGAGGCAGGTGCAGAGGTGCCTGAGATGTCCTTTCCTTGGGAACAGAGGTAATGGGAGGTGAGAGCTGACCAGGGATGGCCCCACCAGCAGAGCCTGAGCTGTCTGTCTGTCTGTCAGCCCCCTGCTGTCTGTCAGCCCTAATGGCTCTGGCACTGATCTCTTGCTGTCCCCTTTCTATGTCCAGACACCACAACAGAGGGTGAATCAGAGGCTAGCAGAAATTCAGCCCTTGCTGAGCAGTGCTGAGCTGGGGAGCTGCAGGGGCTGCACTGGGTGTGTGCTGGGAATGAAATGCGTGTGCTCGAGGGGCTCTGCACTGCCCTCCTACTGCTGACAGCAGGATTTTAGCTTACCCTGATTTCTTTTAATCTGGTTTTAAAGATTGCTGAAGATCGGTTTCTTTTCCTACATGATTGTAGACTTGACAGGTTTTGCTCCTTCCTCCAGGCCACGAATAAAGAACTTCCAGCCTCAGCTGTGCCGCTTCTCCTCTGTTTGCCTGCCTGGAGGGGGGCAGGGAGGTTTATCCCACGTCCATTCTGACCGTTCCAGCTCCCAGCAGCCAAAGTTTTGAGTGTTGCTCCTTATCTTCAGGCGCAACGATTAGAGAAAGAGCTTCAAGGGAGCTGAAGGAAGAGCTTTGCAGCACCACCGGTCTCCCCACTGGAGATGCCCACCGGGTCCCTGGGCAGGGATGACGGGGAGTCATGAGGGTCGGGAACGTGGCTTGCGTCCTTTGTCCCGTGTTCCCTGCAGCTACGTGCAGTGAAGGTCCCGGCAGGTGAGAGGGGGGACGTTGTGTGGGTGCAGCCCGGAGAGGCTACAGGGGAGCGACCGGCACCCACGGGAGCGGCTCGGGCGGGCGCCGAGGAAAGCTCGGTCCCTACGAGCGCCGCGCTCGGGGCTGCGCCCCACGTGCTCGTTCCGCGCGCGGCCCCTTTAAGGCCGGTCCCGGGGGGGCGGGGCTTCCGCTCGGCCCCGCGCCGCGTCGCGGTGGGTTGAGCGGGGCACGGCGGTGGGCGAGTGACGTCACCGCGCGGCTACTGCGGCGGCCGCGGGGGTAAATCCGGAGGTTCGCCGGCGGCTGCTCCGCGAGCGGCGGTGCGGGCGGGCGGCGGAGGGTTCGGTTCTGTGCCGCCGCCCCTTCGGTTGCGCGGGGCCGCCCCGCAGCATCGGGCGGAGCGGATCCTCGGGGCCGTCCTCCGGTGCCGCCGAAGCGGGCGGGGCCGGCGCCGCCTCGCACAAAGCCGGGCGCGGGCGGAGCCCCGGGGACCGCACCGACGGCGGCGGCTCCGGCCGCGATGTGAGAGGGGCGATGGCCGCGGGGCATGGCCGTGCCGCGGGGACCTGCCGGGCAGCGAGCCGGGCAGCGGCGGGACGGGCGGCCGAGCGCTGCCCGTGAGCATGGAGTCGCCGGCACAGCCTCTGCCGGCACCGCCGCTCGATCCCGGGCCGCGGTGGGACGAACCGGGACCGGAGGCGGGCCCGGAGCTAGAAGCGGAGCTGGAAGCGGAGCTGGCCCTGTGGGCAGCTGAGCCGGCAGCGGGGACGCCGCCATGGGCCCCCCCGGGGCGCGGGGGCTGCCCGGAGGACGAGCCCCGCCTGCGCCCCGTCTTCGACGCCCTCGACCGAGACGGCGACGGCTTCGTGCGGGTGGAGGAGTTCGTCCAGTTCGCCACAGCCTACGGGGCCGAGCAGGTAAGGACGGAGCCCATCCCGACGTGGCGGGGCCGTTCCGAGGGCTCGGCGCTCCCAGCCCTCGCACCTCCTGCTGCCGCACGACGCCCGGCTCCGGCACGGGGCTGCGCTGCTCTCGGTGCTGCGGTGGCAGCCGTCCGTCAATGGGGATGAGGGTGCGAGCTAGGCTTTATGCCGGCCCTGTGCTGCCCTGCCGGCCTCGCTGGGCTGCGGGTTCGCAGCACTCCCGGCGCCGTGTTTTCCTCCTCCTCTTCCTCGCTGCCTCGCAGCAGATGAGATGCGGTGTAATTTGAAGCTGCCCGGCGTGACCCAAAATGGAGAGGGCTGCAGTTGGTGCTGGGATGGGTTTGGGTGCTGGGAGCTGCCGGCGGTACTGCGTGGGAAGGGCTGATTTGAGGCGTGCAGCCCTGCTGGCAGCGCAGCTCCGTGCCCGGCCCGTGCGTGCGCTCACAGGAGCTCTGCTCGTATTCCGGGCTGTACCGCTGCGCCGTATTCCAGCGGCATGACAAAGCAAATTACCATGTGTGAAGGAGTGCTGGGAGGAGGAGGAGGGCTTTTTGTCCACGTCCTCACGGGAAAAACGCCTCTTCAGAAGGAAGCGGAGGTGTTTCTTTGACACAGCACCTCTGTGACGCGGGGATGCCCGACGAGCCGAGGGGCGGCCGGTGTTGCTGTGCCGTGGAGGGATGTCACGGCGATGGGGGAAGCCATGAGCTGCAGCGCCGAGCTGCCAGCCTGCTGTGCCCACAGCACTGCCCTGGGCATCCTCTGCTGCTGCTGTTCTCTGTGCTCGTGGTCCCTTTGTGGCACGTTGCAGGAGGATCCGACTCAGGGCACAGGGGATGCAGGAATTGTGTCAGCTCCTCCAAGGTGCAGAAGAAATGCAGCTGCCTCGAGGAGCTTGTGGGCTGCTGGGGTCTGTCTGCAACCAGGTGGGGCGTGCAGGAGGTTCTGGGCTGTAGTAAAGGGTTATCTGCAGGCTGCTGGCTTGTATCTCCTTACAGCCTGTTGTTCCTTCCCATTCCGTGCTGAAATACACTCTGCTCATTCCGTGTGGGCACTGAGAAGGCTTCTCTTGTACCAGGAGCAGGGACAGCCTGCCTGGTGTCATTGGGAACACAAGAGGCACATAGAGCTCAGTGCTGCCTGCTTGTTTGGCTGCAGCAGTTCCTAGCCGAACGTCAAAGGGAAGAACCCAGCTGCCATTGCTGCCATGAAAACCGACATACTTGTGAATTTCTTCCTCTGCATGGTGAAGACTGGGGGCTTTGGCTGTTGTTGAAGGCCTGTTGTTTCCCCGGAGCTGTGGGATGGCAGCCTCAGGTGGGGGCATGCCTGCCGAGAAGGTTTTGTTGCTTCATGGTGTTGTGCAATAACCCAACTCGGCTCACCCCATTGAGGCTGGGCTCTGCCTGTCCCATTGCAGCAGCTCTGTGTTTCCTTACCAGCTTTGCTCCGGGCTGGGAATGCTGTGCTGTGTAGGGGAGGAGGAGGAGTGGTTGTGCACCAGCAGAAGCCCTCCTGCTGACACCCCTATCTTTTCTCTTTGGTTTTGATGTAGAAGATGATTGGAGGCAGACCAACCTGCTGTACCACAGGATCCCTCTGCTCTGTGGAGTCAGCAGCTCAGCTCACCTATTTTAGCTCTCTCCAAGCACTGCAGCCCCTCTGTGCTCTGGCAGATCTTCGGCCTTTCTTCCCAGCCCCGTTCCCATGGGCTGCTTTCTTTCCTTCAGTACTTACCCCCCTCCTTGAGAAGCAGCCTTCCTCTCTCTCCCGCCCCTGAGCCAGGGTCTCTCTCTTTAGCTCCTCCCTCTTGCTGTTGATATCCCTGGGCCTGAGCATCCCCTCAGTTCCCTCCATCTCCCACTCACACATCAGATCTCATCTTTTGCAGCTCTGACACAAGGGAACTTCAATTTCCCACCCCCCACCCCCCGATCTTCTGCCTATAATGAGAATCCTGTGAGCATCTTTTGTGGATCTGCAGGCTGCTGAAGTGCCAGTGAAGCTTAAATTGCTTCCAGCTGTGCGGCTGCACCTTTAATTGCTCTAATTGCCGTTTGGCTTTGCAGTCTGCTGATGGGAGCAGAGCTGCAGTGTGATGCTGTGGGCTCGGATGGATGGACGGACAGACAGACAGACAGACAGACTGTGGCCGTGTGCTTTGGAAAAGAAGTGAATCTGAAGCTGTTCCCTTGTCCTGGGAGAAGCTTCCAAGCCCCAGTGTTTCTTGCTTGGGCACAGTGGATCACGGTTAAGCACAAATGAAGTGTTCTCATTTGTAAGCATCCCGAGGACTCCAATGAAGGGATCTGCAGTGTGGGGAGGGTGGGTGCCTTTTTACTTCTCCTGTTAACTTTTGGCTCTGAGCTCTTTGAAAGGGCCCTTTATTGTGGCTGGGAATGGCTTAGGAGCCTATCACACTGCGGGCAGATCTCTGTGATAACATCAGTGGCTGTAATCAGACCGATGGATCGCCCATCAGAGCTGAAAGGCACGGGGGTGACTGTATCCCATCCACCAGCTCCTTTCAGAAACCTTTTTTATCCACTCTTCCTTCTGGCACAGAGGTATTTTGGGAGCTCGCATAAAGCCCAAAGCCTGGGCAGGAGGGCAGGGAGCAGAGCCAGGTCCTGGCAGGGGGCTGAGGGTGCTGGGGGTTCTTATGTCTGCTACCTGCTGGGGGCTTTGGACCCACAGCACTGGCTGGGTGGGCAGGGAGGAGCCCCTGTGCAGGGCTGTGCTCTGAGCAGAGGCTGAATTCTGGCAGCGTCGCTCCCAGTGAGGAGCAGGGTGGGCTGTTCTCAAGGCTGTAAACAGCAGAATGGATCCGGGACCGCCGACCCCCCCTGGGATGGGGCTGCAGCAGCACGCAGCAGTTCCGCACTTGGAGCCATCCTGACACTGCTTCAGCTATAAACACTTCCAGAGCATTTCAGAGCTCTGCTGTCATTATGTAACCCAATACAGGCAGTAATTGAGAGCCATTACACCAATTGCCTGCGTAATTTCTCTCAATTTTACCCCTACTTCGACTTCCCCTTGCTTCTTGTGCTCAGATGGGATTGGCTTTGAACCTGGCACTGGGGCAGGGAGTGATGCTCTGCACCCCATGTGCTGCACCCACCCGGGCTCCCTATTGAGAGGCACTGGACCGGTTCCTCCACGTGAGCATGAGCAATTCTGAGCTGGGTGAAGCAGTATCACATTCCAGAACGTGGCACTTCCCTGTGCTTTTGCTCCCTGCAGCACGGCTGGGGGTCGGCAGCACGCTGCCAGCATTACGGCAGCTCGGGGCCGCGAGTGGGATGGGGCTGTGCTTTGCTATCTCGCTGCTGTGCTCGGGTTGTTCATCTCTCCTGCTGACACAGATAGCAGATTTGTCCTTGGGGAACGGTGTATTCTGTGCTTCCAGCAACTCCTGCATGCCAAAAGCGTTTCCCTCTCCGACCATAGCGTTGTTCTCAGTGCGGCTCTCCTGGCTGTGCTCCTGTCTGGTGCAGCAGCACCTCCCCCTGCTCAGCCCCATCCCGCAGACCCCCCCAGAGCCCCTTTCCACCTCCATTCAGGAAGGAGCAAAACCCAATGCCAGGAGCTGGAGCTGGGTGACCTGGCAGGGGAAATCCGCTCTGCTGGAGTCCAGCAGGAAGCTCAGGCTGAGCAGGAGGAGCTCGAAGCTGTGCTTGTAGGACAGAAGCTTTCAAGGGCAGGAAGCAAGCAGTGAGCGTTCCCTGGCAGCTCTGCCGCACTGTGGGACTGGGGGCTGCAGGAAGACCTGCTGGCTGAGGGGCAGCGAGGTGGATGAGCGTCATCCAGCTTCTTGTAGGGGTGTTATAGGGTCGGTGTTTGCAGCCTGCAGCCCTCAGTCCCCTGTATGTGACCCCCCCAGCACATATGGGGCTTGTTGGTGTCTGTGCAGCTTGCTGTCGTGCTGCGGGAATGGGAGCCTTGCACAACACCTCCCGTTCCTCTGGGTGCAGCCAGGGCGTTTGGAGGGGTGAGAACAGGTTTCCCTCATCATTAGAAAGACAAAAGCTGGAAAACAAAACCTTTCCCCATCGTGGAGGGCTGGAGGAAGAAGAACTTTTTCAAGTTTGGCTGAACAAATAAACGTGTTTATTACGGAGCTGGAGTGCTTGGCAGGGACAGGAAATCTGGAACGCTTGAGGCAAAAGCAATTAAGTTTGGATACAAGCATTTCAGTGTAACTTCTCATTCCCCGTTGGTGTTTTCAAGCCGCCCTCAAAGCTGTTCCCTTAAATGTTGCTGCAGCGTAAAAGCAATTGATGCACAACTTAGTCATACCTGGGCTCTGAGAGTTTATAAGCACGGCAGAGCTTGGTTGGAGGTGGTGCAGGGAACCTGTGGAGCTACACGGCCCAAAAGCCCCAAATAACCCCAACTGTTCTGGAGGGGAGGATGTTGTCAGGTTGGCTACTGGGGAAAAGTTATTCTCTGCAAGAGCAGTGCTGCAGTGGCATTGCTGCACAGGGGTGATGGGGCCAATGTCCATGGAGGTGTTCCAGAGCTGTGGGCACAGTGGGCTGGGCTGGGGTTGGACCTGGGGGTCTGAGAGGTCTTCTCCAACCTGAGTGATTCTGCAGACCTGGGGAGGGGGGGGGGGGGGTTTCTGTCAGCATCAAATCAGCTGGACGTGGGAAACGTGGAGCTTTGCCTGGATGTGCTGCTTTGTTCTGCTCCGTAAGGATGGCAGGGGGGGTTCTCAGCATCCTCACTGGTGTTTGTTAGGCCTGGGAGCAGGGCCTGGCCAGGCACAACCTGCTGCCTTCCTCCCAGGGCTCCATGGAGGGCAGTGCCCACAGCAGCCCTGGCCCAATGCCACTGCTCACAGAGTAAATAATGCAGCTCTTGTGCTGCTTCCTCACAATCGACCATTGCCTCTCCCTGTAATGAGATCTGCCCCCTTGGGGGGTAGTTTAGAGGTTAGTTAATTAGGTGTAATTGCAGCATGAGAGAAGCCTGTTGTGGGGTTCTGCCTGCTTGCTGTAGTGCCAGATCCTTTAACAAACGATGGAGTGAGTTCCTATGAACATTGTTGGGGCAGATGGAACCCCGAGCTGCCAGCATGGCAGCATGCATGGCTGGTGCCAGTGGAACTACAGAGGTGTAGTGCTGGGAAGGGCATTTCTGCTCTGGGTTCTGTGCAGCCCTGTTCAGATCACAGCAGCATCCCGGGACGCGCACTGGATGGAGAGGCACTGAGTTCTGCTCACAGTGTTTGCACACCCAGCACACGGGGATGGTGGTGGGCTTAGCACAGACAAATGCAGCATTAGGAGGGATCCATTCGTTTCAGCTGATCCCATTGCAGCTCGTTGGGGCAGCACAGTCTGCGGGTCGTGCGGTGCCTGCGGGTCTGACAGCAGGAGCACAGTGCTGCCAACACATTGCACGTCTCCAAAGGTAAAGAACACAACTTCTAACTTCTGTAATTAGCATTTAAAAACATATGTGTGTGTATATATATATATATATATTTTTTTTTTTTTCTTGGGTTTAGCCCGCAGAGGCAAAATGATAACCAACAAATGAAGACACCTATTTGTGCCCTCCAGTAGCAGGGCAGAGCTGCTGCATCACAAGCAGGATTTCTCCTTACTGCATGCACTGTTGAACCCTGTGCAGCACCTCAGGCTGAAGAGCTGGGTGGACATAAGGAAGAGAGCATCCAGCCAGGGCCCTGCCTTGCTTATCAGAGCATTGATAACAAAAAGTCCCTCAGTTTGGCATAAATGTCAGTGTGGCACTCAGCTTTCTCTCTGCTAAAGTTCTGTGGGCTGCCCAACGTCTGCTGCCACAATCCTGCAGGCTGTCCTGTCCTATGCTGCAAAGCAAGCAGACGTGGTAGGGCAGCCTGCAATGCAAAAGCTGTGGGTAAGCAGAGGGGTGGGCTGGGTGAGGCTGAGCAGAAAGCTCAGGCTGGCTTTGGGAGTGTTAAATGGAGCGTGGAGCCTCGCACCGAGCCTGCAGAACTGCAGGCTGCAATAGGGGAAGGTGGAAGCAGAGGCTGCTAGGAGCTCAGCAGCCGGATTAGAGCAAGGTTTTGTGCTGTGTTGTCCGAGCTGAGTGTGCAGAGGTGTGAGGAGTGATGGCTGGATGTGCAGCGACTTGCAAAGCTGCTCAAACAGCTATAGAAAAAAACGATAGGAAACCTTTCTGGGCTGTCCACAGCTGTGTTCTGTGCTGAAGCAATCCACTCTGGGGTCGGGTCTGGCTGGGGGCAGCAGTGAGGAGCGGGTGGGTAACCGGAGCTGCTGGGCTGTGTGTGGCTGTGTGTTTTCTCTGCCCACCGCAGCCTCAGCAGGAATGCAGTCCTGGGGCTCCATCCTGTTATAAGTGAAATAGTGATGTGTTCTGATCTGCTCCCAGGTTCCCAGCAGTCCCCAGTCAGCACTGGCTGCCGCCACTGGGTCAGAGCGTGAGACTGAGTTGTAGGATTGAATCTCCTGAGCTGGAAGGGGCCCACGAGGGCCATCAAGGGCAGCTCCTGGCTCCACGCACCCACATCTAAACCCTGCATCTGAGGTTCCTGGGGGAACGTCTTCCTCTGGTGGTTGCATTTAGGCTAAAGCCAAGTCCCAGCCAGCAGTGTGTTGTGTTGGGATCCAGCCTGCTCTCTCCATTGAGGTCTTGTCCCCCAGTGAGCTGCTCTGTTGCTGTTGGTTGCTCAAGCAGTGGTTCTGTCGTCCTGCTGCATCCATCCATCCACCAGCAAGGCCCACTGCTTCCTTTTCCTGGTCCATGGGCTGCTGAGCTGCTGGGAATCCCTTCCCTTCCTGGAAAACCCCTGGTCATGCGGCTGCCAAGCCTTTGTGTCAATATGAATTTGGAATTGTCACCACTGGCTTAGCCGAGGAGCAAAGCCTGTTGCTTTTTGGAGGGCAGAATGCCCTTCCTATGGGCAGAGCTCTGGGGTACAGGGCAGGAGGGGTACAGGGCAGTGTGGCTGGTGGAGCAGGAGGTTCTGGCCCTGCTGTTAAGGTGCCCACTGCCCTCCATCCTCCTGCCCCTCTGCTCCCATCCCCATTGCAGGCTTCTGTCTGGGGCCAGCTGGGTGTTACTTAACCATGGTTTACATCTCTCGTTTTTCACCCAGGGTTCAGATGGGCTTTTTAAGTCATGCTGTCCTCTCTGACCCTTCAGTGCTGTTTCGGGCTGCTCTCTGCAGACAGGACCACGAGGAACCACTTGGATTTTGCTCTCTGATTGCTCCCTTCCCTGTCCCCAGCACTGGAATTGCCCTTGCAGTGCCCTGGGACACTCCAGCCCCACAGAACTGCCCAGTACATGTCCCCTCATCCCCTCCTTGCTCACTGCCCTGTCCTGTCCTCTCTCCAGGCATCATCTCATTGTGCAAACATTTCAGCTATGTGGCCTAAATTTATAACGTGAAACAATCCATCATCACCACCAAGCCTTCTTAATTGGGCCCTCCTACTGGGCAGCCTGATAATGAGTTTTCCCAGTTACAACAGGACCTCTCCTAAAACACAGAAATGATGAACCCTGCGAGGTAACAGTGCTGTTGTGCTTGCAGGTGAAGGAGCTGACCAAATACCTCGATCCCAGCGGACTCGGAGTCATCAGCTTTGAAGATTTCCACCGTGGGATCAGAGCTATCAGAAATGGAGGTGAGCTGGGTGCTGTGCTGCCGATGGGTCCTGCTGTGCTCTGGGTGCTGTTGGGTCTGACTGCAGCTGGCAGGGTCAGTGTGCACCAAGGACTGCTCGGATGCTGCCCTTGGGTCTGCTTGGCACAAGAGCTCCCATAGTGACACAGTAATACTGTGTTACCTGGCTGGATGGCTGAAGGGAGGAGGAAAAAAAAGCCAATCAAACAATAAAAATAATCCCCAAAAACACAGGGACATCTTTCAATACATGATTCATCTCAAAGACAAACACTGGAAGGTCGTTTGGGGGCATGGGTGTTGGTGAGGGTATGGGAAACACTGGGAGGCTCCTAGCGAGCAGATGTGACTTTACATGTGCAAATAGGAAGCATCACATTTGCACATTCATCCATTCTGTTTACAGAAGGGCTTGTCTTAAATTTCAGCCCTGCTTTGGTGCAGCAGTGTGTGTGTGCTGCAAGTGGAGCCTGCTCCTGAGCACCAACACCACCTACAGCCATTGCTTCCCATACAAACCAACTCGTTTCAGGGGTGGAAACCCTCTGAAAAGGTTTTGTTGATTGCTCATCCCTCCTTCCTGCCCCACAGCCTGTCTGTGTGCAGCCCTGCCCGCAGCAGTGGGCATTGCAGCTCATCAGTTTCACTGATGCAGGAGGAAATGCATCATGCTATTAATTTGTAATAAATTGCCACTGGAGTCGGGCATGTTTGTGAAAGCTCTGGCTTGTGTTTCTCTTCAATAATTCATCACTCTAGTATTGTGTTGTATTAATTGAATGGAAAAAAGCAGATCTGGGTGAAGCTTTCAAGATCCTATTTATTAACCTAGTAAGAGATTGCTGTGTGTTTATTACAGTGGTTAAGTGTGGCAGACCTCTCTTATGTTGCAGGCACTGAACAGCTATGAGAAAAGCAGAGTTCAGCCTCACCAGCAGGGCTGTTCATGTTGAAATGAACATGAGGGTTCGTTGCTGCTGTTGAGGGGCCCAGTATTGATCATCCCTTTGCAAAGACAGAAGCCTGCTGCTGGCAAAATACCTCTTAATGAGGCTTTGTTAACTAGCTGGGCCTTTCTGTAGCTCGAGGGAGTCCTGTTGCACTTCCTGGTAGCCTGCAGCTCTTTGGTCCTTTGCTGCAAGTGAGAGCTGATGTAAGATTTGTGGTTCTGGGGGTTTCCCATTGCTCCCAGCTGGGTGATGGTGATTGCACAGTGCTGTGCCTAAAGGGGGGTTGGCAGCATCCCATAGCACACATGTCCCATGTGGTCCCTTCATGTCCCACCCCAGCATCGCAGGCGGCCTCAGCAATGAGCTGGCTGCTGATTTGGGAGCAAGGAGATGGTGCTTTGCTCCCTGCACATGGGAGAATGGAAGGAGGAACCCTTCTTGGAAAGCTTGGACCTCACAGTGCCTGCTGTAGTGTTGGTAGGGCTTTATTTCAAGGGATGTTCTGCTTTCCTTTTCCTTTCCCCACTTCCTGGAGGCTCTCCCTAGGGGAATAGCTTGATTTTCCTCAGCTCCTCTAGACCAACCTGGCAAACTGAAGGCAAGCTTGCAAAACTAGCAAAACCTGTATTGTCAGCTGCTTTCCTTACACCTGCCTCCTGTGTCCGGCTGGCCTTTATGCACAGGGAGGATGCTGAACCCTCACTCCTGTTGCCTTGCCAGCTGCCTGAGCTGCAGAACACAGTGCTGTGCCACCTGCCCGCTGTGGTGGAGCAACGCTGTGGGTCTGAGCCTTGCTTCTGTCGCCTGCTCTCCAGCAGGTGATGCCAACCATGGGGAAAAGGAGCAGGATTGGAGATTGTAATGAGAAGACCTCAGCCTTACCTTCCACCCTTCCCAAAGAGAAGACTTAATGGGAGAACGTGGTCCTCAGCTTTACCGACAGAGAGCAAAGAATCACCTCTTTTAAATGTGTTTACCCTTCTTTTTTTTCCTCCTGTTGTGTTAAGTTTAAAGTCTCTTTCCTTCCCTGCGTGGATCCCATCTCTGCTTGGATTCACTCAGTCTCCAAGCAGGTGTGCTGCAGGCATTCAAGGCCAGGCTGGATGTGGCTCTGGGCAGCCTGGTCTGGTGGTTGGCAACCCTGCACATAGCAGGGGGTTGGAACTGGATGAGCATTGTGATCCTTTTCAACCCAGGCTGATCTATGATTCTATGCTCTATGAGAAACAAGTCTGAGGAATTGCACGCGAGCTGCTTGGAAAACTCAGCACAGGACTAAGACGTGGATGGCATGGGGCTGAGCTCAGGATGGGGGCTGAAAAGCCAGCCAACCCCCAGTGCTGGAGCTCTGGGCAGTGCCTTGCTGCAGGCAGGGCTGGCTGCTGGGCTCAGTTCAGGTTACTGCTGTTTGAAGCAGGGCAGGGTGTGTTCCTGGAGCCCACGGCATCGTCCGACCGCTCCTCACCCCAAACAAAAGGAGCTCTGTGCAGCCAGGGCGGCCCTGAGCCATCGGGGAGGGCCGGAGGATGGAAATAGTCAAATCTTGTTTCTTTCTTTAAAAAAATAAAAAAATCATAATAATAAAATAAAATATTGAGCTAAAAGCTCTTTGGATTTGGGAAGATGGAAAATCCAGCTGCGGAGCCAACACCCAAACCTGGAAGCTGTAACGGAGTTCCTGCCTGCGGGAAGCGCTGGCTGCAGTGAGTGGGGCACTGCTTGGGGGATGCCTGGGAGCTGTGGGCTGGGAGCTGTGGGGCTGGGAGCTGTGGGGCTGGGAGCTGCCCTGCTGACATGGCTCTGCCCCAGCTGTGCAGCACGCTGGTGAAGGTATCTGCCCCATCTGGCAAGGTGGGCCACCGCCTGCCTCACGTGTAGCCCCTTTCTTTGTAGGATCTGCATTGCAGATGGCTTCTGCTCTGTGCGATGAAAGCTTTCCTTGCACAGGGATAATTCCAGAAGCTGAAGCGTGCATTCCCTCCCAATCCAGCAGTTATTTTCTGAGGCTGCGTTTGTGCAGCAATAAATATGGCAGCGTTTGCAATGGGATGCTGCTAACGTCAGAGCCTGCTGCTGTCAGCAGGGCTGCCTGCGCCCCGTTTGCCATGCAAGGTGTTTGCTTTGTAATAGGTGAGACCTCACCGAAGCTCAGCAGATGGAAGGAGGGCTCCTGTGTGCAGTGAATGACTCGGAGAGCATCTGGCACTGCTGGGAACGCTTCGCACTTGGGCGATCTGCTGATCTCTTTATCCCTGCATTGCTGCAGTCAGTGCATTCCCACTGATCCCACCGTTCCTCCCATGAGGGAGACAACTCGTGGTGGCTGAAGGGACAGCAGATGCCTCTTTGTGTTCGGCTGTCACTCACAGCACTGGGGCTGCCATGAATGGGAAATCAAGGTTGATTCATGAGCAAGAATGAGGTCGGAATTGTTCTGATTGTGTCTCTGCATCTTGCTCTGCTCCTACAATGCTGCTTGGTGGGATGAGGGGTTTATGAGGGTAGCTGTTAATTCTGCCACCGAAAGGAGTGAAGGCTTAAATGCTGTATTGAAATGCATATTTAAGAGGGGGGAAATCTTCCTGCTGCTCTTTGCAGCGCTGCTGGTTGCAGATCAGACTTTACATCCCCGTGGTGCAGAGGGATGCTCCAAGCAATCGCTGTGCTTTTTAAGTGTGGAGCCCACGTGCTTGCAGTCTGTGACCCCTTCTGTTGGGGGCAAGAAGCTGAGCCTTTCTTGGAAGAGCTGGGCTTGGTTTTCTCTTGAAATAGTGCTGCTTCAACGATTGGCTTGGAAACCACTGAGCATGTCCCTATGAGCCAGCTTCTGCTCCCAGGAGCCCCAAGCACTGCCCGACACATGCAGCTGCTGGGCTGGCTTCAAAGGGGATGCTTCCTGAGATGCCTGTTGCCAAACCTTTTATCACCCCTCTAGAAACAAGGGCAAAGCTGCACCTGCTTGGACTGTGCTTGAAAACAGTACCTCTGCGTGGCTCTTGCCTTGCAGGGCTGGGGTTCTGCAAGCTCCAAATGCAGACCTCCCCGCAATGGCGTGAGCAGCAGTGTGCTGTGCAAGGGCTGACATGCTGCAGGGAGCACTGCTGGCTTGCATTTCCCTTAATTGACGTCAACAATCGGGCTTGTTCGTGTCCGTACCTTGGCAGCTCAGAGTAGGGTTGCATCAGAGCTGAAGCTGGCCTGCCCCGTGCCTTAGCAGGGAGGGTGTCTTCCCAAAACCAGCCTGGCAAGCAGCACAGTGCAGTGACCTACTTCTGGGAGAAGCACAGGAGTGTTGCAGAAGCTGTGTCCGGAGGTCTCTCTGCTCCGCCATGGGAATGGCAGGGAATTGCTCAGATGTGCTGCTGTAAAGCTGCTGCTAAGGCTGAGCAGCCCTTGGGCTCAGCAGGATGTGAGATTTGCCCAGGAATCTCTTGCCATTTTCAGGATTCTTTCTTCATGGATGTTTTCACTGCATGTGCCAGAGGAATACTTGCTGCAGCCAAGTGTAACAGGCAACACACAAAACCTGAGGGATACCTGCTTCACAGCAATGTGGAGCTGCCCCTGGTTTATCACTGCAAATGGCTGCTCCATGATCAGATCATCTCCTTGGCCCTGGAGATCAGCTCGGGCTGCAGCCTCAGCCTAGCTAAAAAGCCCCATTTCTTCTCCACTTCTGCTGTTCTGGATGTAGTTTTGTTCATGCAGTCAGTAGAGGTCAGCAGGAACACTTTTGTTGAGCCAGGGGGATGGGGAGAACATCACTGCTGCCACCCCTCTGCCCCTTGGATCCACTCTGAGGTGTAACTGCTGGGTTTGAGATGCTTTGAACACAGAGCCAAGGATGATTAAGTTCTTTACAGAGGGAGATGCTGGAACAGCTGCCCAGAGAGGCTGTGGATGCCCTGTCCATCCCTGGAGGTGTTCAAGGCCAGGTTGGATGGGTCCTGGGCAGCCTGGGCTGGTATTAAATAGGGAGGTTGGTGGCCCTGCATGTGGCAGGGGGTTGGAGATTCACAATCCCTGAGGTCCCTGGCCATTCTGTGATTCTGTGATGTCAATGGATTTTGGGGGCCAGGGGCTGCACGCTGCTCTGCCATGGCCAGCAGCAGGGGATGTGCTGCAGAGGACATGATATCTCCTGGCAGCACGACCATGCTGGCCTCGGAGGTGTGAGATGGGCCGGGTGCTCCCTTCAGGCACAGCTCAATGTCTCTCCTCATGTGATGCATTTTCTTCCCTCGGTTCACCACAAATGCAGGTGAGTTCTGGTCAGGACGCTGTATTCTTCTGTCCTCTGAGCTCAAACCTGCCTGTTTTATAGATCACTATATTTAGTTTTTACTGCTGCTTTTGTAACTTACCCAGATTCAGAGGCACTGTGCTTATACTTAGCCTGGAGCGCAGTATTCCAGGTGTTTGTAGGCACAGTGCTGGGTTGGTTTGAGCTGGGTTGTTTGGTCGCTCCAGGTGGGAGCTCTGAGCTGGAGCTGGGTGAAGGTCGGTGGTGGGACAGTGCTGTGGCCTGGCACAGGGCTGGCAGTGATGCCAGCTTGCTTTTTGTGCACATTGGAGCTCCTGGGGTGGTGTTTACTTTTATTCTGCACATGGGACTGTCTTATCTAGGAGGTTCCTCACATTGTCTGCTGCCTGAATCAGGCAAGTTTGGGTTGGAAGGGATCCTTAAGACCAACCTGTTCCAACCCCCTGCTGGAGTCAGGGCCACCTCCAGAGCCCAGGTTGCTCACTGCCCCATCCAGCCTGGCCTTGGGTGCTTCCAGGCAGAGGGCATGCTGCCTTCCCCACTGGCACTGGATGCAAGATCTCCTGAGCACCATCATGTTTCACCCTTGCCTTGTTTCCAAGCAGCATGCCCATGGAGACAGCTCAGCCTGCAGTGGTTGCCCTCCCTATTATAGCCAGCCATGGCTTCGTGCTGCCTTCCTGCTATCTGTGCTGGCCAGCTTTATTACCGTGCTGAATAATTCAGGTCTGTTTGCTGCACGTAATCCATCCTGTTGGGATCGCTCTGAGTTTGTGGCTCTGTGGCTTGCAGCAGTATGTGTTGGCAGATGACTTAAATACTTCTGAAAGGCTCTGTTTTTCTAGGTCATTCCTACACGGAGCCGATAAAACTGGCTCTGTTCCTGACCCGGGTGGCACTACAGCTCTTCACTCAAGGTGCCTTTTCACCAAAACGCTGTCTTTTGAAAGCAGTTTTTGGAATCTATTTCAGGAGCCCTCTGCACCCCTTGCCTTCTTTTCCTGCAGCTCCACGCTGTGCTGCGTTTCCTGAAAAGCCCATCACAGCTCCCAGCCCTTCTGAGGAGCACTGAGGTGATGGAGAGAGCATTCCTGGCTGCTGTGTGAGCTCAGCACAAATGCAGCCCTATGCAGAGCCTGGGACAAACACTCAGGAAAGCTGGAAATTGGATGTGGAGGGGAAAAGGGAGCACTGTGGCTGGACCTGCAACAGTACGTGGCCAGGAGCTCCCATCTCCAGGCTGTGCTCAGTGCTATCTGCCTGGGATGTGATCTTTGATGGGGTTTGAATGGTCCCATGCTGGGCAGTGGGGAAGTTCAGGGGTAGGAATAGGTGTCAGAGTGATGCTGCAGAGGCCTCATCATCGGTAAAATTGCTTTTTTCCCTCCCAGTTTCACCTTAGCTTCACTAGGTGATGTAACTATGCTCAGTCTTATTGGTTCCAGCAGTACCTTCTGTATGTTCTGCATCAGCATTGCTGTCTTGGTGAAGCTGTCTCGCCACAGTAATTTAAGTAAAGCTTTATCTTGGTGCCTGGTGCCCTGCTCATGTATTCCAGTCTAATAAATCAGTGCAGTGAGTTTGGGAGGAAGGTGTAATGTGCAGCATATCGCCTCTCTGCAGGAAGGCAGTGGGGCTGAAAGCTCCCTGCAGGGTTTGCTGGAGCCTGGTTTGCAGCTTTGGGATTTGGGGATGTGATGGGACAGGCACCTGTAGCATTGAAGTGTAGGGGCAGCCTTTGGGATGGGCATGTCCTGATGTCCTGAGGGAGGTCCTGAGGAAGGGACATTGCCTCCCTGCGTTGGAAGGAGGCAGCTCCAAGTGTGCTGCACACATCAGCCCTGGGAGGGAAGGAGGATGCTGAAGGAAATCAGGGCTGAACAGAGGAGGTGCACATCTGCTTGTGGTGGGGGGTGGGGAAGGGATGTGGCATGGGCTTGGGGGAGTTTGTGCTCCCAGCCATCCCTCACTGTGTGCTGCTGGAGCAGGGCTGCGTGGGGTGGAACTGCTGCTGCCATCCTGCACCCCTCACCTGGCAGAGCAGTGAGGGGTTCTTGGGTTTGGGGCTCCTTTGGATGGGAATTTGGAGGCTTAATGCAGCCTATTGAGCCAGGAGACTCGCAGGCGAGCTCTCCATGGCAACTCTACCCTATACACAAAGCACCATATGGCTTTTTAGGAGGGGGAGGGAATGGGTTGAGCAGAAAATTCAACCTTTGTTGTTTGTTGTTTTGTTCCTTTTGGCTCTCCCACTGGAGCAGGGGGAGATGGGAGCATCACGCGCTGTCCCCTGGGGGTGCCACCAGCAAGGGACATCTCCAAGGGTCCCCTTGCTGTTGGTGACGGAGCTGGCCGTGCAAATGAGCCCTGCTGGTGCACAGAGCAGCCAGATGGAGCAGCCAGCCTTGGGCTCACCCTGTGCCAAAGGGCTCCTCAGTGCTGGTTTGGGCAGAGCTGTGCTAAAGGCAGCTGATGGCAGTGAGCTGCGTGCCCACATTTTCTACCTCTGCTTCCAAAGGGAGCTGGCAGCTATCTCCTGATTGCAAATCCTCCCTTTACAAGCCCCTCAGGAAGGAATGAGCTGAATAAATATCTTTATCTGTGTCTGTAGGAAATCGGGAGGTTTCCTTGCCTCTAGTTAGAGGGGGAGGAAAAAAAGCAGTGGAGGGATGAGCAGAAAGAAGCAGCCTGCGTCTGCTCTGCTGGCTCTGGGGTACCCCTGGCTCCTGGGGGGGCATGCTGGGGCTGCTGGCCTCGGTTATCAGGAGAGGTGGCTGTTTGTCCCTGCTGTGTGCTGGCAGTGTGACACATTGTGGGCTCTCCCGGCAGTGGGCAGAAGGCCTCTTGGTGCCCGTCCCCATCCCCAGTTTGGGAGCTGCCACCGAGGTGGCTCTTAGGTCTGCATAGAGAGCAGGTGATTAATGGGAGGAATCTCAAGTGTAGGCTGAACGGTGCTGTGCACAGGGAAAGGGAGGTAAATGTATAAGAGAGAGCCTTAAGCAATGTGCTCAGGAGCCCCAGCAGCAGGGATCAGCCCTCACCCAGCGCAGGGACTGACTCCAAACAAGAGCATCTTTCATCTGCTGGAGCCACAGCTCGTTTGGAGCAATCACTGTGTGCCCATTTCTGGAAAAGCAGTCTGCCTCGTTCCTGGCTTTGATTTGCAGCCGCATCCGTGGGCTCAGGGCTCGTGTCGGTCCCTGCACTGCCTTCTCACAGCCCCAGCTGATGGCACCGCGGAGGGTGACTGTGGGCAGCAGGTGAGTGGAGGGCTCTGCTGCCCCATGCCTGCAGCACTTGGCTCAGCAGCTGCATCCCCTCCCATCCTCAGCCTCCAGTGGCTGCAGGCAGCCTGTCCTTCCTAAACCCATGGGATCACAGCTTCCCTGGGAGCTCAGTGTGACGCTGCCTGGCCAGGCTTATGGACACTGAGCACGGTGCTGCAGTGCTCACAGCTCTGAGCTGTGTGGGTTCCAGCCTGCTATTTATTTTGGGACTGCAGCAGCTGATCTTCATTTGGTATTTCCAGTCTGCGATGTAGGTCGTGTGCTGGATCGGGCATTAGCTGTTGCTTGAGGGAACATGGGGAATTTGTGCTTTTTTGTTCTGTCAGAGGGCTCAGAGCAATGCTGACCCGCACAGCTCCAGCTGCATTTGGGGGTGGGAGGAGGGGGAAGAGGAGGAGGGAGGTTTTTAAAGACACCTTCTTGAAAGCTCCCATTCTGCTGTCCTCCTGCGAGGGCGGCTCCTGCTGTGCCTGGGCACGGGAGGAGCAGACATGACAAGAGCTTGGGTGCAGCCTGCCTTCCCTCCCCGCTGTTCCCATGGTAGTTGGCTGTCACACGCAGAACGAGCAGTGTTCCCTGCCCACAGCAGGGTTGGAGCCTTCTGGGAGAAGATTAAGAGGATGCAGGAAGCAGAGATAGGGATGAAAGCAGGAGAAGCAGCAGAAAGCATGGTGGGGTAGGGCCAGGTCTGTGCGTTGGCCCCGTAGGAGCAGCAAGGGGCCACGTGGGAGCAGCACCCCAGTTGCTTTCCGACCTTCTGGAGGTGGGATGCCTGGAAACAGAGATCCTTCCCAAAAGCTGAGGGCACCAGTGTGTGCCAAAGGAAGTTCTCATCCTTCTGTCGTGCCTCCCTACTCATGCCTTCCTTTAAGGGAGTGCGTTTCCTTTTGGTGAATCTTTTTCATTTTCCTCTGCAGATCCCGACAGCCAGCTGTATGATATGGGATATACCCCCGAGGAGGAAGCCCCGGCCTGTCCTGATGAATTTGATGACTTCGTCACATTTGAGGCAAGTGTGAGCACCGTGAATATCTGTGTGTGCAGCACGAGTGGTGCATGGGGGGTTGGGTTGCAGGGCAGAGATGGCTGCAATGGGCTCAGGGGTGGATGAAAATGAGTTCCGTCATCTATGGGCCAGAGAGCCTGCATCAATTTGATGCATTTAAAGCTGGTGTTTGGGCAAAAATCAGCTCGGTGTGATGCTGTCTGAGTTGTGGGGTGCCAGAGAGCAGTGCCATGGGGTGGAGGATGGAGATGCTCTTTGGGGTGGGACAGGATGGGCGCCTGCAGCTGCTTCGTTTGGCTCCATGTGGGGGTTTCAGTTGTTGGACAGTGTGAGCCCAGGTTTGAGCTGAAGCAGTTCAAGCCTGCTGCAGGGCACAGACATTGGTGCTGTCCAGCCAGCAGAAGGTAGAACCAAAGACAGAATGTAGATTTCCTCTTCATCCTTGGGGTTGGCTGAAAATGCTCAACTGAGGTTTCCTCCTTCTTGCTGAAGGTGTGGTCCCCATCCCTCCTCTCCCTTCTGTATTTCTGGGCACAGGACAAGTTGTGTCCCCAGCTAGAAGGGAGCTGCTGTTGGGCAACCTGTTTGTTGTGGATGGAGTTTGCAGCTTTGCTTTCTTGGCTCCCCCAGTTCTTGCTCTCTGCCCTCCAGCCCAGAGCAGGAGGTGCTGCAGATGCTGCTGCCTCGTGTGAGCACTGAATAGCTGCCTTCTGCTTTTCCTTCTTTGAACTTTTGTCTTCGGGATTTGGGCTTTTGGTGCTCTCGGTTGTATGGTTTTACCACACAAATAGTTATTTCAACAGGGCCTCCCAACCTTTGTCGCCTTTGTGTGTAAATATGCACGTCCTTGCTGTTATGTGCCATATAACTGAATAGCTGAAGCTATTCTTTCAAGTTTCCCAATGATACACTGGGTGTTGGGCAGCTCATTTCCACGTACTGGTGAGAAGCACAGGCCTGTCACTTTGGATAGCCCCAAGCTGTCACTGGGTCACCCTGTTCCCAACAGCCAATGGGACCCCCAGTGTGCACCCAGCCTGGCACAGGGTACTGCTGAGCCCCACGTGCCACCCCAACCCTTAGGTCACCAGAAGAGAAAGGTGATGAGTCCTGGAACAGCCCTCCCAGAAAGGTGGAAACGGATTCTTGTACTGAATTCAGGCTGATCTTCAAAAGATAGAGCTCCTTTGGTGCCTTTGTTTAATGTGCCGGGGAAGAGTTACCCTCGTTGTCTTGGAGACGTGGTTTGGAACGCTGCAAGAATTTCGTAGGGATTCAGCACATGGGAACATGATGGAGAAATACGTAAAAATAAATGGGCATCTCGGGGTGTGTGTGCTTCCTTCTGATCTCACTGAGCTCCCACTGTGTGCTGTGCTGTGCCCCGGGGTGCTGAGCTGAGTTGGGCACCCATCTACACAGCCACGGAGCTGAGAGCTGCTGCTATGTGACATTGTTGTATTGGGGGTGTGGGTTCTGCTTCCCCTTAACTGTGCAGATCGACAGGGAGTGCCCAGCTCTTGCAATTGCTGAGGCCTTGACAGAGAGCATTTCTGCTAAATGTTTGTTCAAACAAGTGTAAACAAGTGCTTTAAGCAGCCTAAATGAAAATGCCTTCTCTTTGTTAATGAGGTTGCTCTTCTTGGTGAGTCATCCATCCCCTCTTCTGGTGGCTGTCATCAGAGAGCTGAACAGCGAGGAAAGCCCTCAGCATCCATCCAGCACTGGTGTCTTAACAGCTCTGCAGAGCCACAGAGTCATTCAGGTTGGAGAAGACCTCTCAGATCCCCAGCTCCAACCCCAGCCCACCCCCCCATGCCCACATCCCCACAGTTCTGGAGCACCTCCATGGACGGTGACCCCATCACTCCTGTGCAGCAGTGCCACTGCAGCACCGCTCTTTCTGAGCAGGAACATTTCCTAACGCCCAACCTGAACCTCCTCAGTGCAATTTGAGGCTTCTCATCCAAGGAGAACCAATGCTTGCATTCCTTGAAGGGTCATAAAAGCCTCTTGACGGGGGCAAGGTCTGAGCTCTGTGCTTCACACAGGGACCCCAGTGCAGTTATCCATCATCTCAGCTTTTTGTTCTGCAGCCCTGGGTGGTGCTTTGCTTCCTGCCCATGGTGGAGGCATGATGGCTGCAGGACAACTCTGCTTTTGTGCTGGGAACTGCCACCTAATGATAACCACAGTGATTTGGCTGCCCTGCCTGCATCGTTCATCCCAAAGCAGCCTGGAGGGAGCTTGGAGTCTGTCCATCCAGGCACCTATTCACCTTGCCTGCATTGTTCCCCCAGGCTGTGCTGGTGCAGCATTGCTGCTGAATAAGCATAGGTGGGAGTTGTGTGAGCTTGAACAGCACTGAGTCATGTGGGCCATTCACTTTGGAGGTGCAGGGACTCCTTTATAATGCCCAGCAGGAGGAAAGGGGCTAGATGCCTGCTGTGCTCTGCCAGAGGGTAGGGGCTCTCTCCTGGGGTAGCTGAGCCCACTGAAGCAGGCTAGGGCAGATCAGGCAGGCTGAATCTCCTCCAGCCCTGCAATAATGGAAGGACTCTCCCAAAATGAAAGCAAACCACAAAAATGAGGTGTGCAGCCACAGTTCCTCTGGGATTGGGCATGGAGACGTGTAAACTTTGGTGGGCTGGAGGAGAGGCAGCATCAATGCATAGCTGTGCTCCAGAAGGGCTGCCCAGGAGCATGGCAGATAGCAGCAATGCCAATTTCAGCCATGGGAATGTGGGGAAGACCTTTTTGAGATGTTCAGAATGGGGCAGCTGAATTGCAGAAGGTGAAGGGAGGTGCACAGTGCTCACAGGGCTGTGCAGGGTGTGCACAGTGCATGCAGGGCTGTTGCCATCTGCTGGGCGGTCGCTGGGGCAGCCTCGGTAGCAGCGAGGAAGGATGCATCAGATGTAGGAGCAACTCATATGGCACAGTGGGAGCGGATCTGGGCAGGAGGGCAGCCCTTGGTGAGGTCCTAGGGGTGGTTTTGGGAATGGGATACCCCAGCTGTCCCCAACTTGCCTGGCTGGAGGCACGGCACAGCCTATCGTAGCAGAAAACAGTTGCTTGTGTTGAAGGTGTCATTTGTTCTCACGTGGAGTAACTGAGTTTAATGCTTCTCAAAGGACACAGACCACAGTGAGGCAGTTTAAACTTACATTGCTGAGTTTCTCCAGCAGCCCAGAATGTCTGTGAAAGTGATGGGAGATGCACACAACCCAAACCGTCAGGTGGGGATGGAGAAGCTGCAGCTGAGTGTGTGCTGCAGCACCACTCAGTGTGCAGCAGTGAGTCCCCAGTGCATCGACCACTGCTCCTCCTTGCACACATGGGGTGGCTGTACCACCTGCTGCAGAACCACCGTCCCCTCCTGGACCTGGGGGGCACGTGGAGCCCTGGAAAGAGCAAGGAAATGTTGGTGTTGCACAGACCCCAGTCGTGCTCAGGGAAGGGGAAATGGATAAATGACACGAATGGCTCCAAGGCAGGATGCTGGAATTGAGGCGTACAGTGAGAAATTGCTGCGGTCGGATGAGATCCTAGTGGGAGTGTTTTGCTTTGTGGATGATAAGGAGGAAGGAGTTTGGGAAGGGAGGACCTTGCAGCTTTATCTCCCTCTGCAAGTGCAGCTGTAGGATCGAGCCGGGGGAGCTGGGCTGCAGCACAGATGAGCAGAGTGGGGTCACAAAGCCTTGGTGGGAGCTCAGAAAGTGAAAGTGGTGGTGGTTCCTCATTGTGGTACTGTGGGTGTATCTGAGCCAGGGCTCTGCTGGAAGCTCCCCGGCATCCTGCAGCACAAACAGCAGGGCCAGGAGGAGAGTGTGGGTTAAACCATCCCCGTGCTGCTGTGCACCTTAAGCAAGAAATCCTTGCTGCTTGTGCGCAGAGCACAGAAGGTCAGTGGTTATCAGGCAAGGAGCTTCCCCTTGGCACTGTGCACCAGGAAGGATGTGTCCCAGGGTGAGCACCAGCAACCCAGAGAAAATGGGGAAACATGGGTTGTGAAGGGAATGGAAGGGAACCTGTGTGCTCAGCAGGCACGGCTGAGGGAGAGGGCAAAGGTTCTGCTTCTGTAGAGAGGGCAGGAGGAAACCTTCTGTGCCTCGTGCACTGTGTTGGGGGATGTGAGGTGGGAGGGCCCTCCTGATGTGAGCAGTTTGGGTCAGTTCCTTGGAGCTGGGAGCAGAACAGGATCTCTGTGTGGGGTGTTGGAGACAGGGGGTCCCGCACCGTGCGCCCTGCTGGGAACAGCCTGTGCTGGAGGGTGATGTCAGTGCCCATCGTGGAGTCACCGCCTGGTGAGCAAGGCAAGCTTTGTTTGCTTCCCCGTTCGTCACTATAAGGAAAGAGATTGTATTTAACATTTAACTATTCACCAGGAACACCCAGAGAGAGATACGTCCTGGGAGCCTCTCTAGCAAGGCCAATCCTCCTGGGAAATAACCCTCCTAATCAGCAGTAATTTACACAGCAAGCAGCCTGTGCACCTGGAGCAGGGCTGGCCGGAGCACAGCTTGCTTTTATTATGGTGGCCACACAGCGGGGAGAGAGCTGAGCTCACCCAGTGTTATCAGGGCTGGAGGTCAGCAACAAAAGGCGTTCTGTTCCCGACCTGCTTCCCTCCTCCCTGCCAGAAGGAGCTGGGTCCAGCCGGGCGGGATGTGTCCGCAGGTGAGTGCTGGGCTTTGGCATGAAGGAGGGAGCTGGGGCTGCAGGGCAGGCACACGATGGCTCTGTCTGTCCCTGGCTCTGGGCTGGGCAGGATGGCAGGTATGGGCACTGCGGGAGGTGAGTTCTACCCCACGGTGTGGGTTGGCTGGTTTTGCTGATGAGTGTTCTTGTTTTGGTGTGGGTCAGCCCTGTTTACCTGTAGAGCTTGTGTCGGGCTGGCATTGTGGCCAGGTGGGGAGGCTTGGCTTTGCCCTGAGCCAGTTGAGGACTCTCTGGGTTCTCTGCAAAGTGGGTATTGCCCAGATGAGCAGCAAGAGGCAAACCCCATGGGCAAGCTCTGCTGGTGCACCTCCTGTGCGGGGCTGTTTGGTGGGGAGGGGATCCTGCCTGCTGCTATGGGGTGTTTCAGGGTGGGACTGAGACTGAGGTGGGACAGGGTGTTCAGAGAGGGAAGCACAGCTTGCTTTCCTCTCCCCTTTGCATGGGTAGAAGCCAACTTAAACATGCTTTGTGTTGAGCAGGGAGGTGCCTGTCCCCAGCGCCGGGCCAGGATTGCAGCTTAGGGTCAGTTTGGTGTTCTCCTTCCCCACTGCGCTCAGCTCTGCATGGAGCAGCAATCGCAGCCTGGCTCCTGCAGCCCTGGGATGGATGGGGCAGTGCTGGGTGTCCTTGGTCCCTTCCCACCCCCCTGTCCAGAGCTGCCGTTAATCACAGATAAATCCGTCGGGAAAGCAGCGTTGTTCTTCCCTTTCCTCCTCCCTCCCCCATTTCCCTGTCGCTGTGGCCAAGGCCAGCAGTGCTGGACCAGCCCTGCCAACGGCACTGCTGGGACACAGCTGTCCCACACCCAGGCTCTGGTTGTGCTTTGAGTGAAGATTTCTGCCCCAAAGCAGCAAAGCAAACGCTCCCTGAAGCCTCTTGTGCCTTTTCCCAATCACTCGGAGCACAGAAGCACGCCCAAGCATGTGCTGCTCCCGGATTAAAGCTCCACGTGTGCTTTTGTCATACATCCCATACAGCAAGCAAAGGAATTGAGGACTTTAGGAGAAGCTCTTATGTAAGGGCATCATGACGTCTCCAGCCCTCCCAGGTGTGTCGGGGTGGTGATGTGGTTTATGGTGCGTGGCCCATCCCTGCTCAGCCCTTGCAGGTGGCTCTCAGCATCCTGGGCTCCTTTCCTCTTTACAAAGAGGCTTTTTGAATCAGTGTTTCTACAACACTTCTCTACCCAAAAGTGCCATCAAATGCCTGGAATGGGTGCATTGCCATTCTGGTTTTTTTTTTTGTCTGCTGAGAGCAAAGCAAGCGTGGCTGGAAGAGAGAGGTGGCAAGTGGGATTTATAGGGTCAGTGCACAGATCAGCTGTTCTGGGGCCATAAAAGAGCTTTCTGAGAACTGCAGCTGCACCTTTGCCCAGGGCACAGGGGTTTGGTTTGGCTTTGCTTTGCTTTATGGTGCGTTCTGCCAGACCTTGCCTCGGCCTCCCTGCTTGCCTATCTCCCGCTGGCATCTCTGCTGGAGGTTTGGTTCTTTAATCTGTGATGCATTGTGAAGCAAAGTTCTCCACGCTGCTGCTCAGGAGGAGAACTTTGTTTCAGGTTTCACCTGCCCCGTAACTCATTGACTGCACGGGTTTGATTTTAATAAGGCTTAAGAGAAAAAGGATTAGAAGGGGAGGAACGACTGGTGTGGGGCACCGTGGTTATGGGAGCAGCCAGGATCTGGGACTGTGTGCATTTCTTGTTCTTTTGGTTGTTTTTTCCAAACAACACACTTCGGAGGCCACAAGCAAAGTTATTCCCAGCTCAGCACTACGTCTTTCCCCCTGCAGGCAGAAAGCAGCACGCCATGGGGCAGCGGGTGGGCATGCAGGCACCCAGTGCTCCCTGCAGCTGCCAGATCCCATTGCATCCTTCATGGAGCATCACAGAGATTGGCCCAGCAGCAGGGGCTGGAGATGGCTTTACTTCCCCATATCAGCATCCCAACATATCTGTGTCCCCTGTGCTGAATCCTGGCCTCTTCTGTTGGCTTTCTGTATCCCTGCTGGGGATGCTGCTCTGCTGGAGCTGGCAGGAACGGCCCTGTCTTCTGCTGGCGGCGACTTTGGACTCAGGTTCTGCACAGGTTGACGTCATGTTTACCTTTAGGGTGTTGTCGGGGGGCTGTCTGTAGTCTGTCTGTGCTGGCACCTCGTGCTGACGCTGTAGGGCTGGGCAGGGCTTGTCCCCGTGCATAGCATGCAGCTGCTGTGTGGGGTTTGTTCCCCTAACGCAGCGCCCACGTGCTCCTTCCAGCTGCCAGCTCTGTGTAATGCAAGGCTTTGAGATACACCATTTTCTTGCAAGTGCTTGCAAACAGCCTCAGAAGCTTCTGTGTGTGCTGCGTGGCAGAGGAAGGGGAGCTTGTTCCAGCATCTGGAATGCTGCTGTGTTGCCCCATGACCTTGCAGGAGGGGCAGCCAGCAGTTCCCATTTGCCTGCATAGACCTCAGGTGGCCCAGTGGCTTTCAACCCGTGTTCCTCCCTTTGCCATCCATGCTGCAGCTTTGGGACACCGGGTGGCAGTGCACAGCTGCAGCTCTACACCAGCATTGCCAGATCCCTCGTTCCCAAAACCCCAGAGACACAAAGAGTTGATTGGTCCTGAAACCACCTGGGGAAATTCCTGAAAAGCCAGGAAATGGGCTCCCTGAGGAGAGCTTCTGCTGCAATGTTTGTTCCCTCTCATGCTCCTGAACATCTGGGTGCTCCCAAGCATCTGGGTGCAGCACCTCCTGTGTTTGGGGAACTGACCTGCCCCCTAAAACAGCCACAGTGTGTCCTGAAGAGACAGGACAGTAGTCTAGAGGCTGGCATAGAGTTTTACAGAGGTTTCTGTGAAGGAGTGGAAATTACCCTCATATGGCTGCAGTGGGGGAAAAGTGCTTTCAGGACCGCCTGGTGACTTGGCATGGTGAGTCCTGGTAGGGAATTCAAATGGTGTCCTCTTAAAAATGGGGTGGGTGAAATAAACAGTGATGGCAGCTGCTGGGTATGGGTAGGAGGCTGCCCTGTGCACAGGTGATGGGCTGGCCTGGGTAATGGGCAGCCCTGGGTATGGGTGATGGGCTGCCTTAGGCACAGGCGGTGGGCTGGCCTGGATGTGGATAATGGTCAGTTCTGGATGTGAGTGATGGGCAGCCCTGGGGATGGGTGATGGGCAGCCTTGGGCACACTTTGTCGTGCTCCACAATGAAACGACATGGCTGTAGCATCTTACAAGATGTCTTTTGTCCTCTCTTGTGTCCTGCCACAGGCAAATGAGGTGACTGACAGTGCGTACATGGGCTCAGAGAGCACCTACAGCGAGTGTGAAACCTTCACAGATGAGGACACCAGCACTCTGGTGCACCACGAGATGCACGACGAGGTGGAGACCGACAGCGCCATCGACTCCACCGTGCACTCAGAGTTCACAGATGCCATCGAGGAGCAGGAGCAGGGGTCAGTGGGGCAGAATGGGGCAAAGGGGGGCAGGTGGGGAGCGGGGGGAGATGCTGCTGAGGACCAAACTGAGTGGGCTGGCTCTGTCTTGCTGGAACTGGTCGGTGTGCTCTGAGCGTTTGTAACTTCACGCAGGACCGAAATAGCTCTTCTTTAGGAATAATAATGAGGCTGCACTGTGTGTAGGCTGTTTTGGAGCTCGGCCTGGCAATCTCTTTGAGCTAATTGTAGCTTGCCTTGGGAGAACTTCTGTACCCTCATTAGCATCTCTAACTTCTAAAATAAGTTCTCTACACACCTGAAATACCCGCAGTTTTTAATCTATCACTTAAGCCAGCAATGCAACGTGTAATTTTGAAGCCAGGAGGGGAACTCGCCGTATTCTTGTTTCTCCCAAACACGTGTGTGCCCTTTGATGTGCAGCCGCCTCCTGTAACGACGTGCTTCCAACCTGCGCCCGGAGCACAGCGCTGTGAGCTGATGGCTCCTGCCCTGCTATCTGATGCTGTGCCTGGGCACTCCTAGCTGTGTGGGGAGAGCGGGTTTGGGGGTGTGACTGAGATGCTCTGGGGGGTCATGGAGTCATAGAATGGCTTGGGTTGGAAGGATCGTGAAGCTCCAGCCCCCCTGCTGCAGGCAGGGCCACCAACTTCCATATCTAATACTAGACCAGGCTGCCCATGGCCCCATCCAAGCTGGCCTTGAACACCTCCCTGCTAACGGGGAGCTCGCCTCACCCTGCTAACAGCACTGAAACCCCCAGAGCTGTCAGCACAGGGGGACTGGAAGCATGGCATCCAGGCGTGGTGGTCTAGGAGGTACTTTGAGCTTTTTGGAAGCACACACACACAGCTTTTTGGAAGAACACTTGTTCTTTGTGGCTTCCCTCCCACCCCAAAAGCCCAGCATGGGAACACGCAAGCTGCTGGGTGCTGGGGCTGAAAGGGTGCAGGCTTGGTAGAGGTGTGCAGATCAGGGCAATGGGATTAGCTGGCTGCACGCTGCTCTGCTCAGCTCAGCAGCAGTTAAGTCGGGCTGTAAGCAGGTTCTGAGCTCCCTGGCCCCAAGCACAGCTCCCACCCAGGGGCCATGGCAGCCTGCGTGCGCCTTCCCTGCCTCCAGTTCGCATGCCTGTAAGTATAACCCGCTGCATTTTGGGGTTAGGCTTTGTTGCTGAGGCTTTCCTGCTCCTCCCAACACGGCCTTGGGAAGGCTGGGTGACCCCTGGGTGCTCTGAGCGGTGTATGAGGTGTGGGCAGACTCCAGGTTCTTGCAAGTTCAAGGCAAAAGCACATTTGAATGTATTGCAGCTTCTGGGTTAGAGATTGGAAGGCTTGAGGTTGGTGTCACGATGCTGGTGCATCCCAGAGGTGTGGGTGAGCTCCCCTCACCCAGAACTATTGCCCAGAGCAGCCCTGGCTGGTGAGATGTGCCCCTGGAAGGTGCTTGACAAACCGCAGCCCCGTGCTGTGGAGCTGGGCTTGGCTCTTGCTTCTTAGTTTAAAATAAATATAAAAATTCCACCCCTGCCTTCTATTCCTGGAGCAGTTTCTGCTGTTGCTGGGCCTGCTGGGTGCCTCCTTCTGCTCCCCAGTTGGGCAGTGGTATAGGGTGAAAAATCAGCTTTTGGAATAATCCAGTCTTTCCTCCTTCTTTAGCAATGCATTTTTGGGAGGAGGGTGGTCTTACCCCCCTCCAGCACATGGTTGTGCTTTTAGACATCTGGCTTGCTTTCCGCCTTGCTTCTTGCTAATCCCCCCCTGTGTTTTGCCCCAGAGGTTTTAAAGTCTCTGCAGTCCTGGGCAGGGAAGCCCTCTGGGAGCAGTTACATGTGGTCGCGCCGTGACACCCATCTCTCTGTCCTCACAGATCTCATCCACACGACCTGCCCCTGGGCTCAGACCTCAGCCACTCCATCGTTACGGTCATTAGCGGAGAGGAGCACTTCGAGGATTATGGAGAAGGGAATGAAGCAGATTTGTTCTCGGACAGCTTGTGTAATGGGGAAAGCAGCTTTAGCAGCTCCTCGTTCCTCTCCCCCAGGTAATGCTCAGCACAGCACTGGCTGCGTTGGGATGGGTTTCGTTGGCACAACTTCTCAACTTGGGCTCTGTGTTTGGGTTTGCACACAACTTGGTCTGCGAGAGCAAATCCTGGATACAAGGAGATAAGCAGCACAGAGCCAGGAGCTGCCTCCCTCCATCCTTGCCCTGCACAGTTCCCATCCTCCCACCAGAAGCACCGATGTCCGGCAGCATTGGAGGAGCACTTTGGAGCCCAGGACAGCCCCACGTTCCCTCTGCTGTTGGTGATGTGGCTCCTCTCAGAACTTTCTGGTAGAAAAAAGCAGGCAGCCTCACAGCTTTAGCCCTGATCCTGTTGGATGACAGCTTTCTTTTTTTTTTTTTTTTTTTTAATCTGCTACACCTACATTTTTGGCTTTGATACAGTGGCTGGATTTGCACCAACAGCTGCAGCCTGAGATCTGTGGGGCAGGAAGGAGGCTGCAGTGTTTCCTTGCTCTCCTTACACTGAGATCTGAAACCAAACAAGTGCTTTCAGCCCATGCAGGGTGTGCTGAGGAGCTGGTAGGATGATACAAACCAATCCGTATCTGTTTTTCAAGGGAAAAAGTAAAAGCTGCCACTCACTGGTGTCCAAGAGGATGCTTTTTCCCTTTGGGATGGTGTGTGTGTGACTGCACAGCAGCGTAAATCTGTCACAGCTTTTTATTTTCTCCTCTTTGCCTGCATTCTGTCAGATTCCTAAAGGCCTTGATATGGCTGGGGCAGTTCTGGCTGCAGGGGGCTGAAGGAGAAGGGCTGCTGCCAGCACTTTGCTGCAGGCCAGGGCTAACTTTCCTTTTTCAGCAGCAGTTTTGAAGACGTGAACTAAACCTGCAATAGAGGTTTTGCTGTAAAGCTCTACCCATTGCTGCAGGAACCTCTAACCCCTGGTGAGTGTGCCCTGCTGGGAAGGGGCACTTTGTTCACCTCATGTGTCCTGCGTTGGCACTGTGCAGAGCCACCTGGGTGCAGCTGTCCCTGCTGGTGCCACACATGGGAAATGCTCTCAGCTAAAAGCCAGCCTTGGTGTTCTGAGTTCCTCCCCGAGTGTGGGCCTCCAAACTGCTCCAGAAGCCTCCTGGCAACAAAATATTCCAGTCATCTTGCAGTCAGCTCAGCTTTTTCTTTAATACCAGTCCTGAGCTCCAGGTTAGCCCCACACGCAGTGCTCAGCTCCTGCTCTGTCAGTGCCTGGCCTTTCCTGTTCTCCCTTTGGAGCTCACCCCTGCAGCATCTCTGCTATCCAGGGGGGACTCAGGGGGTGCACAGCCCTGAAGCTCTTACTGCTTTTAGCTGGGGAGTGCCGGGAAGGCAGACTGCAGACAAAGCCCTGCAGAACCTCGGGGGTAAAGAATGCTGTTCTGTTTGAAAGAGAGAATTTCCGCATGCCTTTCAGGTCTGGCCCTTACCTGGGATTATTGTTGCGTGCAGGAAGGTCCTTAGCTGGTGTGTCTTTAAGAATGTGCTGTTTTTCTGAACAAAGCCCTGCCTACCACGTGTGTTTGCACACAGTGCAACCTTACAAAGAGCTGCAGGACGCTGCTGGCTCAGACTGAACCCTTTTTTTTTTTTTGCTGAGGTTCAGCATCACCTGTAAATGGCCACATCCCCATGCATCACCTCCACGTTACAGGAGCATCAGATGGGAATCATGTTGACAAGTTTTCCTGCACACAGGATCAAAGCAGGGGTTGGAAGGCACCTCAAGCCCATGGAGTCCAACCCCCCTACTGAAACAGGTTACCTACTATCAGTAGCATAGCTAGGTGTCCAGATCAGTCTTGAATATCTCCACAAGAAGACCTTCACAGGAAGGCTAACACAGGAACCAAGAGCCTGCAGGGAGCACTGCAGGGTGCTGAATTTTCCTGCTTAGTCCTTAAGTGTGTGGTTATAGGTTGCCACCTTGGGCTCAGCCATCCAGACAGCAAAGCTCTCTACAACACCCAGCGAGGAATGGATGGCAGTGGGAAGCCCAAGCCCCTCATGCACCAACAGGCTGGCTGTAGGTGCTGGGTGAGAGCAGCGCTGCTCCCCTGGGATGGAAGAAGGAGGCAGCAGGGCTGAGGGGTGGCAACGTGCCACCAGTGCTGGGTGGGGATGCCCTGAGGTGTGCTGTGGTTGAGCTCTCACCCACTCACCTGGCAGGGAACCAAAGCAGCCAGGGGCCAGGTATATCTTCACGCAGTGAATACCTCTGGATTCTCTTAGGGCTTCTTGTCTAATGGCTTTCCCCGCCTTGATTAATGCTCGTTAAGAAGTGGGCGAAGTGAGGACGCGCCGAGCAGAGCTCATGTGTGGCTGAGCAATGGGGAGCATCCCAAAACGGGGCACATCACTCCTCCTGGGTACCACAAAGCTGCAGCCAGCTTCAACCCCATGCAAAGCCTGAGCAGCTGAAGGGACTGCTGGTGGATGGAGGTTTTTTTCCTGAGATCAAGCCTGCGATGGAGCATAGGGATGTTTTTCCATGTTTCTGCAGGAGTGGAGCGAGGCAGCGTATCCTGTGTCTGGTCACCTGCTCTATGAGACATCAGGAGCACTGTAGGGGTGGCACAGGCTCTGAGGCCTGGCCCAGGGGTGGCTGGGTGCTGCACCGTGCTGCTGCCTGGAGTGATCCCAAATCCTCCTGGGGTTCCTCAGCATCTCCTGGGGCAGGGCTTTCCAGCGCGGATCTGCGTCACGGGGCCCTTTCCAGACATCTGTTGTTTTTAAGCTTGCTCTTGTTTGCTCACACCTTTACCTGTCTTACTTATTGAACTGCTTTGTTTTTTCACTATTAACCTTTCTTTGATTCGAGTCTGTGGCTTCCAGAAGCATGTTTTCCTGCAGAAGATGGCATTGCATACGGCCCCTAAGTGACACCAACCCCATGCTGCTCAGAATCCCGTGGCCAAACTCCCTTTTGCCCAAGCTGTGCCAGGTGGGAGAACGTCTCCCTGCTTTGCCAGGGGTCGGTGGACGCCTCAACAGCTTGAGCAGCTGAAAGCAAAAAGCTGATCAGACCCATTAGCTCCAAAGGCAATTAGTTTGTACACCTTTACATCTCTTTGCCAGATGATGAGGTGAAGCTGCTGCCTGTGCACTTCACTGTGTAGGAGGCAGCGGTTGGTTCACCACCAGTGTTTTATGAGCATATCTTCAAAGGGAGAAGTTCTTAGAGGTGAAAATCTGACCCTGGTCTGCACTGCAAACAGTGGAGCAGCACAGCTGCTTTATTTCTAGATTGTCCCACTGGAAAATGGGGCAACCAACCAAAGGATTTGGCTCTTGGACTCAGGGCCGTGCATGAGCTCAGTTTGCAAATCCCAGTGCAAACCAATATTGCACACAGGGAAGCAGCCCAGCCTGCTCTCAAACTCAAACAGCCAATCCTACATCTTGTGCCAAAACCTCCCCTGCCCAGAGATGCAGCCCTTCCAAACAACTCAGCTTGTGGAAGCCACAGACGAAATCAGATTGCTCTGTTCTGTCCTGTTAAAATGACACTTGTGATTTCTCTAGCACCAATCCGCTCGCTGCGAAACTGCACAGCATTATCGCAGATGAAGCATTTGAGTTTTACTGTAGCCAGTGCCACAAACAAATCAACCGCCTTGAGGATCTTTCCGCTCGCCTGAATGATCTTGAAATGAATAGGTAATTGGTTTTGTGCGTGGCAATTTCAGTGTTGGAATGATGCTCTTGAAGGGAAGACTCTCCTTGTCTTGGAAAGCTTTCCTCTGCTGCTGTCGGGCTCGATTCCTGCTTGCAAAAAGGGATGGATTTCAGTGAGGGTGGTGGAGCTTGCAAAAAAATAAGTCTGCAAAAGCATCACAGCAGATGGGCCTTAAATCTGAGCCCTGGGAGCTAACAGGCAATGGGAATCTTCCACGCTGCTCTGCTCGGCCTCATGCACGTCCCATACAGCACCCAGCACGCACTGAGCAGTGCTGTGCTTATGTGGGAACCTGCAGCCCCAGGCTGATGGGCTGTGGTGCTTCTGCCACCCTGGGAGTGATGGTCACAGCCCGTCCTGCCATGGCAGCAGCCCCCCCAGCACAGCTCTCTGACCTGGGGATCTCCTGGGAGACACTGACTCTGCAGCCATAGAAACGGCTTGCACCCAGCACTGCCAGGTATAGGTGAATAGGTAGGATGGATGTCAGGGCCTTGGTGAATGTAGCTTTTGGGGTCCACCAGCTGATTTGGCAAGTGTGGGAGATAGCTGCTTTGATTTCCTTGTTCAGATGTGGTTGCAGTCCGCTGGGGGGAAGGAGGGATGGCAGTGCTGATGGAGATAATGGCTCTGCTCACACCCAGTGTGTTCTTTCAAGCCCAAGGCTGTGCTCATGGTCTGTCCATCCTGCAGGGACAGCTCTCCTGGGCCATAGCTTGGGTGAGAGCTGGAAGACAAATGGGAGCTTGGCCTTTCTTAGCAGTACTTCTGTCCCTTCTCTTTCTCAGGCACGTGGCTGCCTTTGCTGTTGGGAGCCTCCGAGTGGCAGCCCTGGGGGTGGTGATGGGGCTGAGGTTGTGCAGTCAGTGAGGAGAGTGCTGGGTTTCCCCACACGCACCAGCAGCCCCGCTCCATTTTGGGTTTCACCCCTGCAAAGCTGAAATGCCACTTGTGTGATGGGGTCCTGTGGTGTCTCTGAAGGAATTGAAGAGGCTTTGTTCAGCTCTGTGCTTTCATGGCACAAATGTCTGGCTCCCTTGGGGGGGGAGGGTTGCCCCGCATGGATCTGCTGTTGTTGCTGGAGTGCAGCATCAGGTGTAGCAGGGGGGGGGCTGGATGTAAGTGGGTGTGAAGTCGTGCAAATATGACCTACAAGAAGGGCTGGAAGTCACAGAGGGAGTTGGTGCTGTGATATGTGTGCCCCAAAGCCATAAGAGACGCGGCTCAGCAGGGCTGGCAGAGCTGTGAATGGGGCAGTTTGGAGAGCTGTGCTTTGTTTTAGTGCCCTTGAAGTGGAGTTTGCACATCTCATCCTCTCCTAGGAGAGCCGCAGGTGCTGGCTCTGCTTTCCATGCAGAGGAAAATATTCCTCCTCTCCCCAGCATGGGCTGTACATGGGCTGGCACCCTGCAGCTGTCGGCACACATGGGATGACCCCTTCCCTGCCAGTTCCTCCTGCTCCTTGCTAATGGGGCTCAGAGGATGCACCTCTGACACAGCCACAGGTAGCCCTGATAGCAGGCTGCCATCGATCCTTGTCTCCCAGGAGCTGTATTTTTTATGTGTCTTTGACAGAAAATCACCCAGCCTTATTTTTAATTCCTCCTTCGAAGAACTCATGTCACTGCTGCAGCTCCAGGCAGAACTGAGCTCCCAGCTGACTTTTATTGTTGTTCTTTGAGCTGAGCTAAGCACTGGGGAATGCAGCCCAGCTGAGCTGTTGGCTGTCACCTGTGCAGTGCTGAGTTGCCACCAGCATTGTGGTCCTGGTGGCACCAATTGGATGGCAGCGTTGGTTTGGGTGCACGTGTGAGCCCTGCTCCTTTTGCCAGCTTGCAGCTGCAGCCAAGGGAACATCTGGCCAGGAGTTGGTGCTGGAAGAGGCAGCAGGGATGTGGCTGCTTGTGCTGTCATGGTGCTCCGTTGCACCACAGATGGGGGGGTTGTGCACAGCACCATACACAGCACCAGCAACCCATCGGTGAGCCAAGCAAGGAGGGCTTGTCCCCGTCCTTGGTGTCATAGGGCCCGTGCTTCAAATCCATGATCAACAGCTCCTGAAGTCTGGTAGCAGTTCTTTGGTGATCCAGAGCCAAATACAGCTCAGCAAGAGTAATAGCAAGCAGTGCAAAGCACACAAATGGATGGAGATGTGGGGGTGCGTGGCACAGCCGGGCAGGGACCCGGAGGGACACGGGGTGCTGGAGCTCTGCAGTGCTGGCAGAGCCCCACTGAGCTCACTGCTATTCTTAGCCCCTTCCTTGGGGATCAGCTTTCAGGGCTGGGACAGGCCGTGTTTGATCGGGTTCGTTATCCCAGCAGTGCTAATTGTGAGGGTTGTGGGGCTGCGTGGCCGTGCATGTTGCAGGGGCGAAGGACGTGCCCCGAGTGCCTGCAGTTTCCTGTTTCCCTCGCCGTCCACTGTCAGCTCTCCTAACTCTTTCCTGTTATTTGTTGCTTTTGCAGTCCGAATAAAAGACTCTCCAGCAAGAAGGTGGCAAGGTAAGCTTGTGCTTGGGTTACTGCTGCTGTGGGAAGGGTGCCCGCACTTGCTGTCAGCATGAGTTTACAACGTCTTCTTTTCTTGGGGAAAAATGGGTCTCATTCCGATCTGTTTTCCATTAGCCCTTCTTCTGATCTGGAGATTGCTCCCTTGTGCCCGCAGCTGGAGGTGGCTGCCAGCCCGATTTCTCCCAGGACAGAAGCAGGGGAGGCTTTTCCCTGTTGCTCAGGGCAGCCCTTGGGTCTTGGCCTCATGGGTGCAGCTGGGATGGGTCAGGTCAGGGGGAGCTCTGGGGTCAGCTGCAGGTAACCTCTCTGTTATTCTGCTTTTTCTGCCCTGTGGCACTGTCCTAAGGCTTGCTGGTGTGCCAGCTGCCCTTGCCTGGTGGGTGTTTTTATCCCAGATTGCACAGGAAAGGCAGCACTTTGCTCTGGGGTCTGTCCTGTCTCCATGCACCCCTCTCCCCATCCTGCCGTGTCCTGCTTTTATTCACAACCTATCTCTTCTCTGTTCTGCCCTGCTTGGGAAAACGCTGCCCTCTGAGGTCTCTGCCTTTCCCTTCACCCCTTTCCAAGCAGGGGCTGGGCACTCAGAGGAAGGGGCAGCTTGTTAGGATGGGGCCCAAAGTCACCACGCTCCCTCTGGAAGCACAGACCTCACCATCCCCGTGCTCCAGCGCACAGTGTGCAGCAATCCGAGCATTCAGGAGCTGCCCTAAACCTCATCATCTCGCCCTGCCCTTCCCAATTTTTCCTGTGGTCAGCAAGTCTGTCCTCCTGGAAAGGAAGCGAGGCTTTGATATTGAATTTCCTCCTTCCACTCATCTCACTTCGGAGACCTTTGTTGAAAACACGGGCAGGAAAGAAGGCAGAAGGGAGCAGGCTGTCCCATGCTTCCTGTGTCAGGTTCACCTTCTGTCCCCTGCCTGGCAGAGCAGAGGGCAGGATTGGAATTAACCCCATGGGGGCAGAGGTGCCTCCTCCCCAGGGAACAGCCCTGCATGTTAACCACAGAGAAGAGCCAGCTCCTGCAGATCAGCCAAGAGAGCACTTTTTGTTGCAGGTCCTGTAATTATAACGTAATGTTTGCTTTTGGGAAGTGAGTTTTATTTTGGTCAGGGTTCTTTCCCTGACTTTTGTTACCCACGTTCTGCTTGTGCCAAGAAATCTCTGCTGCTCGGTCCCTGTTGTGCTTGGCATGATTTAAATGACAAATGTGCCCAAGACTTCAGAATCTAAATATGTGCTCAGGGCGAGGAGGCAAAACAAGCCTGGTACTCAGCTGTGGTCTCTTCAGTAAATGCCAGCCACGCTTCATGAATATTTGCATGAGCATATTGTGTAGCAGGGTGAGTTTCAGAGCCTAGATGACATAATCACTGGATAATTTAGGTTTGAAGAGACCTCTTGCTCTCCTCCTCCTTTGCTGGTTTCAAAGCCTGGTCAGCCTGCCTGCTGCACAGTGAGGCTGCTTGGGTCACAGAGGGGCAGCAGAGATCCACGGGATGGGGATGGTAGGGCTGGGAAACACCCACTGCCCTTTTTGGGGAGGGAAGGGGATTGCCCAAACCATGGGCACATGTCACTTAACCTGAGCTGACCCTGCTGCTGGCAGACCCTGTGTGTGCTGCTCCATGCAGGAGGAGCCAGCCATGGTGTGAGCCCTGCGGGTGCCACGCTGCAGGCTCTGACCCCACATTGCACTGGGAACAGCAGTGCTTTGCTCCAGGCAGCATCCTGGGTCTGCAGGGCTGTGCTGTGACAACCAATAGTGCTGCTTGTGCCATGCAGCAGTGGAGCTAATTGCAGCGGTGGCACAATTAGCACCAATCAGAGCTGGGCAGTGCCCTCAGATGGATGCAGAGCTGTGGCCAGCGATGTCGCAAGGCCTGGCTAATGATTAGCTGCTCTCAGCTGCAGCACAGCTAAGATAGGTGTTTCCCAACAAGCTCAGGGTTCTATTTCTCTTCCCATCCACTGCCCCCAGTAGTTAACTTTATCAGTGGCAAGAGCAGAGTACTGTGTCCTTTTAGTGGATGACACATGTTCTTAAAGAGAGAAAGTGTGGAGCAGGGGCTCTTATCTCCTATTCCAAAGAGCGAGAGCAGCTGATGGCAGTGTGAAGTCCCTGCAGCATGTGTCCACGTCTGCACTCCGCTGCTGGGGCTCTGGTAAGAGACTGCCTGATGAGGAGCAGTGCTCTGCCAGCACCAGGGAAGGAGGTGGCAGCTGGGAAGGAGGGAAAGGGACCGTATGGTGTGGGTGTCGTCAGCTGAAGTCTCCCTGTCTGGCTATGATGGCCCTGATGGTCGCCCTGCTGTGGGTGGGGATGGCTTTGCTGCGTTACAGACAGCTGCACCAGACCAGCACACTGTCTGGAGGAGCAATGGAGGAGTCCTACAGGGACACGTTGGAGTGCACAGAAGAGGACATCACAGACAAGGTAGGAGGAGCAGGGCTGTGTGTGCCACAGTGGTGGCACGCAGGGCTTTGGGATGGCTGGGCTGAAGCTCCTCTTGCTGCATTGCCTCTAATCCTGCATTGAATGAAGGAGACATAACCTGAGAGCCTTCTGTCCCCATGCAAAGAAGCCTGGCCCTGGTGACAGCATCTTCCACTGGTGGCTTTGTGCTGGTCCTCATGGGATGGTAGGGCAAGGAGGACCAGAAGGCTGTTGTTGGAACACCTCTGGTTAAGAATAGCAAGGGGAAGGATGGAAAGTGAAAGATGAGTGAACTCTGCCTTGCGTAAATGTTTGCTGCAGTGATGAAACTTTCAAAATGGCTTTTTTTAGTTCTGCAGTCAGGAGCTGAAAGCTGTGTGGAGCAGCATGGGAAAGGGAAACGTGCATGTGGCTGTTTGCAGTTTCATTTGCCTGCTTCCCCAGCACAGCAGCACAGTGGTTCAGGCTCTGTTGACGTGCTGCTGGCTGCTTTGTTTGTGCATGGGTGTGAATGAGACTCAGCCGGGGTCCTTTGCTCTGGGCATTGCTGTAGCATCTTGTTATGAAGAAGGGAAGCAGGGAGGCGTTTGGCCCCATGTTTCTACTTGGGACACGTGGGAAACCAACGTAGAATCTGAGCAAAAGCCTGGCTGCGGTGGCAGCTGTCCCCTTTTGGGTGGCTCCTGCTTTGAGGGGGGGTTGGGAGTGATGCACTGCCTGTTGCTGGGGGTCTGTGCTGAGCTGTGCCTCTCCCCCACCCAGGTGGTCTTTCTGGAGAAGCGGGTGACGGAGCTGGAGAAGGACACAGCTGCCAATGGTGAGCAGCACAGCCGCCTCAAACAGGAGAACCTGCAGCTCGTGCACAGGTAAAGGAGCTGGCCAGGCTCTCCTTGGGATCGTGGGGTTCCATGGGTGCTCTTCAGGCTCGTGGGCACATCCCCAGGATTTGCTCCCTGCGAATATTCTGCTCAGCTGCATGCAAACACAGAGCTCTGTGGGTCTTTCCTCGTGTGCCCACCTCTCTGTGCAGCCCCAGGGGTTGGATCAGGGGGGCTGCAGGTTTGTGTTTGCTGGAAGGCTGTTCAGGGAGAGGGGCTTTGCTCAGATGGATGTGCAGCAGGGTCTGTGCCTGCTCTGCCCCATCGCAGCCCCACTGATTTCAGCCCCCGCTGCAGCACAGCCCTGTGGATCCCACGGTAACTGATGGCTGCCCTCTCTGAGCTGGCAGGCTCCTCTCTTCCAGCAGCATATTTACACCCGCAGATAAACCCTCCAGGATTTATCTATAGGGCTGTAAGGCTGTTAAGTAACAGCTGTGTCATGGAACCAAGCAATTCAGACAAAGGTTTCTCTAAGCCCTGATAAACTCTGCAGCAGAGGGGAATGTTTTCACTTTAGCAGCTTGGCCCAGAAGTGTCAGCCAGCTTTTAATCAAGCCTTGTACTTGCTGCTGGTTGAAGAATAGCTTTATCTGGCAAAAGCCTGTCTGAGCAAAGTGGCTGCTTAAGGGACAGCCCACAGGCTCCCAGCAAAGCACATCCTGAGCAGCTTCCCCAGAGCAGGGCTCTGATTGAGGTGGCGCAACTCAGGCAGTGCCAGCACTGAGACCCACAGGTGTGCCATAAAGTGATTGCTGTGCTCTCACCCTCTTCCCCTCTCACTGGTTAACCTCCTTATTAGGGGTTTGGATGCACCGTGGAGAGGTAGAAAAATGGGCAGGGATACCACACAGCTTATTTTATTTGGGGATTTTGTGGGCTGTCTTGTTTTCTTGCTGCATCTGATGGAAGAAGTGAAGCTCTCTGACATCTCTCTCCTCTCCACAGAGCGAATGCTCTGGAGGAACAGCTGAAGGAGCAGGAGCTGAGGGCTGACCAAACACTCCTGGAGGAGATCAAGAAGCAGAGGGAGATGCTGAGCAAAATGGAGAGGGAGAAGAGCATCGAGATCGAGAACCTGCAGGCCAGGTGGGGCCAGGCAGGTCGAGTGGTGGCAGGGTTCCTGGGCACGTGGGCAGGATTACCTCAGATCAGTACAGGCCCTGAGGTTTGGCTGCTTCTCCTTCCTTCCCTTCATCCCAAAATCAGGCCCCTCCACCAGCATGGCCTCAGACTGTTCGGATTTCCCCGATAAGGTTTCAGTTTAGCTCCTGCTCCCCATCCACAGCTCTGCCCTGCAGCGTGTGAGTGCAGGTGGGGGTTGTTAGCACTTGTTTGCATGAAAGATCCGTGGAAGTCCGTTTGATGCTCAGATGTGACTCAGCTCTTGGAAGCAGGCAGGTGTCTGATCCTGCTCCCAAAAGCTGCCATGGCTGTTGAGCAGATGCAGGCTGGGAGGGAAGGCGAGGGCTCAGCCCACGACGCAGGAGGGTTGGCAGGGGTGTGCCGTGGCTGCAGGCTGCTCAGAGGCACAGAGGGGGTACTGAGGCAGAGTTCGACCCCATCTCGAGAAGGAAGAGCTGTCAGACTGGCGCTGGCTGGGCAGGGAGCTCTGTGCAGCCTCTTAGCTTCCCAAGGAAAGAGTAGCGTGGGAGGTGACCTCATTTATTGGACAGGTTTGTTATTCAGGGGGATGTTTTTACCACCTTTCCAGAATGCATGTTGCTCTCGTCCAGCCCTTGCAGTAAATGAAGCCCAGATGCACTTCATTTGGTTGGTTGGTTGATTTTTTCAATCGTGTGTGTGGTGGGACAGTTAGCACAGCAGATAGCTGTTGCTTTACCTGAAGGACTCAGAGATGAAGCTCTGCTTCCTGCTGTGTGATGCTGAGGTTTGCCCATGAGCACAAAATGAGCATTCAGTTGAAAAAAATAACATCTGATCTGGTTGTGGAGGGCATGGGCCTGGAGAAAGGACCTGCCCAAGTTGTGCAGGTTTCCCTTTTTTCCCTTGGGAATGGGGAGGGTACAAGTCTCAGGGTTTGGCGTGAAAAGATAAATCACTGCTGGCTTTCCTCCAGCAGGTCCTGGTTCGGTATTGCTGGTGATGCTTCAGCCCAGTCTGCTGCACTTTCTGACAAGTCTCCTTATTGTTGCAGGCTGCAGCAGCTGGATGATGAGAACAGCGAGCTGAGGTCTTGTGTCCCTTGTTTAAGAGCCAACATCGAGAGGCTTGAGGAGGTGAGAACGTATGTGTATGTGTGTGCGTGTGTGTGTGTGTGTGTGTGCCAGAGCTTCTGCCCTCCCCACAGCTCAGGGCGGGCCCAGCAGCACTGACACCACAGCCTGACCTCGGGGCAGTGCTTTGCAAGCAGGTTCACAGTGCCTGGCTGCAAACCTGGTGTTAGAAATGCAATGAGCCTGAGCTGGCAGCCAGCAGCTGGAGCAGCGGGTGGCCTGGCTGCAGGAAGGGACTCGTGCCCTCTGCTGGAGGCAAGTCCACAGCCCTGCGGCTGCAGCAGGAAGGGTTGAGGTCTGCTTCGTGCCCAGGCACACAGCTGTCACTGGGATCCATGTGTGGAGTCTTCAGAATGCTGTGTTCTCTCACAGACCCTCTCCCTGTGCCGGGGTTGGGAGGCTGCAGCCTGGCAGGGCCAGATGGGAGCATTGCCAATGATGAACTTGCAGGTCTCACTTCTGGCACAGAGGTTGCACTGTGGTTCTGTTGGAGCTTGTGGTGGATGTAAGATTAAAACTGATGTGAAACCAAAGCTCTGCCCAGCTGGAGGCCCTCCAGCATTGCACCCATTCGCAGCCTCTGAGCCCACAGAGCAGTGCCCGCTGTGGCCAAGGCAGCATCGTCTTCATGCCCTGTGGCCTTGTAAGCACTGGATGGAGAGAACTGCTGTGTCCTGGTGGCATTTGGGGCTTTTGGAAAGCCAAAGGCTTCCTCACAGGCAGAGCCAAGCCAGGAGCCTGGGCGCGGGGTGGGTTGGTCATAGGAAAACAGGGAAATGCCTGGCGTGGGGCTGTTGGCACCAGCAGGTGACAAACTTCACCCAGCACCTCCAGGCTGGGTGGCAGTGAGCCCTGTGACCACTGCACTGCGTGTGCTTGCAGGAGAAGCAGAAGCTGCTGGACGAGATTGAGGACCTCACTGTGCAGCTCACAGAGGAGCAGGAGAACAAGAGGAAGATGGGGGACAAGCTGAGCCACGAGAGGCACCAGTTTCAGAAGGAAAAGGAGTCGACACAGGAGGTGAGGAGTTTGGCTGCCCACTGCAGCCCTGCCTTGCCAAAACTTGGCAGCTTTGCATCTCTAGTTTCAACAGCATCTTTAAAGCCAATTTTAAGAGCCTTTGGTCATGTCTGGGTGGAGAAAGGTAGTACAGCAGCTTAGCTGTATAACATCTGTCACTTTTGCCTGTGTTAAAATTCAACCAAGCGCATCTGCCTGCACCTGGAAACCCATTAGGGCTGTGCCACCCTTGCCAGTTGCTTTCTCGCATCAAAGGAGCTGTGGCAGCAGCACGTGGAACCAGCAGGTGCTTGCAAAGAGAGCAGGCTGGGGGAGAGCTCTCAGCTGTCTTCATGTCTGGGGGCCAAAAACATGGGACCCCTGCCACCTCTTCCAAGTAATTCCATCTGGAGGCTCAAGCAGTGCCTGCCATCATGGCAGGAATGGAGTTTGGGGTCTCAGAGTAGAAATTGCTGTTGTTTTGGCATAATGTGGGGATTCACAGCATGTCCCATTGCAGCAGGAGGGAGCTGGTCCCAGCCAGGAGGCCACCCGTGTGTCCCACGGGCTGCAACCAGTGCCAGCACTCAGCTGTCCTCTTCCTTTTGCTGCAGCTCATTGAGGACCTCAGGAAGCAGCTTGAGCACTTGCAGCTTTTCAAACTGGAATGTGAGCAACGGCGAGGCCGGAGCAGCAGCATGGGGCTGCAGGAGTACAACAGCAGGACACGAGAGACAGAGCTGGAGCAGGAGATCAAGCAGCTTAAGCAGGTAGGTGAGGCTGGGAAGGGGGAGGAAACATTCTGCAATAAGGGATGCTGTTTCCCCTTTTGCCTGGCTCCTTGGTTGGTGGGGTTCTCCCTCCCAGGAGCTGCTCATGCATGGAGCATCCTGCTGCTTCTTGCTCCCCTGTGCAGGGACAGGAGAGCTCAGATTCTTCCTCTGAAGGGCATTGTGTGTATGTAGGACCCATGCATGCTGTGTCCCCTAGACTTGTCCCACATTTCCAGAGGCTCTCCAGTCACAGTCAGGAGAACGTGTGCTGTTCCCAGTGCCCTGCAAAGCCCCTGCCTTTCCCAGCTGTGCAGTGGGGTTGGATGGATGTGTTTGGGGGCACCAGGCAGCACCTGACATGTGGTTGTTGTGAACAGGATAACAGGAGCCTGAAGGAGCAGAACGATGAGCTGAACGGGCAGATCATCAACCTGAGCATCCAGGGAGCCAAGAACCTCTTCTCAGCCTCCTTCTCTGAATCCCTGGCGGCAGAGATCAGCTCAGTCTCCAGAGATGAGGTGCGTGCACAGGGAGCTGCTTCTTTCTGACCGTGTCTCCCTGGGGTGCCTGGGGCTTCCCCTTCCCACCCAGCAAACAGGAGCCCATGTGGCCATGGCTGCAGTACAGTTCTCTCCAAAACCCCACCCGGGAGCTGTCATGAGACAGCACAATGATTTAAAGAGCATTTGGGACTGGGACAGGAGAGGTTTAGGTTGGATATTAGGAGGAAGTTTTCCACCCAGAGGGTGGTGAGGCACTGGAACAGGTTGCCCAAGGAGGCTGTGGATGCCCCATCCCTGCAGGCATTCAAGGCCAGGCTGGATGTGGCTCTGGGCAGCCTGGGCTGCTGGTTGGTGACCTGCACACAGCAGGGGTTGGAACTGAATGAGCATTGTGCTCCTTTGCAACCCAGGGCATTGTAGGATTCTGTGATGATTCTACGACTTGGCCTAATTCATGGGAATAGGGGATTCTGCTGCCTTCCAATTTGTGGCACTGCTTTGCCTTCACTTCCTGGGCTGGATCAGCAAACACAAGTGTGTGTGTGTGTGTGTGTGTCTGCAGCTGCATTAACAGCCCAGCAGCTGGGACAGCTGCCCTGGAGACCTCTAGTCCAGGGGTAGGGCTGAGCAGGGCTGCTGGCTGAGGGCATCTCCTCCCTGTGGAGTCATGGAACGATGCCCTCCTCCCATCCCCAGACAGCAGCGACCACTTCTCCCTTCTCTCCCTCGCAGCTCATGGAAGCAATTCAAAAGCAAGAGGAGATCAACTTCCGCCTGCAGGACTACATCGACAGGATCATCGTGGCCATCATGGAGACCAACCCCTCCATCCTGGAGGTGAAGTAAGGGCGGCCGAGAGCCGCGCGCTGCGCACTCTGCCATGGCTGTGGATTTGGTGCTCTGAGAGGAGGAAGAGGGACTCGCAACAGTCTTTGCTCTTGATGAAGGCCCAAGGAAACGTGGCGTCGGATCGGTGGGGAATCAGGCGGCGCAGCAGCGGGGCAGAGAGCCAGCAGTGAGGCTCTGTTGTCTGACTCCGTTCTTTTGCAACCCTACCCGGCTTCGAGGGGCGAAAGGGAACCTGGAGGAGAAATGGAGGCAACGGGGACAACCGTGGGAAGGATTTGGGACGGCCCCGCACGGGTGTGAGGAGGGCTTCCTCTGAACTGCAGGGGTCGGGATGGAGCTGGAACGATTCCCCCCCCCTCCCCAGCTGCCCTACCCAGCCTGGGTGTCTGCTTTGCCAAAGTGTCCGTGACACACTCACTCACCGGGGCAGATGTGGGAAAGAGGGAAACACGTCCTGGACTTGTAGAATTATGGTGATGATTATTATTTTTTAATTAACTTAATGCAAATGTCTTCATCCGGCTGGCGCAGTTAATCCTTGCCCTGCTGCTTTTGCTTGGGAACGGGTCGCGTGCACAGAGCGCGCTGGCTTCTCATTTGCTGGTGGCACGGAGAGGGGAGCAGCCATCCTTGGGACAGGGCGTGAGTGCAGTGTCACCCACCTCCTTATTTATTTTGCTGTCTGTGGCTCGCTGCCCTCTGCTCCCATGGCTCCAGGGTGGGATGTTGCTGCAGGGTCTGCGCAGCTCATGGCAGAGCCGTCCCCTCCATCCTGCTTGCAGGGATTGGGGCGGAGGTGGTGGTGTGAGGGCTGAGCTCTGTGTGCTGCCCCAGCATCCCAGCACGGAACGGGGCTCTGCTGGTGATGGCTGTGATCCCGGAGGGAGAACCCGCTCCTCACCCTGTGCTGGGGATAGGGATGGGGTGGCTGCTCTGAGCTCTTAGCACACCCAGCATCGCCCATCCCTGTGCTACCAGGGGCAGGAGGTCTCTGAACTCAGTGCCAGCTGGCTGGGAAGCACAGACCACGCTCACAGCGGGCAGCTCGTGGTGACCGCAGCGAGGTGCATCCGTGGGAGCAGCCACTCATCCCACTGCCCCAGGATCTCTCGCTGCACCAGGCCCACAGAGCAGCTGTTTCTCCTGCTAGCCAAGCTTCGGAAACATCAACGCAGCCCAAAAAACAGGGGAGCAGCAGCGACCCCCAAAATGCTTCCGAGCGCATCGCTGTGTCGTGGGTCAGCCAGGGGCTGTCCCTGCAGCTGAGCCCGGAGCAGCCGCCGTGTCCCCACAGCACGGCCATCTGACACAGCCCTGCACCCAGCCTGGGGATGGAGCCACGTCGTGTACATTTCCAGAGAAGCTTTGGGTGTAAATCAGTGTATACATGGAGAGGGAAATTTTTCTATCTTGTAGAGTAGGTATTTTTATAGAACGAAGGTTGATCATTTTTTTAATACTTTAAAAGAAGAGAGAAATGTATCTGTGTATAACACAAAAGCATATATATATATATATATATGTATAAATATATAAATATTGGAGATCTGCCTTTCTCGACTTGGGGTCACCGATCCCCAGTTCCTACAATCGTCTTTTTTTCCTGTCGCTCACAAAGAGGTACTGTAACTGTAAATAAGCACCAGGAAAAGGTTTTAAGCAAACAAAGCACTGACTTGCACATTCACCATGCTTTAAAGCCCCTATGAAAAACAAAAACAAAAACAAAACCACACCGACCTGTCCTTCCTGAAAACCTTCCTCTCTCCCCACCGGTATGTGAAGGAAGTCCCAAAAGGGTGAAAGCAGTATTGTCTTAAATGATGTCTTGATTCTCGTCCCATTAAATGCTGTTACCATTCCTGTCCTCGGCTCTTCCTTGCTGTGACTTTGTGGGGTCTGTGGGGTGGGATGGGGGGGAGCACAAGGCACTGGGGATGGGCATAGGGACTTCCAGAGCCAGTTCTTGTCCCCGTGTCCTGCTTGCTGCCCAATGGGGATGTAAGTGAGGACATGGAGCTTCCCTTGCCTGCAGCCTGCTGGGTGCTGTGTGAGCTCCTCCAACCACTCTACTGATGTAGAAATCCCACTCTTGGGCCGGGAAATGCCCTAAAACCCTCTTGCTGAGCTGTGCACATCTCTGTGCCTCCTCTGAGCCTCTGCAAGCTGCCCCAAAGGGCTCCAAAATCCCCTCTGCGTTGCTGCAAACCGCTCCATCCTGCTCCCAGCTGCTGCTCCAGAATCTCCCTGAGCATCCCTAAAGGGCCCCAACAGCTCTGCAGGGTGCCAGGATTATTTTCTCTTCTGAAAAAAAAGTCCTTTAAAATCAGCTCGGCACTTTGGGGAGCCCCAAAACGCCCCGAGTGATTCCAACCCTGCGGATCCACTGAGCACCTGGGCTGCCCCAGGAACCTCCCCCCGCGTGGCCCCAAAAGCCAACAGCGCTCCAAGCAGCTCTCAAGCTCCTCCAAACTCTTCTGAAACTCCTTCAAGTGGCTGAAAACGCACCGAAAGAAATATCCTGCAGCAGCTCGAAAGCACTCCAAGCCTTCCTCTGAAGGGCCCTGCGAGGTCTCAAGTGCTCCCAAGCCCTCTGCGAGGCCCCAGAAATGCCTGCAGACCCTTCTGGGACCCCTCCTGCCAGGGATGCTGAATGCTATGGACCTTCTCCAGCGGCGCTGCAGAGATCTCTGCGTTCCAGTGCTCCCCGAATCCCCCTTGAGGTGGCTGTGGGGCCGTATCAGCAGCCCCCGGTGTTGGGTCCCAGCCCACCTCTGTGCCATTGGAGAGCCCCGAATGTCGTTCCTAAAGATGAACACGTTTACCCATCATAGGTTTATGGTTTTGCAGAACAGTCGTGGCTCCAAAACTCACTGAGGGCTGCAGGAATTGTCTTGGAACTCTCTGCTCCCTGCTCAGTGTGGCATTGGATCAGTTGGCTCGTCCCCGTGGGTGCTCCTGGATGCAGGACAAGGATGCTCTGGGACAAGGACAAGGACAAAGATGCTCCAGGATGCAGCACCATGGGAACCCAAACGCCCAGCAAACCCCAGCTCTAAACGCACAGCCTGAAATTCACACTTTTCTCCTCTTTTCCAAGCAGGGAATCACTGCGAGTACAGAAAGTCCTCACATCCCCCCCCTCCCACAGCCAACAGAGCCGGGTTGGGTGGGCGCTGGGAGCAACCCTTGGAGGGGGGGGGGAGGGGGATTGCAGGTCGGAGACCCCTTTGCTGCCCTCCGTGGGGCCGGGGAGGGGATTCCCAGCTCTGCCCTTGGCTTTCAGGGGGGGAAAGGGCCGCAGCATCGCGATGGGGCCGGAGAGGACGGGACCCCCCGGAACCAGCCGGCAATGCCGCGCCTGTGGGATGCGGGTGGGGGGGATCCGGCCGGGGCGGGATGCGGGCAGTACCTCCCCCCGCCGCCCCCGCCCCCTGCAGCCCTCCCCTCCTCCTCCCGCTCTTTCACCTCCTCCTCCTCCTCTCGCTCCTCTCCCGCACAACCCGGGGCAGCCGCCGCCGTCCCGGCCCGATCCGCTGCTCCGCTCCGGCTCCGCGCTGTTCTGCGGTTCCCATGCGGGGCGGCCCCGCGTCCACCCCCCGCCCATGGCCCGGCTCTCGGTGAAGGAGCACCTGGACGGGATCCTCAGCGACTTCGAAGGTGAGGTCGGGACCCCCCGCCCCGAGCCTCACCCGCAGCCGCTTTTCCCCGTGGGTGCGTGAAAGGCTCTCCCCGCGTGTATCTCCGCGTGTACGTACGTGTGTGAATGGTCTGGATGGTCCATGTGTGTCTCTGCACCGCCCCACGCGTGCATCCCGAGACCGAGCGTGGGCTTCTCCCACTCTGTGCAACCGAACGGGGCTGGGCAGCTTTGACGGGGGGGAGGGGGGATCCGGCAACAGCGAGACTTGGCTTTTTTGGGGGTGTGTGTTTGTCTTCCCCCCCCCTTTTTTATCTTCCTTTCAGCCCCAACTCCCCGCCCCCCCCCAATCCCCCCCTCCGCCGCTCGCCGGGGTCGGGAAGGGGCAGCTCGGGGAGGAGCGGGCGGAGAAATCCGACCTGGGGCGGCTGCTGCCCTCGGCGGGAGGAATGCAGCACCTACCGGGGGGGGCACGGGGTTCAGCGGTGGGAGAAACGCGAGGAAGGGGAGGGTGCAGAACCCCTTGTCTTTCTCCACCGCCCTCCCCGGCAGCCCCGGGCTGGAACATACCTGCCGGCCCAGAGCTGTTATTAGCATCACCCCCGCCCCGACCCCTGACCCCTGTGCCCAGCCCCGGGCACAGGGAGGTGACCTGGGGAGGGGACGGGGCACCGAGCCCCAGCTCGGCCTCTTTGCCCAGGGTCCCCATCATCCCCCAGGTCCCCATCATCCCCCGGGTCCCCATTACCCCTGGGTCCTTATCATCCCCTGTGCCCATCACTTCAGATCCCCATTTCTCCCTTATCCCCATCGCTCCCCGTGCCCGTTCCCATCACCCGCTGCTGACGGGGCCTCGTGCTGCACACACGGCAGAGCGGCGGGGGGGTGGGGGGGCTCCGTGGGAGCTTCAGCTCCCGGCGCTCTCCGTGGGGAGCCGGCACCAAACGGAGCCGCTGGGGCGGATCTGGCAGGAGCGCAGTTCCCAGGGGGGCCGCACTGCCGCTTCCTGCCTGTGGGAGGGGTTAATGGGGGTGGGGGGGTCCCTCCATGCAGACCCACCGCGGCGCTGCAGCCAGAGGAGAGCAGCTCCCAGAGTAGTGGAGTGCCCCGATGGTGCCCAAAGGGCTGCGAATGGACGGGGGGAGCACGAGGAGCGTTCAGCCCCAGGACACAGCACGGGTCCTGACCCCCCCGTATGCATCTGCCTGCTTGTGGTGGAGGCTCAGAACCCTCCTGGCAGGGGCACTACGGCTGTAGGGTGGGAGTGCCATCTGATGGCTGTGCCATCAGTAGGCTTCAGGGTTAACGCACCGGAATAAGGCAGGGATCCTGCGCCGAGCTGTGCTGAATGTGGGGGGAGAGCAGCAGCTTGGGCAGGGATCTGGTTACGTGGGGCCGGATCCCTTACAGGGGAATAAAGCGGGCACTGTGCGGTGCGGGGAGCCGGGAGCCACGGCACCAACCCACAGATAAGTGCTGGGGAACAAAGCCGAGGGGCCGGCAGCACCGATCTGGTTTCCCATCTGGGCTGGGCTCACAGACGGCCCTTTGGCACCCGGTGCACGGGGGGAGCCCCTAAAGTTGCAGTGCCATCGAGCCCCAGTGCTGCCCTCACACCTCTCCGTCTCTCCCCAGCCCTCAAGAAGTCGTTTGAGGCAGAGGATGCAGGTGATGCTCCCGGATCCCCCACTGTGTCCCCGCTGCCTGCGAGTGCCACCGAGAGCCACCGGGTGCTGCAGCCCGGCCCTGCACCACACAGCCCATTGCTGCGGGGTCAGCACCGTGCCGGCCGGGCTCCTGGCAGCATCACCTCCTTCCAGAGCCACACGGGGCCAGGCAGCGACGGTGAGAGCCTGCGCAGCTCCAGCTCCAGCCTGGAGAGCCCCGCGGCCCCCCAGCCTCCTGCAGCCTCCCTGGCTGCCGACTCCTGCTTGAAGAAAGTGCCATCGCACGGCTGCGTCTTCCCAGTGGAAGCAGAATGTTCCCTGCATGTGGCCGCCGGGCACAGCTCGCTGCCAGCACTGGACCTGCACATCGCCGAGGAGCCAGGAATCCCCCTGCCAGCCCCACACCCCACACAGCCATGGGGTGCCCACAGCCCCTCTGCCCTGCTCCACACCCACCTGCCTTCCTCCTCCTCCTCTTCAGGTGGTGAGATGGCCCCAGGGCTGCCCCGCACCCAGCTCAGGGTCAGTCTCAGTGCCAGCCCCCGCCTGGCTCGCCCGACCCCCCTGGCTGTCACTGCAGCCACCGGCCCTGGGGAAGGGCTGCTCCCCCCAGCTGCACCCTTCAAGCTGGTGTCACAGCCACAGACGGTGCAGGTGAGCTCCCAGCCTGCCTTCCTCGGCGGGGTGGTGCTGGGGCCAGGCACCCCATTGGCACTGAGGAACATCGGCAGCACCGGTCCCACCGTGGGGAGCTGCTTGGTGATGCCACGAGGGCTCGGCCAGGCTGCAGATGGATGCTGTGCCACGGTGACACTGGAGCACGGTAGGACTCGCTCCTCCCCTCTGTCCTTTCTCTGGGTGTGACATTGCCACCTCATGCCACCACTGCTGGTGCTGGGGACTGGTGGTGGTGGGGATGTGGTCACAGTAGTCAAAGCCTCTCAGAATCCCTGAGCCGTTGCTCCCATCTCCACGTTGTTCCCATGCTGGTTGCTGCTTTTATGATAGTGGAGACGTGTGATGGCCACGTGTTCCAGGTGCCACTTGAATGTGTGGCTGTTGGTGGCAGTGAGTGGCACCGTGCCCTGCTCAAGAGCCACCATGCAACCTGGCAGCGCCCCGTGTCCCCTCCATCCCCTTGCCCTGGGGAGCCCGGTCACAGCACGGGGCCACAAGGCACCAGGCTCAGCTGCATCCCCATCCATCCCCAGGGCACTGCCGTCCTCGGGGCCGGACGCCACGGTGGCCGCCTGTTTGTGTGCCTGGGGAGAGCTGTCTGTGTGCCTGGGGAGCACTGCTGTCTCTCTCAGGTGTCTCGCATGCCGCCGTCGCCGCGGCTTTAAGTACTGACGCGCGCAAAGGCATCCATCCCTCCATCCCTCCATCCATCCCTCCGCTCGGGGCTGCGTGAATCATGCGGCAGCAATGCCCGTGGCCGAGCCGGCCCGGCAGCGCCCGCGCTGGGGGACACGCTGGGGACAGTGGTTCGGGTGCTGGGGACGGGATGGGATGGGTCACGGAGTGGGCGTGAGCCGGAGGGCAGCGGGCGGGCGCCGGGACGGGGACGGTGCGCTCCCGGGCGCGCTCCTCTTTTCAGGAAGCGCCGAGCTTCCCTCCACGGCCGCCCCGTTTCACTTCCACCCAGCGCCCACGCAGCGCCCCGGGGTGAGGAGGAGGAGGAGGAGCGGAGGAGGGGCCGTGGGCTGCAGCCTCCTCCTGCCTGCACCCCAGGAGTTATTCGGCCGGTGAGCGGTGACCGGCTCGTGGTGCAGCGAGGTAGGGGTGGCCGAGGGCGCGGGGCGAAGGGCAGGGTGGGTGTGCAGGTCCCTTGGTGTGTGGCGTGGGGCTGCTCGCTGTCACTGCCGGATTTCAGTCCCCATTGACACGGCAGGGCCCTGCGCTCTCACTTCTGCTTCTGCTTGTGGCTATGCTTGCATCTCTGGTCATGGGGACAACCGTTGCTGCTGTCCCTTCGGGTTGTGCGTGGCACCGCCACTGCGGCATGGCCACTGCAGGCTCTTCCATGGGCTGGGGACCCGCACCCCATTGCCCTCCATCTGTGCAATGGAGCTTCTGGGTCACGGGGCTGCAGTCCCGGCGATGCGCGCTCCTTTCCCATCCCCTCCTGCCCACCTCCACCCCCTCAGCTTATTACAGACTTCCCGGCCAACATGCCGATTAACGCCGCATCAGTAATTAAACCATGCTGGGAGACCACGAACCCGGGTTTACCCGTCCCAGCCTGGAAAATAAACCCTTCTCAATTAGCCCGGAACAGGTCTGTCTGCAGGGAGCCATTATCCGGGGCCACATGAAGGGATAATGTTTGTGTCTGCTTGGCTTTGCCATCGGCACGGCTCGGCACAGCGCAGCACAGGGTGGGAGGTGACGGCCGTGCTGGGAGCCTGGTGTGGGTGCCAACCTGGGAGGACGTGGGAGGACGTGGGCACCTTGCAACCCAGCGGTGAGGAGGCGTGAGGGGCAGGTAGGGGGTCTGCTGCTTGGGGTGGGTTTGGGGAGCAGAGGATGAAAGGGGATGTGCAGGGCTGTGCTGTGAGCAGGTAGCACTCTGTGGTGGCTGCGGGGGGGACAGTGGGGTGATGCAGCAGTAGCTCTGTTACTCGGTTCCGGATCTGTCGTGGTGACCGTGATGCTGCGGTGGGTGCATGGGGGGTTGGGTGCTGTGCTGAGTGGTGGGCAGGACAGGATAGGGCCCTGCAGGCAGCGCCCTGCCACCACCACCCCCCCTCCACCCACCCTCCCCCAGCCGAGTGGGTGTCACTGCTGTCACCAGGAAGTCCTGGTGTTTTGACATTTCCGAGGAAAGCCCCAGCTGAGTGGGAGGGTGCTGTGGGCGGCCGGAGCCCGGCTCGTGCTGGGCTGTGTCAGGTTTGGAGGGGAACATCTTCCCCCTGGGAGCACCCTGGGGTGGTGTCACCAGGGCATCCCATCCCGGCTGCTGCTGTCCCCAGCTCTAGTTGTTGTCTGGCACCCACAAGTGGGCAAGGGGTGCCCGGGCCCCCTCTCTGAGATGCCATTTCTGCACGTCTGCTCCATCCACCTCCCAGCATCTTCAGGCCAGGTGCTGCATGTCCCTCTTCTCCAGGCCACATGGCACATGGCTGTGCCGGCAAGCTGCCGCCCGAGCCTTACTGGTGCCAAGAAATGGGCTGGCACATATGTGCCATGCAGGGAGGCTGCAGCGTGGGCCGGGGGACGCAGGCGCCGTGGGGCACTGCGGCATCGGGGTGGGCAGTGCTGGGCGTAGGGGTCCCCGGTGCCTGAACACCCAATGCCAGGTGGGTGACAGCGCGTGCTCCCCTTGCCCTTTGGAGACCTGGAGTTGTGCAGCCGGGACACCCATGCGATGGGTGCTGGGGTGATGGGGGGATGCTTGGAGGAAAGGGTGTCACTGTGCTGAGGTTCCCATTGCCGCTGGCGGGGCTTGGGGCTGAGCGTAGAATGGGCAAACTCAGTGCATGGGTGGGAGAGGAGGGGAGGCGGGGAGGCTGGGTTATTGCCATGCTGGGCATGTGCGGGAGCAGCCAGGCTGCAGCCTGTATTTGAGCCCGGTAGGGTTGGGACCAGGTTGCAGTGCTGCGGTGACAGGGACCGGGGACAGCCTCATCCTTAGGAGGCTGTGTGGGAGTGGGGACAGCGCATCATCACGGAGGTAGGACCCAAACAATGGCTGTGCCAGGAGGGAAGGAGGAGGGGGAGGAGGAGGGGAACAGACAGCTCTGGGGGCCGTCAGCCACCACACAAAGGCTGGGGCGGGGGTCTCGGCTGCATGCCTTGTGGTTGCCAGGCTGCTAGTCACCCGGTGGCCTTGCGATGGCACCGCTACTGTCACCCACTGTCACCTCCTCGGGGCCAGCTGTGTGTCAGCACCAGCACCACAGTGCTGCCACAGTGCCGGGAGCGATGTGGAGTGACACATCGTGTGCCATGCCCAGAGCCCCCTGTGTGCACCAAGGCTGTGAGGCGAGGTGTTCACCGGGGAGGCGGTGCTGGTGGCCGTGCTGGTGACACCACCGCTTGTGGAGCTGCGGGGGGGCACGATGGAGGGCACAGGTGGCTGTGGGCACCAGGATGTTGGCAGAGCCCCAGTGATGCCACTAAGGGACAGCCTCGTCCCCATGGTGCCAGGAGGTGGCATGCCCCGTTGCCGTGCTTCACCTCGCCGGCTGCCAGGAATGCGCCGGGGCTGTGTGCCCACTGGCGTGGCTGCTGCTGGGGCAACGGCAGCAGGGTGAGCAGCACCGAAGGCATCCGGCTGTCCTCCTGGGAATGGTAGTGTGCTGGGTGCTGGTTTTGGGGTGTCCTGCTGACACTGTGTTCACCCTGCACAGGGAGCAGCCTGGAGCCCCAGGAGCGCAGCATGGAGGCAGCGGCCGTGCCCCAAGAGTTGCCCCCTGACCGTGGGGTGCATGAGCTGTTTGGGTATGTGGGGATCGAGGCCGTGCTCGAGCAGATGAAGGTGAAGACCATGAAGATGGGCTTTGAATTCAACATCATGGTTGTCGGTGAGCGCCTGCAGGGTTTGGCTGCTGGGAATCTGATGCCACCGTGTGGGCAGAGAGTTGGGGAACTCAGGCTTTGGGGAGACTGAAGCAACAAGAGACTGAAGAAGGATGGGTCTCATAGTGCAGTGGCGTGGCTGTGCTCCCTGCACACCAGGAGTTGGGCGTCCTATCTTTGTCCTGCAGGATTGGGGTGCTTCCAAGCAGAGCTATGGTGGGGGGTTATAAATGCATGGGAGGGGACAACGTGGAGCCGTTCATGTCCTCACAGGGCAGAGCGGGCTGGGGAAGTCCACCATGGTGAACACCCTCTTCAAGTCCAAGGTGAGCCGCAAAGCCTCACAGCCTGGCCAGGAGGAGCGCATCCCAAAGACGGTGCAGCTGCAATCAGTCACCCATGGTAAGGTCACCAATGTGTCCACAAAGCCATGGGAGAGGGAGGGGATGGGGGGCGAGTGAGATGGCAGGGACCCCCACCTCGGTCTCCTGCTTCTGCTTAATGCACGGATCCCGCTGATCCCACAGTCATCGAGGAGAAGGGTGTGAAGATGAAGCTGACGGTGACAGACACGCCGGGATTTGGGGACCAGATCAACAACGACAACTGGTAGGAAACGGCCACTGTGGTGGCATTTGGGAGAGGCTAAACCCCAACGGGGCTGCTCTGATCCATCCCCTGTCCCCAGCTGGGAGCCCATCATCAAGTACATCAACGAGCAGTACGAGCGGTACCTGCGCGAGGAGATCCTCATCACCCGCAAGAGGAAGATCCCGGACAGCCGGGTGCACGGCTGCGTGTATTTCATCCCCCCCACGGGGCACTGGTGAGCGCCACGGCAGTGACCCCGCACCCATGGGTGCTGCCAAGGGGTGGCAAGGTGACAGCTGTCCCCCCCCCTCAACCAGGCTGCGTCCCCTCGACCTGGAATTCATGCGGAGGCTGAGCAAGATCGTCAACGTGGTGCCGGTGATTGCCAAGGCTGACACGCTCACTCTGGAGGAGCGGGAGGAGTTCAAGCAGCGGGTGAGGGGAGGCACAGGGGGCTCCTGGCCCTCCTGCCCCCCTGCTGTTGTCCGGCAGCCCCTTACACCCCGTGTCCTGCAGATCCAACGGGACCTGAAGGCCCACGCCATCAGCGTGTACCCGCAGGAGGATTTCGATGAGGACCCAGATGACCGGTTGCTCAATGATAGGATCCGGGTGAGTGTTGGGAGGCTGGCGCAGGGGGGAGCGTGGGGGCACCCTGGGGTGACCTTGTTCCCTGGATCCCAAAGGAGAAGATCCCATTCGCCGTGGTGGGGGCGGACCAGGAGCACCAGGTGAACGGCAAACGGGTGCTGGGCCGCAAGACCAAGTGGGGCATCATCGAAGGTAAGGGCAGCTCACAGCGTCCCCAAGGAACGGGACCAGGCTGCCACCAGGGCACCTCGCGGGGAGCAGCGCCCAGAGGTGCACCCCTGCATGGTGGGTGCTGTCCCCACGGCACAGAGCCGACCCCACAGCTCTCTGCCTTGCCTTGCAGTGGAGAACCCGGCACACTGTGAGTTCCCCATGCTGCGGGACCTGCTCATCCGGTGAGCCGGGGTTGGGGTCACACCACAGAGCACCCCGGGCTGGGCAGCTGGCTCTGGGCGCCCCGAAGCTGCAAGGGGTGCATGAGAGTAACACGATGCCTTGCTCCCCGGGCAGGTCCCACCTGCAGGACCTCAAGGACATCACCCACAACGTGCATTACGAGAGCTACCGCGTGCGGCGGCTGAACGAGAGCAACCGGCTGGCGCCAAGCTCCAACAACGGGCTGCCAGGCAGGGATGAGGACGGGGATGAGAGCAACCTCTGAGCCCTGGGGCCCAACCCCATGGCAGCACCCGGCCCCCATCCCACAGTGACTGTGCACCTCAGCTTGCAGCCGCCCCAGCCCACGAGGACAAACAGAGGGGGCTCCCCGGGTGTCCCCGAGCTCTGCTGAGACGCCCGGAGCCCGCTCAACATTAAAGGTGAAAACAGAACCTTCAGCATCCGCCGTCCCGCAGTGCCACCCTCTGTGCTGACAGCCCCATAGGTGGCAGCAGGACTCCCTGCCACCGCCCCGCTGGCGCCCGGACTTTGAGCCGCTTATCGGCTGCGGCCGCACCAGGAGGTGGCACCCAGGGGTGCGGAGCTACACCCAACCGCTCCCTGATGGGCATGTCCTGATGGGTGGTGGGGGAAGGGGGGGGGTGCCAGGTTAAGGGGGGAGTCGTTCCTGACCCCAACCCCTCGCTCACACATGGCACGGCGTGGGGTCTGCTGGGAGCTGTTGGGGAGCTCAGGAGGCTGCGTTTTGCCCCCGCCCCAGGGCAGGGCACGGGCTGGCTGCCAGCACGCTGCCCCCCCGGCTCGATCTGCAAGGCTCAGCCCCATGTTAATGATCCACCCACAGCTGGCTGCGCCGTGCTGGTGGCAGCAGTGGGGCCGGGGGGCCCGGTGCCCCACCCTGAGTCCCGGCAGCCCTACAGGCACGACGCAGCCATGGCGGTGGTGTCGGTGAACTGGACGGCCGTCACCTCCTGGGTGGGCATCGCACGGCTTTTCGCCGTCCTGCTGTCCTGCCTCTCCTTCAGCCTGGTGGCCTCCACCGGTAACTTCAGAGGGCCCTACGGGACGTGGTGCATGTTCACCTGGTGCTTCTGCTTCGCCGTCACGCTGTTGGTGCTGCTGCTGGAGCTGCTGGAGCTGCCTCCCAAGCTGCCCGTCTCCTGGGACGACCTGACGGCCGCCTTCGCCATGCTGGCGGCCCTGATGGTGTTCACCAGCTCCGTGGTGTTCCCATCCGCCTTCATCTCCAGCCCCTGTACGGGTGCCCGCTGCGCACGCCAGGCGGCCGCCACCGCCATGTCCTGCCTTTGCTTCCTGGCCTACGCCCTTGAGGTGGGGCTCACCCGCGCCCGCCCGGGGGACATCAGCAGTTTCCTCTCCACCGTGCCCGGCTTGCTGAAGGTGTTCGAGGCTTACGTCGCCTGCCTCATCTTCTCCCTGCTGGATTACTACAGCTCTTACGCCGGCTTGCAGTGGTGTGTGGCCGTCTACTCCATCTGCTTCATCATCACGCTCCTCATCATCCTCTTAACCATCGGCCGCTGCCTCAGCTACATGCCCTGCCCACTGGAGAAGGTGCTGGTGGCCTACAATGCTCTGGCCCTGCTGATGTACCTCACTGCTGTCATCATATGGCCGCTGTACAGCTTCAACGGCCGCAGCCGGCCCAATCCCTGCAATACGAACTGCTGGTGGAACAAGAGCCTCGGCGTCACCTTCCTCACCATCTTCAACTTCCTCGCCTATCTCGTGGACCTCGTCTACTCCACCAGGATGGTCTTCATCAGGGCCCCTTCCTAAGGGATGGGGGGTGATGGGATGCAGTGCCGCGTGGGGCCAGGGGATGCAGAGCTGAGGAAGAGGCTGATGCCTCGGAAAGCTCCATCCCCCCAGTCGTATGGGGTGCTGGGTGCTCTGGGGGCTGGGGGGGGGGCTTTGGGATTAAATTGGGTCGTTTTTTGCTTTTTTCTGCCTCTCTGCTTTCTTCCCCTTTGGCTGTGGGTGGGAGCGCTGCCCCACAGCAGCCCTGAGCGGCTGGGCAGGGTCAGGGAGGCACCGGGTTCCCCCTCTCTCCCACTCACTGCAGGTCAGCGGGGCACAATCAGGAAAAACCCAAGCTGGCTGCCTTTACTTGGCACCTGCACGGGGTCCTGTGGAACGGGTTTGGGAGGAATGCAGCTGCTGGGGGGGCCAGATCCCCGAGCACTGACTGTGCTGTCACCGGGGTGGGAGCCCCATTGCTCAGGGCACGCTGGCTGCATGGCCATGCATGCGTTACTCCGTGGCGGTGGAACCAGGACGTTCCCTGCCTGGGGACACACACAGTGCCACCCATGTCCCTGTGGTCCCTCTGGGTGTGGCACAGCATGGTGGCACTCCAGGAAGAAGGATGCAGAGCAGGGAGGTGCCCAGCAGGGAGGGCACCCTCCACTGCGCTCCCAGATGTGTGCTGGGCACCCAGGGTATCCCCACTCTGTCCCCAAGCCGTGCTGTGCCCCTACATTCTGCATCCCCAGGCTCTGCACTGCTGTCAGCGCCCATTCGCAGGCTGTGCTCCACCTGCTCCTTCCCCAGTGCCACCACCATCGCTCCAGCACCTTGTCCACATCACCTCCCATCCCACGGCCATGTCCTCTTGTGGGGACAGCACTGCTTGACCTTCCCCCCCTCCTCCCAGCAGGGCCATGCTGGGCCACTGGAGCCACTCACAGCCTCCCAAGGCAGAAATTTTTTGAGCAAATAAAGGAAAAGCCACACACCCCAGCTCAGCCCTGCCCAGCACTGAGCAGAGCTATTTTTAGGGCTGGAGTTGATTGAAATTCATGGAGGAAAGGCACGGCAGCACGTGGCAGCTGTGCTGGTGAGGAGCTGCAGTGCTTTGTGGTGGTGGCACATCAGCTACGGTGAGGCTGGAGTGCAGGTAGGGGCTGGGCTGGGGGGTGGGCACTGGGAGGCACTGGGGATGTGGCATAGCACAGGGCATGTGGTGCTACCAGGACCTGCTGAGCCCTCGTGGGCGCACAGAGCACTGGCAGCAGATGATGTTGGGTTGGAGCTTACCAGTGTTCTGCTGTGCTGTGCTATGGGGAGCCCCAGTGCCATTCTGTGGGGAGCACCAATGCCATGCTCTGTGGAGGACTGATGCTATGCTATGGGTTGACCTGGTGCCATGCCATGAGGAGCACTGGTGTCACACTATGGGGAGAACCAATGTGATGCTATGGGGAGCCCCACTGCTATAGGGAGGGCTGGTGCCGTGCTATGGAATGAACTGGTGCTGTGCTGTGGGGAACACCAACGCCATTCCATGAGGAGCACTGGTGTCATGCTATGGGGAGCACCAGTGCCATGCTATGGGGAGGACTGATACCATGATATGGGATGAATTGGTGCCATGTAATGGGGAGTACCAATGCTGTGCCACGAGGAGCCCCAGTGCCATGCTATGGGGAGCCCCGTTGCCATTCTATGGGGAGGACTGCTGCCATGTAACGGGAAGCACCAGTGCCATTCCATGAGGAGCACTGGTTTCATGCCATGGGGAGCCCTAGTGCCATTCTATGGGTAGGACTGGTGTCATGCTGTGGGATAAACTGGTGCTATGGTATGAGGAGAACTGGCATCATTCTGTGCCATACTACGGGGAGTCCCTGTGCCACGCTGTGCCACGCTATGGGGAGCACTGGTGCCATACCACGGGGTGAACTGGTGCCATAGTATGGGGAGCATTAATGCCACACTATAGGGAGCCCCAGTGCCGCGCTATAGGGCACACCGGTGCCGTGCTGCGCCGTGCTATGGAGCTTCCCGGTGCCAGTGCAGTGGCGGAGCGGTGCCGGTGCGCGGCGGATTCCTCCCCCTAGGGGTCGGTGTGCGCCGGAACGGCGGTGCGGGAGGCGGCAGCTCCTGCGCACGGCCCGGGGCGGCCGGGACACGGCGGGGAGCCGGGCAGCGGGGAACGGAACCGGCGAGGACCCGGGTGAGTGCGGCGGGGCCGGGGCGGGGACCCCCACTCACAGCCCCGAAGGTGGCGGGCGCTGCCCGGGAGATGCGAGGGGCGGGTGGCGGGGAAGGGCGATGGAGCCTCCGGACCCTCTGTCCCGGTGAGCGGCGGGAGGCGGCGCGGTGGTCCCCGGACTGTCCCGCTGTCACCCGGCTGTGCCACACGCCACGGCCACCTCTGTCGCTGTCGCTGTGTCAGCCCGCGCGGATGAGGGGCGGCTTCTTCCCCATCAGCTGGAAGCCCCCGGGATGTCCCTGTGTTCCCCGGTGTCCCCGGCCGGACCAGTCGCGCCCGGGCAACCCCATCCGCCTCCCCCGGAGGGGCAGGTCTGAGTCAGCTCGGGGTCACTGCGTGAGGCTGTGTCCTCACCGTGTCCCCGCCGTGTTCCCTGCGGATGGAGTACTCCATGGAGCTGGGGGGAGCGGGACAGCCCGGCAGTGCCCCACCCGGGACCAGTGTCACCCCGGAAAGGGACCCAACGGAACCCCGACCTCGTGGGGACACGGCACGGGTGGAGCAGAACTGGCGTGTTCGGGGTCTGTCTCCACGGGCACCAGCAAGTGTGATGCCACCCATCACTGGATGGGAACGCAGCACCCCCATGGGTGGTGCTGTTTGGGGGTGTGCTCCAAGACAGCTGCACCAGCGTCTGCACGGCAAGGAAGGGGTTAAGGCACGCTGCGAGGTATCGGGGTGTCCCCAACCAGGGGTACACCCGGGCAGCTCCTCGTACCGGTGACCTCACGGCATTGCCATAGCAACGCCGCATGAAATCACCGGCGCCAACGTGAGCATCCAGCCCGGCACCCCGCTGTCACCACGCACCGTGTCCCCCCAGGATGAGCTGTGCCCACGTGTGACCCCGCCACCATGCTGGTCAAGGAGTACCGCATCTGCATGCCACTCACCACCGAGGAGGTGAGCAGTGGGGGTCCCGTGCCACCCTCTGGGGGTGAGCACCGAGCTTTTGGGTACAGAATTCTCACTTCTGGGTGCGAGCCTGGGACCCCCTGGCACACCTCATCCCCGTGCCTGGTGCCTTTGGGGCTCAGCGTCCCCTCTCGTCCACTGCAGTACCGCGTGGGGCAGCTGTACACCATCAGCAAGCACAGCCACCAGGAGAGTGAGAAGGGTGAGGGCGTGGAGGTGGTGCGGAACGAACCCCACGAGGACCCCGTGCACGGCCCTGGGCAGTTCACTGAGAAGCGTGTCCACCTCTCCAGGTGAGGCGTACAGCCTGGGGAGGGATGGGGGTCCCAACCTGCCCGAACGCTGGGAAACATTGCTGTGCTGTGACCTCATCGTGCATGCCCCCATCCCTGCTCCCCAGATCTGCAGGGGATAGCATCACCCAGGCTGCAGCCACCTCTGGAGAGATGCACCCAACTTTGGGGGCTGCAGGGATGCGCTCATCTCCTGCAGAAGCTCCATCTTCCAGGGGCTGCACCCATCTCTGGGGTGTGCATCCATCTCCTAAGGACGGCACTGTCTCCCAGTGCAGGGCTCAGCGGGGATCCAGGGGTGTCCCCATGTCCCTGCATTCAGCCCCAGGTGCCACGGGGTGGCTGCTGGCACACTGTGCTGCTGTCCCCGTGTCCCCGCCGCCAGCTGCGGCGTGTGGCCAAGAGCACTCCGGCTGCTCCCCCAGTAGGGAGCCACTGGCGTTAGACAGGATATTTTTAGCCACGGCACTCACGATTCTCCTCTCTGGGATGTTATTTATAACACCAGAAAATTAATCAAAAAAAAACACCACCCGGCTCCCCGCTGCTGGGAGGGAGGCAGCCCACACCGTGAGAGCCCAGGGTGGGGACTGGAGCATCGTGAGCACCGGGCTGTGGGGAGATGGAGTGGGCCTGGGGCAGGGATGGGGGTTCTGGGGCGATGGGACTCCTGGAGAAGGGATGAGGGGTCCAGGAGCTGTGCTTGGCGGGGTGGGGGTGGATGGCATTGGGCTGTGCTGTGCTCCTGGGCTGCACCCTGCCCTGCTGGCAGCACCGACCCTGTGCTGCCTTCCCCCACAGCAAGCTGCCCAGCTGGGCACGGGCGGTGACTCCCCGCATCTTCTACATCACGGAGAAGGCCTGGAACTACTACCCCTACACCATCACTGGTGAGTCCTGTTGTGAGGACGGGGCACTCGACACAGCCTGGCACCGCAGGGTCCTGGCACAAACTCACTTCTCTTTTTCTCCCCCCTCAATGCTGCTCTGTGCTGCCGGTGTCCCTGCAGAGTACACGGTAAGGGATTGGCATGGGGAGACCTGGTCCCTTTCCTCTGGGGTGGGTGTCCTCAGGGTGCAGCTCCTGGCTGCTCTCCCCACAGTGCTCCTTCCTGCCCAAGTTCTCCATCTACATTGAGACCAAGTACGAGGACAACTGCGGGGATAGCGAGAACGTGAGTGGCACTGCCCATGTCCCTCGAGTGTCCTTTCCTGAGACCCGGCAAACTCATTGCGGGGAACTCGTGTGGTTGCTGCCATCCCCTCTCACCCCCCCCGTCCCCATCCCAGATCTTCCACAGCGATAAAATCCTGGGTGACCACGAGGTCTCCTTCCTGGACATCGCCTTTGATGAGATCCCCGAGCGCTACTACCGCAGCCTGGAGGTAAGGGGGTTCTGGGGGTGCCCTGCTTGGGGTCCCCCCGCCCCCTGCCCGGCTCACAGCCCCGCTCTGTGCCCTTAGGACCCCCGGTTCTTCAGCTCAGCCAAGACGGGCCGGGGGCCGCTGCGGGAGGGCTGGCGCCAGCACACCAAACCCATCATGTGTTCCTACAAGCTGGTGACCGTCAAGTTCGAGGTGTGGGGGCTGCAGACGCGGGTGGAACAGTTTGTGCACAAGGTGAGGGGGTGAGGGCACGGTGGGGGTCACACAGGCATGGGGTACTGAGGGCCGCTGTCACAGGTGATCCGGGACATCCTGCTGATAGGGCACCGGCAAGCCTTCACCTGGGTGGACGAGTGGTGCGGTGAGTCCCTGCCATTCCCCAAAGCCACCCACCCCACTGGTGTCCCATACCCCCATGCCCCTGTTCCAGCTCACTGCCTGCTTCCCTGCACGCCTGGGACCGCGCTGGGCAAGGCTTGGCCAAAGCAGCACTGTGGCCAGACAATCCAAAACAGCCACCATTGGGGTCACCACTGGGGCCAGAACAGCTCTCTGCCTTCCAGACAGGTTCCTGGGAAGGTTTGTGCCTTCAATGCGTGCCTGCAAGTGGCCACAGCCCAAAGCTAGGGAGCCAATACCCCTATTCCTCTGCCTGTACATACACCTTGGCACACACCAGTGGTCCCCATGCACATGGAGTGCCCCTGTATCCCCTACATGGCTCAGCATCCCCTGCCTGCACTATCTGCCTTTTTGTCCCCTCCCCATGGAATCCTGCTGCCACCCTCCTATTCCTGCCTGCCCCTCTGCCCCAGCCATTGTCACCTCCCCTGTGTGCAGCTCAGCAGGGACGCCATACCCAGGGCTGGCACCTCGAGGGACTGGGGGACGCTGGGGTTGCCAGAGGTGGCTGTGATCCCGCGTGTGCTCGGCAGGCATGACGATGGAGGAGGTGCGGCGGTACGAGAGAGAGACGCAGGAGGCCACCAACGAGATCATCGGCCTGGTGGCCCCCACCATTTCGGTCAGCGAGGTGGGGCAGCCCACAGCCACTCACTCGGCCCCCGCCAGTGCCCCCTCCACCCCTCTCGGCGACGACGCCCCCGACTTCCTCGCCCCCCCCAAAGCTCGGCCCCGCAAGAAGTCAGCGCCGGAGACCCTGACGCTGCCTGCGCTGCGGGAACGTGCCAGCGCAGAGTGATGCCGCACCGCGCTGCTGCACCTTGCCACCTCCCCAGCCAGACTGTCCTCTGCTCCGTGCCAGCCCTGCCACCCGCCTCATCCCCTCCGACAGCTGCTGACCCCAAAGGGGGGACCTGCCATCAGGGCACGTGGGAGCCTTGTGGGGTTGTCGGTACCCCTGAGCCGCTGTGGGAGCCCAGGTGGGACACTGTCACCATTGCCGTGCTGGACCTGCTGGCTGACTGGGAGGGGACACTTGCAGCAGCATCAGGCCATGGTGGCATCCTGGCACCTGGTGCAGCCCCTTGAGCCTGAGTACTGCGGCGCTTGGGGAGTGATGCTCGAGCAGCACCCTGCAAGGTAGGCACTGGGCACAGGAGGGTGGGCATGGGAGCGACGGTGACAGCCCAGTGCCACCTCCTGGGGTTCCCTGTGGGATGCCAGGGACAACCCCAGGCCCTGCAGCTGAGAGCTGTGTCAGTGCCAGGGGTGCCAGGGCATGTTCAGACCTGTGTTTTCTTTGGGAAAACATTGGCCTTTTCAGAAATAAAGCTGGAGACATGGTGACTGGCTCCTGGTGGTGGTTTATTGGGCCCTGCAGTGCAGAGCTGTGCTTGTGCTGTCCACCCACATGGCACACACTGGACACTTCAGCTGGGCTGGGAAAGGCAGCAGTGAGATTGGGGTTTGTGGGGCAGGACAGAGAGGACTGAGCTGGGTCAGTTCACCAATACCTGCAGCTGCACGGATAGAAACAGCTCCCATCCCTGCTAGTCATCATCACTATCACCATCCAGCTCCCTGAGAGAGGTGGCTGGCCCCAGCAGGGTGATATAGTGAGAGCTGCAGTACACAGGTGCCTTGTTGGGGCTGGAATAGACCTGCTCGGGCCGCAGTGAGGCAAAGGGGTTGGCAGCATAACCTGTGACGCACGTCTCCAGCTCCACCAGGATCTGCAGTGAGGACTTCAGCTCCTGCTCACTGCCAGGAGAGAAAAAGAGGACTCTTGACAGCTCAGCTGGGGTGTTCTCCATAGGGACATCCCTGCAACCAGTTGGGGGCACGCTGAGAGACTCACCTGTAGACAGTGAAGAGAGTAGGCAGGCAGTAGTCCCGCAGAAGCAGCAGCGTGGGCAGCCAGCCTGCCATGAGGTCGTGGCAGGCATGGAAACCTGCAGGGATGCAACCAGTGAGTTGGGCACACAGCTGGTACTCCTCACCCCACAGAGCCCAGCTGGCACAGCATGAAGCATGGTCTCTGTGTCACAGACCCCATCTTGCTGCAGTCGGAAGGACTGAGCACCCTTAGCAAGGAAAGGTCCTGTTCCCTGCCAGGCTCCAGGTCCTGGGCTGAGCCACAGAACTGAGATGCAGAGCCCAAACACAGGGACCCCTCTGGGTGCTGCTGGTGTCTGAACCTCAGAGTGTCACCCACTGTGAGTGGTGGCCCATCGTGGCTCAGTGCGCAGCCATGGCAAGCCTTGGGCACCTCCTGAAGTCCTCAGCAGCCTCAGGCTCTGCACCCTGGGCACTCACCTGGGTGGAAGCCCACCACCAGGTCAGGGCGGGCCGCCAGCTTGGTCTCCACTTGGTCTTCCCAGAAGTCGTGGTACAGACCCTTGTAGCTGCTGAGATAGATCCTTCCCGGGGGTCCCGACGTGGCCAAGGGGGGCCTCATGATGGGCCCATCTACCACATCAACCCCCACCATCACCACCTCCATGCCCTGCTGGCCCGGGAACATCCGTGCCAGCTCATCATAGTCTGTCACCCGGGTGTTGAGGGTCTCAACGTGGGATGCCCCCACCACGTGAATGGTGAGAGGCTTGGCAAGGGGATCGATGCCAAACAGACGCAGCCCCAGGCCGATGGTGAGTGGCCGTGAGTGGAAGTCAGTGACGAGACGCCGGACAGACTCACGCAGCTCTCCATCCTCTGGTCGTGGCTTGCCTGCGTTGGCCCAGAGGAGGCTCATGTAGCGCCCAGCCAGGACAGCGTCCAGCTTCTCCTCCAGATGCTCCTGCATGGAGAACCAGTCCTCCCAGCCTGCCACATCCCCAGCGGGTTTTGTCCAGGTCTCCGTGGGGAAGGGAATGTCACCTGGGGGCAGAAAAGTGGCATCTCAGTGGTGGTCCTGCAGGACAAGGCTGTCTGTCCCCACCGTGGCTGCAGGATATAGTGGCAGAGCCAGCTTGGGGTGACTAAAGCAAGGAGGAGGGACCTCACACGCCCAGGGGTAGGCTGTGGGGAACGCATGGAGTGGGAGCAGCATCCCCTGACCCACCTGTGAAGATGAGCCACTCCACCAGCCGGTCCAAGGCCACCAGTTTCAGCTTCTTGCAGAACTTTTTGTGCACAGGCCAGTTGGCACGCTGGCATGCCACGCTGCAGTAGTACACGTTTTGACATCTGGGAGGAGAGAGGCAGCATGCCCAGCTTTGGGGGTGGCCTGGATCACACCCACTGAGCCACCCTGTAATGGCTGCATTGCCATTGGGGGCAAGTGAGCCTGCAATGGGTCTGGCACCCCCAGCCTCAACCCTGGTCCCTGGGATAAGCTTGCCCTTTTGGGAGCCAGGGGACATCCAGCCCCACACTATTGCACTGCTTCTTCCATACCTCTTGCATCGCCGGAGACTTTTGGGATCAGGGAGGGCATCAGGGAGCTTCTTGCACTCGGCGCAGAACTTGAAGGTGTCCTCCATCTTCTGGAACATGTCAAAGTAAGTCCGGATGCCAAAGTCACTGCCCTTCTTCCTTCCATCCATGGCAGACCTGAAGGAAGCCCAGACACATCAGGAGGTGAGCAGGACTGTCCCGTCTCAGCCAGGCGGGAGTTCTCCCTCTAAGCCTGCAGGATTTCAGGCTGGCTGGGGACAAGGAGCCCTGTGTGTCACTTTGCTCTGAGGGGAGCTGGGGCTGGGGGGGGGACACAGGGGGTGTGATACCCACACAGCCCACCCTGGCTGCTCCCACTCACTTGTAGTCCTCGTAGCTCTTCATGTTGAGCTTCTGCAGGATGACGTGGGACAGCCCCGGCACATTGCTGTCCATGGCCTGGAAGCCCAGAGAGTCCATGTCAGGAGCCCTCGCCGCTGCCGGCTCCTTTGCAGACTTCTTGGAGGCTTTGCGGGCTGCACCTCGGCCCCGCTGGGCCATGCTGCTGCAGCACACGGGGCTCTGGGATTGTTCAGCTCCCCAAGGAGACCCTGCGGGTGTCCCAGCGCCCGTCCCTGGAAGCAGGGTGCTGACTGGGGCGGACACACAAACGTCCTGCTCCTGCCAAGGGAGGGCTGAGCTCAAATGTCAGCCCCAAGAAGGCCAGGCTTCCCTGCGGGCATCTGATAGCAAAGCTATTCTGGTCAGCGCCTCCCAGGGAAGGGGGCCAACCCCCATGGGGAGGGATGTGGGAAAGCAGCAGGGTGATGGCAGACTGCCCTTCTCCTGGCCCTTTGCTCCTGGATACCCATGCCTAGAGCAGGGCGCTGCCTCACCCCAAGGGGCACAGAGCAGGGGGGCTGAGGGTCTCCACTGGCCAACCACAGGTGAGGCTCAGTGACTGGCAGGCCCCACGGCTACTGCTAGGGCAGGGAACAGGATGCAGATTAGTCTGGGGGTGCTGGGGATACGCTGACATTTGGTTTAGGGAGAGGTCCCCAACCCCACAGGGGCTTGGCAAAGGCTGCCCACATCCAAGATGGCGGCGAGATTGGCACACGCTCCCCTGCGCTAAGATCTCGCGAATGTTGGCAATCTCGCGAGATAAGCTGGGTTGCCGTGGTTACGGGAAGCCAGACGCGGCGCCGCACGCCCCTGAGGCAGGTGAGGACCCGGGTTCGCGTCCCGCCGCCGCCGAGCCCGGCTCCCGGGGCTCACGTTGGTTCTTTGGCCGCTCCACACGCCCAGGTCTCCTCCCGGCTCCTCGGACTCTGCGGTAAGGGTGCTGGGGCGCTGGGAGCTGCAGGAAGCCCGCACTGAGATCTCGGGAAGGGCTCTGCTGCCTTTGGCCCTCCTGTGGGCTGCAGGTCTGGGGTTGAGCTGAGGGATGGCGGTCGGCAGGGCGCCTTGTCTTCCTCCGCCTCAGAACGGTGGGCAGACCCTCCTGTCACAGCTGAAGGAGAAAGCATTTCCACGTTTCTCTCATTCTTCTTCCTGCAGAGCCATGGAGGTCCCAGTGGGGCCATCTGCCACCGAGGAGTCCTGCCCTCCTGAGACATCTGCGTCTGCTCCCGAGTTGCTGCCGTCACTGAGAAACGTGGTCCAGATCACTGTGGTGAAGGCTCAGGACCTGGTAAAGCTCTTCTGGAATATCTCAGCTGGTTTAATCGATGAGAGCTGAGCAGGGAAGGTCCTGGTGGATGAAAAGCTGAACGTGAGGCAGCAGTGTGTGATGACAGCTGGGAAACAAATGGGATCCTGGGCTCCATCAGCAGAGGGGTGGCCAGCAGGGACAGGGACGTGACCGTCCCTCTCTGCTCTGCTCTTGTGAGGCCCCATCTGCAGCACTGCGTCCAGGGCTGGAGCCCCCAGGCCAAGCAAGACAGGGAGCTGTTGGAGAGGGTGCAGGGGAGCCACAGAGATGATGAGGGGCTGCAGCACCTCCACTACAAAGACAGGCTGAGGGAGCTGGGCTTGTTCAGCCTGGAGCAAAGAAGGCTGGGGGTGACCTCATTGCAGCCTGCAGTACCTAAAGGGAGCCTACAGACAGGAGGGGAGTCAACTCCTGAAAAGGGTGGATAACAGCAGGACAAGGGGAAATGGTTTGAAGTTGAGGGAGGGGAGATTGAGGTTGGATGTCAGGGGAAGTTCTTTACAGAGAGAGTGGTGAGGTGCTGGAACAGCTGCCCAGAGAGGCTGTGATGCCCCGTCCATCTGTGGAGGTGTTCAAGGCCAGGTTGGATGGGGCCCTGGGCAGCCTGATTTAGCATTAAACATGGAGGTTGGTGGCCCTGCATGTGGCAGGGGCTTGGAGCTTGATTATCCTTGAGGTCCCTTCCAACCCAAGCCATTCTATGATTAACTGTATGACTTTCTGTGCTGTGAGCCCACTCTAGAGCGGATGTGAGGTGGCAGGGCTGAAGGAGGGCTGTCGGCCTCTGGCTTCTGCCCCACACTGAGGGCTTGCTCATGCAGACTGAAAAATGAGAAGTAATGGCTTTAAGTTACACCAGGGGAAGTTCAGATTGGATATTAGGAAAAAAACATTCACAGACAGCAGTGATGCAGTGGCAATGCTGCCTAGGGAGGTGTGGGTGTCACCATCCCTGGAGGGGTTCAGAAAACATGGGGATGTGGCACTGAGGGGTTTGGTCAGTGGGTACAGGGGGGTGGGTTGGGGTTGGACCTGGGGATCTGAGAGGTCTTCTCCAACCCAAATGATTCTATGATTCTAAGGCTTGTGCTTCTCTTAGATTCGGGAACACACCTCCTCAGCAGCAGTCCAGAGATGCTCTGGTGCTTTGTTGGTTTGAAATGTGTCTCTGTGCATTCTCTGCCTTGCTGTCTGTAAATGGCTGCTGCTTTTTTTTAAGGAAAGCACAGTGAAAACTATTTGATGAGACAAATAAGCCTAAATAGACCTGTCCCGGGGTATAAAGCCAGATTTTCAGCCCAGATACCACAATGCTAAATTGAATTGAAATAAATAGAGTGGCTTTAAGATTTCAAAAAGTGGTGACTCCAGTGCACTTACAGTTCAAGACTGACCTAATTCAGACTAATACATAACTACTGTGATTTCCATGTGCTGTGTGATAACCCAGCTGTTCTTAAAGTCTTCTAGAGGAACTGGAATTTGGGAGGAAATGCTTGCTGCTCTGCTACAGCTGCAAGAAGAGAAATGGAAATCCCTACCTCAGCTCTTGCAGCAGATAGAAAAAGCAAATCAAAAGCATCTAAAAAAATAATACATATATATATATATTAGTGTTGCAGTATTTGAGTCCCTCTTGCACTGTTAGGTGTACAAACAGCACTTTAGGTGAGAATTAGAAGGTAAAAAGGAAGGAAACCGTGCTGAAAATAATAGACCAGTGGTCTGATTGTGTCTGGGATATTGCTTTGTCCTAGTAGAGGCTATGGCTAAAGGGGAGAGGCTTACAAACATGCAATAACAGCAATAATATGGAAAAGGTCCAACTGTGTTAAACATGGAATCTGTTTAATTAGAGTTGTAGGGAAGAATGAGAGGAGAATAAGATAATTAATGGGAAAGGTTAATTGGATTCTTCTGTTTAGCCTTTCGCATAATGCATGCTGGAGGAGGCAGTCAGCAGGACAGAAGATTAAAACCAAGTGAATGAATTCTCATTTTGTACAAAAGCCAACATGGAACTAATTAACCCAGTGACATGGAGAGCAGCAGCTCAGGGCCTGGCCCTGCAGGTTAGGCATCCTTGCTGCTGAGGATGAAAGAGACACTCAGTTTGGGTACAGTGGTCCCTGCCTGCAGGGAGGGTGGCCACTCTGGATGGAAGAGGAACTGTGTTTCTCCTGCAGGGAGTTCCTCCTGGAGCTGCTCTCGCCTCTTCCTTGCCCTGCAGTGGAAGTGCCTGCTGCACAGGGCTGTCTGGGTGTGTGGCTGGGAGGTGCTGTGCTGTCACCATGCCTGTTCACCTGCGTTTGTGACCTTCTGTGGAGACGTGCTCAAACTTTGACCTCTTCATCTCTGTGTATGACTGGCCTAGCAGCATGTTCCAGAGCTCCCCAGAGAGCTTGCTGGAGCCCTGGCTTGGTTTCTAGGCTTGACTACACAGCCATGTCAGCTCAGAGACAACCTTAGGACACAACAAAAATCCCAGCCTTCCTGGAAGTTCTGTATCAATGGGATATTTTTGGATATGCTTTAGCTATGACTTTCATCCCCTTCTTAATCCCCGAGCGTGGTGGAGCGGGAAATGTCCTTCCTAAAGACAGGTCTCAACACAGCTGTGATCTGTGCTTCTTCCCCATTCTTGCAGTGGAACAACCAGAGTCTCACCAATGTGCTCTGTACGGGCTGGGGAACTGAAGCTCCCTCCCAGAGGTGACTTTGTTCTGTTGCAGACCAACTGCTTTATCTGCTCTCTGTCTGTGTTTCATAGAGAAGTATCAGAGGTGACACGTCGATCACGCTGGTTCGTGTGGAGTACAACGGAGTGATCCTGGGGGACTCCTCCAAGACTGATGTCTCACCAAATGGGGTGGCAAACTATAACTTCACGGCCAGCTTTGAGTACAGCACTGATGGGCCCAACTCTTGGGTCAGCATCGCACAAAAACCTGTACTTTGTAAGTACCTGATGACGCAGATTCTCACTCCTTGGAGGGGTGGAGGTGATGCTGTCCGCTGCTGCGCTCTGCCTTCTTGCTTCAGGAGTCACTTGTTCAAGAATAGCACTTAAGCAGCAGCAGTGGGGGAATCTCAGCCCTTCTGTTCTCCTCTGTGCCAGCTGGAAGAATCCCCTTTCATGTTGGCTTGGCCCTTTGGCTTCACTGTTCTTGTCAGCCATGTGAGGTGATACAGGAGCACGTGCTGGAGCTGACACAGGCCCTTTCCAGCCCCTGCCAGAACTTACTGCTCCAAACTTCTCTGAAACTGTTTGAGAGACACTGCCAGCTCCTGTCTATTTTTCTCTGTAGTGACAGTGATAGAAGTGTTGCAGAAGGAGAAGAAGCAGAAGGAGGAGAAGACCGTGCCACTCGGCCAAGCTGTGCTGGACCTTCTACCTCTGCTACAAGGTACAACATGGACTTCCACAGCTTCTGTAAATGCTTCCTGCTCCCTGCCACTACTGATCTTTGCTCATGGACTCCGCATCATAAATAACCTCCTCCTGACAAAAATTGACTTCTTAGTCTTTAGAAAGCTGGGGCTGAAGGGGAGAGGGGATGGCAGCAGCAGCTCAGCTGTAGGAGCTGTAGCAGCACAACTTTAAGGCTGTGGTTTTCTGCAGAGGGTCTCACTGTATGCTTTCCTCCTTGCTGGTTCTTCTCAGGACAGTGTTCATTTACGGTCTTGGCTCCTTTGTATGCAGTGTCTACCTCTCCATCAGAAAGCCTTCACCCGGAGGCCAAGGTATGTGGAATTTGGAACTGTTCCTTTGCTCATTCGGCTCTCTGCTGCTTTTTAATGGGGCAGACGAGCATTACTCAGCCACCTAGCTCGTCACAGATATATTACAGCCCTATATATTAAAAGCTTGGAGGCTTTTCGTACTCCCATTGACGTCTGTCCCAAGGTGCTTATGATAGGTGAGGTCGTGCTAGGAAATGCTAATGTGTGCAGCTACCAAATTGCCTTGGAAAAAAATATTCAAGATAGAAATCATAGCGAAAAATCAGAAAAAGGCAAAGGCAGGATTACCTGCCCAACTTCATTAGTCTTCCTTTCTATGAATAAAATGTCTCACAGTCTATTATTGCACAACCTCCAACTGCCTTTCCTGCAAGGCCCTCATTCATTCAGCAGATTGAAAAGTACCCAGTGAATAAAAACAGGGAGTGAAGTAAGAGAGTGGAAAAATGTCTGACTTTGCTCCCGAGTCTCCATCTACTTATCGCCATGAGTGAAGAAGGTGGATTGGTACTGCATCTGCACTCCTGTATTTAAATGATATAATAAGCAAGGCATGGAAAGGGCCACCCATTAGGGAGGAAAGATGATGACAAATGCTGAACAGCTGGCTTTTCATCGTGCAGCACCCATCTGGGGTCGGGCAGGTAGCTAATGACTGCACACAGTGCATGGAGATAGGGCAGAGCTGAAGTACAGCCACAGCTTTCACACGCTCTGGATCATGAGCATTGTTTTCTATCCCTGGTGTTCTTCCTTTCTCTGTCAGAGGTCCTGACTATACATGTGCTGTGCCTCCTGTAGGCTCTGATGTGAACACACAAATATCACAATTCGGACATAGGAAAGATTGACCATGCAATTCCTTTCTTGTGCCAGTCTGTTTCCTTTAGCACCTGAAGTGAGGAATGAGATAACATTATACATTCTAGCTTCGGGTTTCTGTTTGCTTCTCCCTGAAGAGCAGAGAATTATACCTGTCTAATTATTAGCTGTTTTTTAAATCATTTTTTCCTGCAGTGTGCTCTTGAAGTGTCTGTGTGCACCAAAAAGCCCCTGCTTTCTGCAAGTCAGCTGTCAGATGGTAACTTCCTGAGTGTCACGCTGGAGGCAGCTTATTCTGTCCCTGAAGCATTTGTTCCCACTGGACCATCGCACAACTACATGGCTTGCTTGCAAGTACCAGCAGTTGGGAAGGTGAGGTTGGGTCCTGGCACAGCGAGGTGGGTGTCAGCTGCTGCAGAGCAAGTTGTTGTCCCCCACCATGGAACAGGTGAGCGGCCCATGGGGGTACAGCCCTGGTGTTTCTGTAACGCAGATAAAAGACTGTGTGGTAAGACTGGGGATGAAACTGGCAGTGTTTTTCCACGCCATGATTTTTTTTCTCCCTTCTTTGTATGCATGTGGTGGAGTTTGTTCCTCAAGCCAGGCCCCTGCACTGCTTCCTTGCTTTGTTAAGCACAGCTTGGAGCAGCTGGCACTTGCTTTTGCTCGTGTTGGAAGCAGAAGTCTTTTCATTCTCGTGTCTCTGTAGAAAGAAGTCCCCTTGCTCTTCATGAATGGCATCCTGAAGCTTGGTGGTGAAAAAGAACCATTACCCCGACCCAAAAAATGGTCTCTTACTAATATCCTGGCCCCTGGTGCTCTGAACATACCCAACTCCTTCATTCTTGGTGGTCCCTATGAGGATGAGGATGGAGAGCTCAACAAGACAAAGGTGAGGAAGGGCTGGCAGTGTTCTGGCTGGAAGAGAACCGTCAGGCCTCCCTGAAGGCACTGACGAAGACTTTTAGATCACAGGAGGAGGAGGGGGAAGGTGGATGGTCAAGCTCTTTGTGCAGTGTCTGGGCATGGAGGTGTTTCTGCAAGCCAGCAGGCATGCTGGCTTACCACAGGCATGCAAACACACTGCAGTAGAGCTCCCAGGGGTGCATGTGGCAAATCTGGTCCTCACTCCCGAGCTGCTGGGCTGAGGCTTTGTATTCCCTCTTTGTGAGCCAAGCTCCCAGTGCTGTGGCTGCTAACTTACTCTGCTAGGGGATCCCATGTTGGGTGAGTGGGACACCTCTCTGAGTCATGTTCTATCCCAGGGAGCATTTCAGGGAGGTGATTTGGGGATGGTGCAGGCTGTGGAGTTCGCTCTCCTGGCAATATATACTACTCCTGACCATATACTACATCTCCCAGGACAGGAAGTTTAGGATCCAGGCAGAAAGCACGAAGAGAATCGTATGGGACACAGAAAGACGCTGTTACCTGGATCCTGCTGCAGTACTCGTGTAAGGGGCACAGGAAGCTCCCAGCACTGAGTGATGAGGGGAACTGCTCAAGAATGCACTTAGCTGACCTGTCTTGGGCAGTGAGAAGCAATGCGCAAACATTCTTAGACCTCTTATGTGGCCATACATCTCCTGTGCTGTCTGCTGGCTGGAGGTGCTCGTGGTAGCAAGAGAGCACTTTAACTGCCTTTAATTGCTGGCAGCAACTTAGCTCTGCAACGGTGGGAGAAGATGAATTGGCTGTAGTTGCTGTCTTCAGGCTGTAAATGCTCTCTTTTGCTGCCAGCAGTTGGAGCTGGTTACTGTTCCTTCTGCAGTGCAAACACTTAATGACGGCTGTGTTCCCTCCCATGACCTCTTCATCACTGTCACCTGAAGGTTTGAAGGAAGGGGGGCAGTCGTGGTGAACCCACACAGCTTTCCTCTTAGCTGCTAATTGAGTTTTGTTGAATTCCCAATATATTAAAATCCTTTCACTCTACGTGGGCACTCTTCACTTGCTTTTTTATTGGATAAACAGAACTCTTAATGGCTGTAGGTATGCTCAAGATCAGGATAGGCATCCCACTTCTCTTTGACCCTTGCAACGCTCTTGGCCTCAGCTTCTCCATGGCTATGCATTTCACAGCCAAGGAATTTCTCATGTGGAAATATTCCTTTCTGTCTGTTGGGGTTTTGTTTCCCTTCTCACCACATACATACGTACTCCTCAGCTGGGATCCGCTTTGGATTTATACTAACATTAATCATGTTTCTTTTTTTCCTTTTTTTTTTTTTTTTGGCTTCAATTCTGATGTCACCAAGAGAGAGAAACTGTGTGTGTGTTGCTCTCACAATCACTTTATAGCTGGTAGTGCCATAAATGCATACAGCAGTGGATGGAAAGGAACACGTCCCAGGGCTTCCTAAAGTACATGTCTTTCAATGGTGCAATGCTGGTTGCTCTGTCATGGGAGTGGGGCAGCGTAGAGCCAGGTGGGGGGCTTTGGGACTGCTGGGACACAAGGGAGGGCAGCGTGGCTGGATGGGGAGAGCTTGGGTTCTGCAAATTCTCAGTGCCTTCCTTTGCATTCAGCCTGAAGAAGCGCATCGCAGAGTGCCAGTACTGGCCTGTGGAGGTCTGCAGGATGCCAGTGACCTCGTCCAGCAAAGGGAAAACCAGCAAAGCTGACAAGGTAGAAGTGGGAAGGGACACGTTGCTATGGCTTGTGGAGCAGCGTTGTGTCATTGGGCACTTTTTTCTTCCACGCCTTTGTTACACCAGAACCAGCCTTGAACCGGCCAAAGCAAGTCAGAGGGCTGGAGGCTTTGTGAAGGGTTTAATCAGCCTTATAGAGCTGCTAAATAAACAAAGGAGGGTGAGATTTTTTTCCTGAAAGCTTAGAGGCGTGTAGCTTGGTGGAAAAGGGTCAGGGAGGGGGCACTTCTTGAGAAGTGGAGTAATTCATTAAGCTTATCTTCAGCCAGTGTTGTTTTGGTTTGGGCTTTTTTCGAGCATCTTGAAGAAATTCATGCCTGCTTTCTGTGGGTGCAAATAAGCTCTGCTTTTGCACCTCAGCTGAAGTGACGGAACAGAGGAAGAGCTCCTTTGCTAATGGTTCTGCTCCTGACTGCTGATTCTGTGAGAGTCCCTAATATGTTCCAGGGCAAAGTCGTGTAAGTTGGTGTAAATCTCATTCCTCGCCCACCGGTGCCAGCATTTTGCAGCTATGACAGAGGTACTTCACTTCACCCTGACTGTCTGCTGCTGGCCTAGGCACCCAGGCCTCTGTAGCTACCCGACTTGTATCAAACCTGAGATGCTCACAGCTCTGGTAGGATCATTTGGATTCCTAACCAGGTGGTTGGCAATTTGGCAGCTGTATCAGGACAAGGCTGAGCTGAGGAGTGGCAAAGTTGTGGGCATTGGAGAGAACAGCTGCCCTGCTGGGGTTGGGAGAAAATTGATATTCTACGTATCGAATGACTCCAGCGTTTTTTTGTCTGGGCTGTCCTGGCTGTGTGCCAGTGACAGAGCCCCTGGCTTGTCAGGTGCTTTGCTTTGCTGCATGGCCTTTTCTTAATGGGATCGGTGACCTTGTTCCCTTAAGAGAATCACAGCCTGTTCGGTATCTCAATGCCTTGATCTGTGTTTCCAGGGAGATGAGGACAGGCAGATTTTCTTCCACGGTGTGGCATATGTCAACATGATGCCTTTGCTGTGCCCTGGCGTGAAGCGGATCCGAGGAGCTTTTCGTGTCTCTGCCTACCAGGACAGTGAGGTGCTTGAGAAGGTGAGAGCTGGTGAAACAGCCAGGCTCCGTGCCACCTCTGCAGCTGCTTGTGCGGGATGGGTGCAGGCAGGGTGAGCAGCGTGGTGTTTGGGAGCAGGAAGGGTGGGCACAAAGGTGCTCAGAGGCCAGCCCTGAGAGCTCACTGCTCTTCTGGAGCTGGAGAGCAACGACACAAACTGCTAGGTGCAGCCTCCTCAAAGGCAGGCGGGGATTGTTGGTGTGGGTGAGCAGGTTTAGAGGCTGGGGGAGGCTCTGGATCTCAGCGCACTCCCTTCTCTGTCAGCAGCTGAGTAAGGAGAGCTGATCTCACTCCCCACTCAGGAACACGGACAAATGAACTGCTTTGCTGGGAAGAGCAAACAGTGGCTCTAAAAGGATAGCGTTACCCCAGGCAACAACCAGAAAAGCTGTCACTGGAGCTCTTTCAGCTGTAGCTCGTGGAGGTTTATTTGTCTTTAGCTTTCCCTCCCCCCCCTTGTTACTAAAAGTGACAGTTACATCTCCGTTTTCCCACAGTACTCCTGAAACAGACCTGAGCTTGTTTCAGGAGGGCAGATGCACTGCCCACATTCCCTTAGTGCTGCTGCCCATGCCATGGGAGCTGGGGGAACTACAGCCCATCTCCATGCCTCCCTGCTGCTGCTGGGTGCCAGCTGCTGGGGGGAAAAGCAGAACCTGCCACACGGCTCAGCTCTTGCTGGCCCAACTCCTGTAACGCTGACAGCTGGGAGGGAGCCCTGCCTGGGTGCTCACACAGTGTGTAAACAGGCAGAGTGAAAAACCTGGTCCCAGCAAGTTGCAGGTTTGTCAGGGAAATTGCTCTGCTTGGGAAAGCAGGCTGGAAGCTGAGTCACCCCAGGGCGGGCTGGGGTGGGTACCCAAAACACAATGCAGGGCAGACCTGGGGTGGGTAGCCACTGCTTCTAGCAGTTTGTATCACCAGGCAAGTCCATGCCTGTGAGACAGACCGAGGATTGAACTCATACAGGAACCCAGGGACAGTGCCCCAGTGAAACTGCAGCCTTCGAGCAAGGAGATTCCAGTGAGGCTTTCTCAAGCAGCTCCTTTCTTAGCAGTCAGACCTGAGGTTGTGCAGCTGTGTGGTATCGGCTGGCCTTTGAGCACAGGAAACAAACTGCCTGTGGGGAGAGGATGAGGTTGCAGAGTTTCTTAATGTGTTTAGACTCTGTGTTCTGTGATGTGAAAGGTTAAGGCAAAGGAATGCCTTGGCCTTTGATTCTCTCACCTCTTTTCTTTCCACTCTCCACCCCCTTCAGACTAAAAGACAGCAGAGCGTTCTGCGGGATCTCCGTCCACAGATCAGTCTGATTAAAGAAGGATCAGAGACCCCAGGAACCAGTTCATCTCTTTCCAGAGCTGTTCCCAGTAAGGCCCAGAGGGAAGATAAGGAGAAGATGACCAGAGAACAGGAATTCAACAGAAGGGTGAGGTCTAGAGACACATATTGCAACACGCTCGGTCCTTCTCTATATCAGAGCTAATCAGAATCGGGGATGGATGCTGCACTGCCTTAGCCAGCTGAGGGATGCTCATCACCTTGAAATTTTAGTAAATGCTATCTGAACAAATGTACAACGTGATCACATCCTAAATTTATGAGGGCATGAGGTTAGGATCTGAAATTGAGATGTCTTTTCTTGCTTTTCAATAGACATCCAATGCACCAAAAATCCAGTCGTCGGATGTTGCTGAAAAAGCTGCAAGTGTCACATCTCTCAGCCTTGATGGAAAGGTAATTTTGTGTGTCCAAAGAGAAGAAAAGACTGCTAGACCATCACTGCATCACTGTCTCACACCTTTCACGTAATTCAATTATTTAAGAGTGAGCTGGAGGCAAGGGATGTTTTACGCAGATGCTGTCCTGGAGTTCTTCCAGTGATGTCCAGCTGGAGGAAAGTCTAGCATTGGGCTAGAAGGCTTCCATAAATAATTAGGCATTATTTAGAAGAGTTTCTTCCTTTTTGTGACTTCTTTCTCAAAATATGTAGAATGCATATTCATTTTCCAAGCAAACTGATCGGCTGGCTGCTCTCATTTTTTTTCTTCCTAGACTGACTTCTCAAGGTGAATTTTTCAACCGTAAATCATTTCTGAGTGCAAGTTCTAAAGCAAGCAGGATCTCTGCAGTTTAAAGAGGATTTGCTGAAGATCTGTAGCTAAATGTTCAGTTTTTCATCTTGTCAGTAATGTCTTGAGATAGCACAACACTGAGAGCAATGTTTATCTTCACAGCAATATGTTGAAGCAGGAACATTCCTGGTGATGGAGATAAAGCTGGACAAGGCTTTGGTACCCAAACGACTGCAAGAGGAGCTCACCAAAAGGTGTGTAAAGGTGTAAAGACATGCTATAACTCTGGAGCTGATAGCTCAGTTCTGCAGGACACAAACCATGCTGTACAGGGTGCCTGCCCTTTCAAGTACTCTGCAAGCAGCAGCTGAAGGCTTCATCCAATGCCAACTGAAATCAGGACAGGGCCACCATGCTGCTTCAGCAGTGGCATTGCCTGGGTTTGGAAAACAGTTGCATTCATCTGAGCTGGCATCTCTGCACAACAGTATCTGTGTTCCTGTCCAGGCTTTGTTTCCCATTAATCCCCCTGTGCTTGCCTCTTGCACGTGATGTTCAGCTGCTTGGTCAGGGCTAGCCACCAGTGGACTGCACAAGGTAGCACTGCTCTAGCTTCAGAATAGCATCCTGTTGTTTGTCTGAAATTCTCACAACTTTCTATCATTTCCTGGGCTCTGGTTTTCATACCCTTCTGCTGTAGAGCTGTGCTCTCATCTCTGAAGCTTTGAGGCTTTCACCGTGTGTTTAATTTAAGGCGGTTGCTTCCTGCCCATAGAGCAGTAGTCCTGCTGTGGTGCTACCTAGGGAAGACCTAGCATGTATAATTTATTGGATAGAAAAGAGAAAATACAGCAAATGAATAAACCATATCGTGCACAGGCAGTATATCTCTTTCAGCCAGAAATATGAGCAGAAACCACACAGCAGCAGCCATTCTTTCAACAGGAAGTATGTGTACTGTCTTTTGTTCTGCCTGCTGTTTTCCAAGAAAACAGGTTTGGGGAAAATGAGCCTCCCTTACAGCAGACTTTCCCGTGAGCTTTTTTATTTGCTTCCTACTCTACTGCAGCTTGCAGAAATTCAGTGTAATTCCTCTTTGCTCTCCTGCCTTGTGCAGCTGTGGATGGGAAGCCTGGAAAATCAGATCTGAGTGGCAGAGAGGGTTCTTTCTCGGGGGGTTTCAGCTGATGGCGCAGACACGTGGCCTGGCACATGTACTCAGCAGTTATGCTTTTCTGTTGTTGTTTTATTTTTCCCCTTATTTCTTGGAAGGTGGTTTGAATAAGCAGCTCGTTAGCAAACCACAACTCCCTTTTCTTGGACTGCATCCAAAGTTTCCTGTCAGCCTCCGCTTCTGCTCGCTTACTTTGCTCGAGTTGCTGTTGTGCTCGGTTTTCTTTTTCTCATCTCGAAGTGAAGCAGTTTGGTTCTCATTTGTGCCACTAGCAGAGGTAACAGGGCGGTGATGGGAGCCCTTCTGCAGTGGGACTGTGAGTGTGGGCACGGCATTGTTCAGGCTCAGTGGCTTCCCAAGGAGTGGTGCCAGATCTCTGCAGGGAGGCACTGCAGAACAAGAGGATCAGAAAGCACGGCAGGGTGTGCAGAAGAAGGAAAAGGACATGTTGCTGCTTATGGTCACAGAGCTTTCCACAGAGCTGGCATCTCCCCTAGTGCCTACAGCAGCCTCGTGCAGAGTTAGATGACTGTATTCGTGTCCTGTGGGGATACGTCCTGCGTGGGATGAGGGACCAGCAGGAGCAGCAGCTTTCTGAAGGTTATTTCGGAGCTGTGCTGCAAGGCCTCCTGTTGAGGCTCACGGGCAAAAGCAGCTGATGGGGGATGACAGGTCCGTGGGGACAGAAGCAGAGGCTGTGGATCGCTGTTCATGTGGGCGAGGTGAGGGCTGAGTCTCTCATCACTGAAACTTTCGGATACTCAGAGGAGCATACAGAGAAGTGGTCACAGACCTGAACCTGGGGAAGTCAGCTGCCTGCAAGCTGTGTAAGCTGGCGGAAGAGTTACAGGATTTAGCTTTGGTGTGGGGGAAGCAGCTTGCTTTGCTGATCGTGTAGGAGCCAACACCAGGATGTGACACCTTTTTTGGTGGGCAGGATTGGGTTCTAAGGACTGAAGGTGCTCTAGTGCCAGCAAACAGGAAACCTTGATAAAATCCCACTGAATTTACACTGTTTTGACTCATAGGGTTTCAGTACAGTCTTAATAGTAGTCCTAAGGACCTTTGGCCAGTTTTTGGGAGGTCGTCGTAACCCTAGTGGTGGTACAGACAGGAGTGATACAGTGCCAGTGCATGGCCAAGGGGTGATGCCAGGACCTGATGGGTGGGATGGCCCAGGTTTACCATGATAACATTCTTCAGAGCTTTCCTACCTCCAGAGCTTTGCTACCTTTCCTGCAGGTGTTCTGGCAGACCCAGGAGGTTATGAGTTAAAAGAATAACAACCTGATGAGAAGATCATCTTCTGTAGGAGAGTGGTTATGATTGCCAGCAATAGCAAATATTAACCCTACCCACTGGGCTGAAGTTTCACAGTAGTTTTTGTTTGACGGGTCCATCAAGCCTGATGAAAATAACTGAATAAATCCCATCTAATCCCTGTGGAGTGTTGTAATCATCAGCAGGGAGTGAAGTAGTAGCTAGTTCTCTCGAGGCAGTAGGATGAGCTGCAAGCATTGAATATGGCTGCTCTGGTCTTTGCACTTCAACCTTGGCCTGACCTTCAGGTTCTTGCACCTTGCTCCCTGTCAGGTGTCTCTGGGACGTGACAGCCTGCAGCCCTCACACTGCAGGTTGGCTGTGCTTGATAACCACCAAGCACTGCTGACAGGTGTCAGGCTGATCCCTTCTGTCTTCACATTGACAGGGTCAAGGAGATGATTCCCCCTCGCCCTCCGCTGCCTCCCCGGACTGAAGGAGCCAAGAAGGTATGTGCAGGAGCCTATGGCCTCATCAACACCCTGCCACCTCATTCTGTCCTCATCCCTCTCACTTTAGAGATTTTCATCTTCAGTCTGAGCCCTGCAGCAACGCACAGATGAGATTTGCAGAGGAAGCATGCAGAAAACTTCAGGATGTGTTACCTTTGTAGTATTATGCCTTGGGAAATCATTTCTGGGCTGTTACTTGATTTGCAGCCCTTAAAAGGAGAGAGATCTAGAAACAGCAGAGAAGAAAGCAGCAGTGTGGGGGTGTTTGAAAGTGCTGAGGAGAGAGGAGAGGTACCAGAGCTGTTTGTCTCTGGGCAGTCCCAGCAGTTTCTTGCCTCAGACTATTCTGTGCATTTCTTCAGGCCCAGACAGATAGGAACAGAATCAGCCCCAATCACGCTCAGGTCCCCCAGAATTATTTTTTTTTAGGACTTTTGCACGTTCAATTTCCTGAGCCCAGAAAATGATCAGAGAACACTGGCTGGTTTCTGTAGGTACAGGATGGTCAGTGAAGGAGGACGTCCTCAGATGGCCCCTGGCTGAGGGGAAATTCAGAGCAACAGTGGGGGACGAAGCAATGCTTCAGTAGCTGACCCCAGCACTGCTGCAGAATTGATTTTTGCTGGACTGTTTGGAGTGCACAAAGTGATGTGTTTTGATTATTGCCATGCATGGAAGCTTCTACCACTGAGATTATGGATATTACTGCTCCTTCTGGGGGAGAGGAGGAAGGAGGACTGGCCTGTGGCTTTAAAGGGCTCTCAGCAAACGAGATACAGTTTATTTGCAGCCAGTTATGTTGCTACAGAAGAGACAAGGAGGACTGAGACAGTGTATTCTGATTGAAAAATGTAGCAGGAACAATATCTAATTATGAAGGAACACTTCTGTATTTACATGCAGATATTTTTGCAGCCTTGAGGCATGGACAGGGAAGGCTGTGTGACAGACTAATTGCAACTTGAGTCAGGTGGAGTTAATGGGAGGCGTGGGCTCTGGCAAATAAAACACATTTCAAGGTTGATGGCATAAGTGACTTTTGAAATCTGATTACTTATTTACTTCTTGATGTTCCCTATTTCCTAGGCTGTGGAAGATTATCACAAGCACATCGCAAGCATTGCTGTTGCCATCCTAAGTGAATATCACGAGCTGTTTGGAAAGCAGCCGCCAGACCAAGGAGCAACAGACCATCAAACCCTGGAGGAACAGAGGCGTCAGCTCAATTTTGAGCTCAACAGCTCTGGGAAATATTTTGCTTTTAAGGAACAGCTAAAGGCAGGGATCCATTGTGCTGTTTTACTTCCCTGCTCGTTTTGTCCTGGCAGTTTCTCAGTGAGGAACTGCTGCTCCACAGTGATAACTTAGCATGATGTGTTGCTACAGAATCCCTTCCTGTCACCCAAGGCTGTTGCAGAGATGTGGGGAAGGCCAGTTTTTTCCTGACAGAGCAGGCTGCTTTGGTCATGCACCAACTTTTCCTGTCATCAGGGGAAAGCTGCAAAGCTGATCCCACCCATTTACCCCATATTGTATCCCGATGAAGACAAAACTGACTGCTTTGCACACTCTCAGCCTTCCCAAGGGAGAAGGGGCCTCTTCACATGTCCCTCAAAGGGCCACCTGTGTGTCAGGAAGGCAAGGGCAGAGAGGTGGGAAAGGAATTCATCCCTGCTTGTTTTGTTTTGCTTTGTACCTTTATTAAGTGCTGGGCTGGATTTCTTCCTTAGAACTAAGATGGAGCTTCAGACAGTGGAGTTAGACTCCATGATCTTTGCGGGTCCCTTCCAACTCAGGATGTTCTCTATGACAATCCATGTTATTGCTCTGTATTGTTATTGAGTGTGGAGCGTTCAGGGGACCTGCTGTGTTCAAGTGTTACATGTCTCCACAGTATGCTGTAGTGAAGATTGTGAGGGAAAAATACCTGAAGACCACAGCATTTGAGACCCAGGAGCAGTTCCAAGCATTTCTCAGTGAGCTGTATGTGTACCTTGTGGATCAGATGCACATTGCCCTGAACCAGGTAGGGAGAAACACTGGCTGGGATGGGTAATTTGGGAGACAGCTTCACTGTGAATCCAGAGCTAGACACCATTTCTGGTGAAGGTGCTTTTGCCTTCAAGACACCTGCAGGCTTGTGCTTCCATTTGCTGCAGTGATCACATATGGGCCCTGAGCCACGTGCAGAGGCAGGATCTGGTGCAGCCATATCCCATTGCTGTGAAATCCAGCTGCTGTAGCTGGCTCATGGCGAGGGTGGCTGGGTCTCTGCCATCTGCTGCCCCCCACACCCAAGGCAGAGCCTTCCAGTTTGAGTTGAGGTCACTCGTGACACCTCAACGGAAGCAGAAGGTGTTCTTGATCTGAGCGATACTTTTATTTGCCACAACTGCAGATGATGGGTATTAACCCCTTCCATTTGTGGTAGAAGTGCCTGGGGATGGTATGGCTTCACAGGACTGCGAGGCTGTGCCCCCAGCAGCTAGAGGCTGGACCAGCTTTCCGACTCACCCAGCCCCAGCTGTGCTGAGGTGTGCTCCATGTAGTGTTGGGCTGGGGACTGCTACTGTCATGAGATCACACAAAGCCTTCACACCCTCCTTCTTACCCTGGCTAGGGCTAACTCTCTCGCTTCTTACCAGCTACTGTATGAAGAAGCTTCTTCTCCTGCCCCTCGAATCCACTTGACTGATGAGCAGCTCTGGCTCTTTGCTCGTGAAGCTGAAGACAACAAGGACTACAAGCTGGCATCGCTCTACCACCAGCAGGTAAAGGAGCCCCTGTCCCTCCCTGTCCCCATCCCGTGTATCTGGGCTGGCAGGCAGCCCACCATCGGGGCGGAGGTGAACACGAGCAGGATACTCACTCTGAATGTGTGAGGGATTTTCTAGGGAGATGCTGCTCTCTGGAGGATGTGAGGCAGCAGCCGGCCAGGTCGCTGGAGTCTTCAGTTTCAAGGCCAAGGGAAATGGGATGAGCCAGTCCAAAAGGCACGCCGGGTCAGCACTGGGGGCACTGGGTTCTCAATCAGGTGGCTAAGAGAAGGCCAGCTTAAGTTGGAGGATACTGATAGGTGAAGGAGGCTTAGAGGAAGCTCAGTGTGATCCCAATTAAGGGAAACCCTAGAATGTGATAGACGAGGGCTTAACAGTTGCTAAACTGAGCCGAGGAAAGCTATGATTGTAGCAGAGCTGTCTTCTCAGTGCACTGTGTGTGCTGAGGGTGATGGCAAGAGCCCTGCAATGTTGATCTCTTGTATCCAGAGGATAGCTCAGGACCAGCACAACATCCAGTACTGGCTGGACTACGGGGCATTCTGCCTCCTGCTAGAGGACACCCTCAAAGCCCAGGAGTGCTTCCGGGAGGCTCTTTCTCTGAACCCACATCATGTGAGAAGGTGCTGTGTGCTCCCAGAGGGTGGGAAGGTGATGGGTGTCCTGCATGCTGCTGACGGGGAGCTGCTCCTATCCCCAGCCTGCTGCTCTGTGGGATCGTGGCAGTCATGCTGCAGCACTATGAAGAGGCAGAGATTTTCTTTGAGGATGCTTGCTGCTTGGAGCCATCCAATGTTGTAGCGTGGACGCTTTCAGGTACAAAAGCAAGCCAGCTTGTGTGCTGAAGGCATTCCTGTACAGCCGAGCCTTGCTTTTTCTCCTGCTGCTCCTCCCCACTGCTGTAATCTGAGCACTAAGGGAAAGATTTTACTGAGGGCTGGATTTCTGCTCATGCTGCTATTTCTGTATTTGATAGGTTTGTTCTGTGAGCTGCAGAATAATTATATTCAGGCAGAAATGGCCTTCCGTGAAGCCAAGAAGAAACTCCAAGCACAGCAGGCCAGGGAAAGAAGCATCTCTGGGGAAGGGAGAAAGCAAATCAGTGCCACATCTGTGAGGTCTTCCAGTCAAAGCCCAGAACAGCTCTTGCCAGGTAATTCCTAGCAAAACCAGGAGGTGCCCTTATAGCACAGTGAGGGGGCTCAGGGCAGAACAGTGAGACCGAAGAGGAGAAATAGGACGGGTGAAGGACACAGCAGTGGGCCGTGAGCTTCAACACACTATGAACTATGCCAGAGACAACAGTGGCAAGTACACTGCTTTAAATGCTGAGGCTGAAATACAGGTATACAGCTGATCTGATCCAGAGCCTAAGAGAAGGACCAGTCTTTGCATTTATTTTTCTGGCCCAGCCCAGTGGTGATAAATAGATGTGTGGGCAGCCACCAGAGCGACTGGGGAGAGCAAATGCACCTTCCAAGGTTTGGAAGGGTAGGGCTGCTACTGTGACTGGTGTAATTTATGTTTGTCCAGGTTTAGCCTTCATGAAAGCTGTTGCTGTGACTTTCCAGTACAGCTTGGAATGCGCAGTCTGACCAATTCAAAAGGAACAGAGCAGCTGCTCAGAGGCAGTTCTGAGCTGAAGGCCTCCTCTGGGGCCTCTGTGAATCCAGCTTCAACCCAAGCCAGGGCTTTCTGTCCCAAGTCCTAAATATTTGGCAAGGCTGTGGAAAAGATTGATTATTTTTGACAGCATCACCACTCCAAGCAAAGCGCCGCAGGCAGGCAGGCCGGCCTCCAGTGTTATATGCCAGAGGAAGGGATATTGCCTCATTTTTATCTGTTCCTAGCTTCATATGATAATCTTGTACTCAAGACTCCAGAGCCAGGTATTGCCTCTTGCAAGCTATTTTCATCCTATTTATGGAAATCTGATGGTTCTTGTGTGTTTTCTCCCATTTCTCTGGAGTTCTGCTCCAAAATGGCCAGTTTAGGGGAAACTCTTTTGCTTGCACCTGATGGCTGCTGGGGGTCTCATTGCAGAGGGGGTTCCAGATGGCTCAGCCAACGAGCTGCCAGAGATGGGAGAGGAGCCTGCCTTTGCTTCTATGGCACCTGAGGAAGAGGCTTCAGCATCAGAGACAGCCTCAGAAGGTCAGGGAGTGGTAAACTGGTTGTGGGATGGAGAGCCCAGGGCTGGGAGGTGGCTTTATGCAAGCAGCAGGGAGGGAAATAACTTGGAGCAGTGGGCTCCATCAGTCCTGATGCCAAGGTGAGACATCTTGTTCTTTCCCCTTAGCTGGGAAATCTGCAGCAACTGCACTCCTGTGGGTGGCAAAGAAATGGCAGGGCTGGGGCCTTATGGCTGCACTGGGCTGTTCTGTTCTCACATCCATAAAAACAGAGGCCCTTCAGGAGAAAATGCTGAGTTCATAGCTGTTTGAGCCTCCCCTGCCATCTTCTGGGTTTTACACCGTGTCACTGGGAGTCCTCTGTCCCTGCTAAGGGCTCAGCCCTGCTCTTGTTTCAGTTTGGGACTGATGGAGATGCGTTTTCCTACAGATCCATCCCCTGTTTCAGGACACGGGGAACCTCCCTGCACAATCTTCATGAAGGCAGTGGAATTCCTGATGAAATTCAATGCCATCCAGGTCAGCTCAACATGGAGTGAAGGGAGGGAAGGGATTTGCAGTTTCCTTCCCTGGGATATTGCCAAATTGGCAAGCTCCAGCAAAGGCCCCTCTTGGGCTTAAAGAACACTCTGAGGCTACTCCAGCAGCAAAAGCACTGCCCAGAAATGCAAACCCATGGCCAGGCAGTGTTCAGACCAAAGTGCTGCTTGAGGATGAAGATACCTCAGGCAGACAGGGCTCTAGGACTGCATGGATGTGGAGGGAGCAGCCAAGCCAGACAGTGCAGGGGTGCCCTCTGTACATCCAGAGATGAGAAGCATTACTCATCATTGGAAGTGATGCTTCCAATACAGCAGTATTTCTTTTTTTCAGACATCTGCTTATGTCAGAGCAATTTTTGTGTCACTTGTGGGATGTCCCTGTTCCACACAGCCATCTCTACAACACTTCTCTGACTGCCATATTAAGCTGTCTGCTTTCATTTTACGTGGCAGAAAGAGCAGCTTAAAGCAAAACAGACCTAAAAGTAATGGGAAGTACATTTTCAAAGCGGAGGAAGAAAAAAGAAGTCTCGTCTCCTGTTTGTGGAAGTCAAACAAGAGCAAGACAGTCCTCCTTGAAGAGCACTCAGGGCAGGAGCAGCGTCCTCCTGGGGATGCCTGTGCTTTGCCTGCTCCCCCAGCCATGCTGGTGTGCCATTCCTTTGCAGTTGGTTCGCATGGCCCTTGCCCACGAGCTGCTGAGCCAGCAGGGAGGCCCTTCCAGTGCTTACTACCTGGCATTGGCCCGGACATGCTTGCTGAAGGAAGAGTTCTCCAAATGTGAAGAATGTCTCTGTGAAGCCATCAGGATTGACTTCCTGGTAATCCTCCTGGTGTTTGCAGGTGCAGGATGCTGTCCCAAAGCAGCAGACAGGCTGAACGCTACGGCAGACTCCACCTGTGTTGTTTGTGTGTGTGTGAACCCAGAGTCCATGTTTCATTTCCACTCGAGCGATTCCAATATTAATCTGCAGCAGTTTCTCTGGGGGAGGACAATCACAGCTGATGAACCTCCCCAGGCTGTGGCTGCAGCACTGCCCTCCTCATTACCCAGCGTATTATTTGCTGTCTGTCATCTTCCACGCACAGACAGGCAGCATTTCTGAGTGAGGACTCCTTTTCTGCATTGTCTGCTTTTCTTTTCCCTTTGAACGTGTATATGCTGATCCTTTTTCCCTACATTGTGAGTCAGCCCCTGTTTCGTGGGGAACAAGGTCGCTATTCAGCAGAGAGAGAAGGCAGCTTTAGAGTCGGGTTGAATGGAAGGTGCACAGGCTTTAAAGCTGCCATCTCCAAATGCTGCTTGCATGGTACCTGGGAGCCTTGCATGGGCCAGGATATCCTGCAGGGAAGGCTGGAGGGTGCTTCCATTGCTGGTGTTATGCAGACAGCCTGCTGGCTTGATTTTTATTCCATACGTAGAGCCTGTCCTGCTCTCATCAAATACCTGTCAGTTCCCCCCTTCTGCTGATGACAGGGGGCCTCCTCCAGGTCTCTCTCCTGCCTGTCTCCAAGCCATGTCTCACTCTTGGCTTTGTGTGCACAGAATCCCGATGTCTGGGCTCAGAAGGGACACCTGAGCTACCTGAGGAGAGACTTGCAGGAGGCAAAGGAGTGCTATGAGCGAACGGTCAATTTTGTGGAGGATGCTGCAGACATGCATTTTGTCTACCTGCACCTGGGCTCCATCTACCTGGAAGACAAAGAGGTGAGGAGTCATGCAGGAGTGGAAGTAGGGCATTTTCCACAAAGCGAGTACCAGTAGATGCCAGATCCCAGGTCCAGAACACCGTTACCTCCAGCTATAGCTGAGATGCAACAGTGCAGCAAAATGTTACTGAGTACTGAAGTCCTTGGAGCATGGAGCAGCCCTACTCCTTTGTGCCAGATTTGACTCTCAGGGTGCTGCTGAGACTCAAATTGTATTGATGAGGGTGTTTTTCACACGACTGCACTCGTTCCTGGCAGCACGGAGCTTTGGGGGCAGTGGGAAAGCTCTCAGCCTCCCAGCAGTGAGGTGTCTGAGCCCCAGCAGGGATGGGGTGTTGGGCAAATTCCTGAGGTGAGAGGCTGTATGGAGGGGATGCAGAGAACAGTGTGATCATCTCTCTCCTGGCAGTATGGCAAGGCGAAACAGATCTACCTGCAAGCCTGCAAGAGCTCTGCATCCTGTCTCACCTGGCTGGGAGTGGGGATTGCCTGCTATAGGGTAAGTGCTGTTAGGTGTGAGATCCCAAGTTCACATCATCTGTGCTGTGTCTGGTTCTGTGTGCAAAGCTTGCTTTTATTCGATGCTTAAGTCTGTGGAACCGATGCTCTTGGAAGCTGTCATGTGCTGTGCACTGTCATGGTCACAGGGTGGCACCCTGGGCTGCTTGTATGGCAGGTGGAAAATAGAACAGTCAGCCTCAGCACTGCACCAGGGGCAGCGTCCCTCCCCTCCTTGTCCCACTGCCAGGGCCCTCAGCCCCAAGATGTCATGGCACGCACATCATCTGGGCCTGGGCTCTGCCCCGAGTGCCTGCCTGCACATGACCTGCATAGGGTTTGATTTTTTTGGGTGGTCCTGTGTGGAGCCAGGAGTTGGACTTGATGATCTTTGCGGGTCCCTTCCAACTTGGATATTTCTTAACTTGATGCACATCACCACAAAGGATTGGGCAGGCTGTCAGCAGTGAGGAATCTCGGTGCTTTCCCTGCCCAGAGGAATCCAGCACCTCTGAAGGGTTGCCAAGGACACCCAGACACAGCCACCAGCAGCGCAGTGTCTCCCAAGGGTACACTTTGCATGCTCCCTCCAAAGGGATTTGGCTGAAAGAACCAAACAGAGGAACTCAAGCTCCTCTGTTTCCCCTATGGACAAATGTAAGCCTCCCACGAAGATGCAGACCCCAAAAACAAGGGAGCTGAGTGGTGTCCTGGGAGCTGGCTGCAGCCCCTCCTGCCTCCAGGGAGCCTCTGTGGGAAGAGGCATCAGGACCAGAGTCATGTTTTGAATGATGCATGCATGCCAGCAGGTCCTGAGAGCTCATGATGGGGCTGGACTGCTTGGTTTCTGCAGACAAAGGCGTCAGTACCCAGTCTGTTGGTTTCCTCCTGCCCCTGCCTCCCTGTCAGGGCAGCTCAGTGCCAGCAGTCATGCTGAATGCTTCATCTATAGTGTTTTTTTGGCTGTTAGAACAGGTGCCTGCTCAGTTGTGAAGCCGTTTCTGTCTGCTGTTTGTCTTTTCTCACACCTCCCTTCTTTCCCCCTCAAGCTGGAAGAGATGGTGGAAGCAGAGGATGCTCTCTCTGAAGCCAATGCCCTAAATAACAGCAATGCTGAAGTGTGGGCTTACCTGGCCCTTGTCTGCTTGCAGGTGAGTGCCCAGCCAGCTCCTCAAGGGAGCCTGAAGAACACTGTGTCCATCCCAGGGCTACAAATGGTTGGGAGAGCAATCACTGCAGTGCTCAGGTGGCACAAGCAGCGCCATCAGTGTTTGCTGGGACCTCCCTGAGCCCATTCCTTGCCCCTTCCCCTCTCTGCTGTGTTGCAGGGAGGGCGGCAGCTGGAGGCAGAGCAGTGCTACAAATACGCCACCAAGGTGAGTGTGGGCACCAAACTCTCATCCTTCCATGTGTGATGAGAGCGTGGGCTATTTCTTTTGGTCGCTCTAAGCTGGTTCTGCTAAGGGCAGAGCATGGAGGGAGCCATTCTCATTCCTTGTGGGCGTTCTGGGGTGGATCTCAGCACTTGTGCTGAGATGCAATTTCCCTGTGATTTGCAGAATCAATCTCTATAACCCCCTTTTCTTGAACCTAGCAAATTCTGTTTTGCTAGATTACTCCATTCGAGAAAAGGGAAGTTTTGAAATAACTTTCTACTTTCTGCCTTAGCTTGTGCTTTTTCCATTCCTCATCCCCAGAAGTATTGCATATCCATAACATGCATCTCATCACAATGCACGTTTAAATGAGCACGATTGTTATAATAATACAGGCCACAAAGAGTTGCTTTGGCCACTCAAAATTATGTAACCAACTGGGGAGCCGTTCCCATAACTCTGTAAACCCAAACGAGGTGTCATGCATCAAGACCTAATGAAGCAATCTAGAGTGCTCTCAGATGGCTTGTGGGTCCGTCTCGACTTTCTGAGTCCTGTCTACATAAGCACAACAGCTCTGATTAATTATCACACAAACCCCTCCCTCTTTAGCCGTTCGGAGGTCCAGAGCCATTCTATTTTGCAGCACTGCTTTACTAAGCATCAAAAGCTCAATTTGTGATGACCTCATTGCATCAGCGGCTGCATTTTCTATTATTTCTAAGGTGGTTGAAATATTAACGATCGCCTTCTCCAGTTCACTTACCCCAAGAGATGGAACGAACCATCTAACAAAGCTATTGAACCCAACAGGCTTTTCTACCACAGGGTTTGATGCCCTCTTCACTAATTTCCCTGGGGTTCTCAGAACTCCCATCAGGGCTTTGGTACAGTTATGTATGGAGACGTATGGTGTCAGTGCCCCCAGCACAGGGGTACATCCAGAATGGAACCAGGAACTGTGGTTTAATGCTGTCACCACTGGGAGGGGGCACCGCTCATCCCCTGGACGTTTGGTGGCATTTAAATTGTGAAATTCCCCCATACTCACTTCCCCTTGCCCTTTTTCCAGGACTAA